>NC_091131.1:108276329-108602329 GCF_040183065.1 Periplaneta americana | reverse complement strand
ACCAGCTAGGAGTAACACATTAAGTTGTGTTGCTCTGAACAAACAATTCTACCTGGGTTGTTGAAGGTTAAGTGAAATGTATATTTATTGCATTAAATGTATCAAAAATAGTTTTGACATGCCGTCTGCATGTCTATGATTTCTCATAAGTAATTAGACAGGAATTTCTCTTCTATTCACCATATAAGTTAGTTCTTCCTGGAATGATGAACATGGCATACAATAACTTTACCTAAAATTATATTGTACAATAGTACAAAAAGTTCATTTACTGAAAATCGTATCTAAGGATAGGCTATTCTTTTTTATTTTCGCGTTTTCCGGCAATGAAGTTGAAAATTACAGTAGTTAGTGCAGACAGTAATTGAGGACCGTTTTTGAAAAACTTGCTAACTGAAAAAGCTAAATTTTACAGGAGAGACAAAACACTATAGTAAGCTAGTTTTGCTGTATCTCTCGGTATAGCAGAAAGCAAGTTTTGAAAAAACGATCACACTTTGACACATTACAATGAAGAGAAATAACCCAATTTTACTAAGACGCTTTGAACATCATATAGAGGCCTGCCTTATGTTAACGCATCCATCAAAATCTCAATTTTGCAAATTTTGCAGTTAGCAAGTTTTGCAAAAACGGTCCTCAATTCCAAGAATATTTTTTTATCCAGAGAAGTTAATAATAATTGTCTATGGAAAGGTTTCTAATCAAATAATAAGAACATAACAGATTCAAGTATTAGGCCTACTTTGAAAATAATTAAGACTACTGAAGTGCCGGCCTGGTTGGTGCAGTTGGTATAGCACTGATCTTCTATGCCCGAGATTGTGGGTTCGATCCCGGGCCAGTGTGCTTAAATGCGACAGGCTCATATCAGTAGATTTACTGGCATGTAAAAGAACTCCTGCGGGACAAAATTCCGGCACCGGCGACGCTGATATAACCTCGGCAGTTGCGAGCGTCGTTAAATAATACATAACATTTAACTACTGAAGCACGATATTACATTTTTTTTATCAGAACGTTCTGTAATAATTTCTGTATAGTACTTATTTTACTTATAGTAATGGAACTAATTTTGCTCACAATCAATATTTACGAATCAATTACTCCAATAACATATTATTTTAGCACTTATATCAATACTGCAGAAAAAAGTATAAGGTTCTTGAAGTAAGTTGCCGACCACATTTTAGAAAGTTAATGGATAATTCTTTCGCTCCCAGCGTAGCCTGTAAGCTACATGTTCTTTGAAAGCCAGGGGCTCTTATTAAATCGTATAATTGTCAATCAGACTCAATGTAAGGTATGGGTCTCTGGTATATAATCCTGCCAATTTTTAAAAACAATCTACAATCATTTAAAAGCATTCATTCGAAGCACAAATATAGAGAAAGTGATTTTTTTCTATCAACAATACCTTTTGGGTATGAAAGGCTTAATGCAGGGCTGGGCACATTACGTGATTCTGAGAAATGAGTGCTGTGTGCTTTAAAGAGCAGGTCTTGCGAGCGCTGCGACTTATGCATACTGTACGTCATTCAGTGTCGGTTCAGTGGTGACTCTGCAGTATGATGACGAACTATGAAGACGGAGCTTCCGCTCATACATTAAAGCGGTCCGCTACTCCCAATACTTGTAATGTATCATGAGAGGAGGAGTTCTTTTTCGTAGAGAGCAGTGGATTAGCAAAGTGTTTAATTTGTCATAAAACATTCCAACTGATTAAGAAGTTCAATATCCAATGGCATTATTCTTTACAACGTGCTACTAAATATGACAAATATATTGGTAATGAATGCCATAAATTAATAAAACTTAAAGAAAATGTTTCTCAGGTACATTATATTAGAGTGATCGAAAAAAAAAATTGAAAATCGAAAGAGAATTGGGAGGAAAAAATTTTAAAAGGTACGCAAAATGCGTCCTTGCAAGGGGTTGGGGGCTGTACAAAACTAAATATGTGAGCTCCAAGCCTGTTGGCCACTAGTCTCACTCCGGGTTACGCTGCTCCACTGAAGGAACTCTAGAAAATTTTGAAGGGGAAGCCGAAATTGGACGTAACCTCTTAGGTACCACATACGCGAGGGGGACAGAGATTTGATCAAGTGATCACGGAACGGAAAGAGGAAGAGCCGGCTGGTGTTTGCCGTTAGGATGGCAAGACGCTGTCATCTGTTGTTCGATGACAAAGCATGTGAAGGCCGTCGGAAGAAGCGCCGTGAAATCTAAATCTGCAATTTGAGAGGTCCCTGTCCTTTCAATTTGCGACTAACTGAGTGACCTCGTATATTTAATAGACAATTTATATGTTCTGAACTAGGGCATACGTCGTTTATAATAGAGGGGAATATATATGGGGAAGGGCATAGGTCCTTGGCCCATTTCTTATAGGGCTCATCCCGACATTTGTCTTACGCCTGAGGAAAACCACGGAATACCTTAGGCAGGATGAGTTGTCTCATATAAGAGACTAGCCAATTTGGCTATTATGTATATTATGTAGGAGGTGATTGTTGTCATGAGCCTTGTTGATTTGTCTCAATTTCGAGACCAGCCATTTGGCTATATGATGGCTCAATTGCGTAGAGGGGGGAGAGATGTAATTGTTAATTAATTTAGAGTTAATTAGGGAGATTCATGGGGATATGAGTGCAGGTCCGTGGCCCATTTCTTTTAGGGCTCATCCCGACATTTGTCTTAGCGCCTTAGGAGAACCACGGAAAAACCTTAGGCAGGATGAGTTGTCTCAATATCAGAGACTAACCAGTTGGCTCTTAGGTTGAATGACTCTATGAATCGATGGATCTATACTAGCCAATTGGCTCTATGATAGTTCCATCGATCAACAAAAGTAGATATTGTTAGGGAGGGATTTTGTTTAGCCCAGTTAAGACAAGGTCATTTTAAAGCGGTTGCACTATCCAAAGAGTCTCATGGAGTTGAGTCGTGGCTACCAAAACCTGGGAGTAACGCCAGCCTCCCTGTCCTCCTGTCTCAATAGTATAGCTAATGGACCTGTCTGGTGTCTACGCCGTAACCTAGGATCATACTGGCCGAGGCCAGATATGAGCGGGTTGGGGTTAGCACGAGCTTCCGCATACAGGTTCCTAGCCAGTCGAGCAATGAACTCGTCTATGGTTGGCATTATATTAGAGTATCTATTTGATATTTATATTGCATTATAAGTTATTGTACATTTAGTAATATATAATTTTAAAATATACAAATATTATGATATATCATAGTATAGTATATTACAGTTCATGACATATCATATATCATATCATGTCATATCATATATCATATCATATATTATGTATTAACAGGATGACAATAATGCACTTAGTGAATCGGCTATGAGAATTAGCTACAAAAATATGCCACGAAATTGCAAAGGAAATGAATACATTCAACGAAGGTGAATTCATCAAGCGATGTTTAATTACATTGGCAGATGAACTCTGTCCACAGCAAGTAGGGGAAGTGGAAGCCATACGCCTTCTCGTAGAACCGTGGTGAGGAGATTGCAGTATGTGCGTATGGATTATATAAATAAGTCTAATGATTTGTGTGTGTGCATAGAGGGAAGTTTATTCATTAAATTAATAAGAGTGTTATAAATTCTGTAATGTACAATGAATTGATGTAATATCTTTATAAACTAGCCTATTATGTACTGACAGACTGAATGATTAGAATAACCATGGTTCTTGTTATATTAATGCAGGGAAGGTAGCTGTAATGCGAGTCCGCCACTGCGTGAGCGTTCTGCTCTGGCTTGCCTTGCGGAGCGAGAGAAGCTCTGGCCGGCTATATGGAGCCGCTCTCATGCCCGGCCCTGGATTAATGGTTGGATTAGATTTACAGGTGAAACTGGAACCTGTCTTCCCTACTATTTTTACTACTGACGTCGGCTTTAGACCTGGTAAAGATCTCTGTTTGTGGAATTCTTGTGATTTTGAAAAATAAACTTATCGTTAAGTATGTGGCGATATATAATTTTACAACCTTCACTGTTTTAATTTCTTAGTTACTTAAATAGTGAGGAACTGTGCGATTTAGTGATCAATTTTTTAATAATGCCACACCCGTAACTTACATCGAAATGCGTGAGTTTCCCTGCTTCCCTAATCGATTTCTTGGCTGTTTGTTCCCGTGACTTGAAATCCGAGATTCACTTTGAATAGTTGGTAGACCTTGTTAATTTATTTATCTGTAGGCAGATCCATTCCATTTGCTACCATGTTTACGCACTGTCGCGTGTTTCGTTCTGGCTGGTACATGGAATACATTTAGATTCAAACCACCTGCCACAGAAGAGGCACGTGGAAAGATCAAAACTCCGACAGAAAATGTTTGTTTATCGTTTTTTTTTTGCACGGTTCCATACCCTACTACTCAGCTGTTGACGCCTATTCCAAAACGATAATCATGTTAATTTGCTAAAATTACATTAATATCATATATTACTTTGAAGTCTCTGCTGAGAAAGTTATACGATGCAATAATTTTCCATTGCTACTGCATTGATTAAAATAATTTAATGTGTAATGTGGAAAAATAGGAAGATGGTAAGAGAATGACAACACTAAAAGAAACCATGCCACATCACTTTGTTCGCTATACATTTTATTCTGACTCGCCTAGATTTCAACTCTTTTTTCCAATATGAAAGGCCATTTTATCATTCAATGTGTACCTATATACTTCAGGGCCGTATTCATAAACGGGACTTTGGATGAAGACTTCCCAAAGTCGACTTTCGTAGTAAAGTTTAACTTTGTTAAAAGTCCTATTCATAGACAATACTTCTGAGACTTCGACTTCGGTAAGTCGAGATTTGACGATCTTGTTCTAATGTTGGCAATCACAATCACTGCCTTCTAAACTAATTAAATTAATAGATGATTGAAATAGAGTAGGCATTGCCACAATCAAAGCTATATTTTGAGTCACAAATCAATGAAACAATTGAGCATTGGTACATGTTAAGCGATTGTTAACCGTTCTTGCAGCTTTAAATAAGAATAAAAAAGTTATTCGAGAGCTTAGTGTGAAACTAACGTAAGTACAAAAATTGACAATTTTAGGTCTTTACATCAATCGATAATAATTTGTTCTTCTACTTAGTCACAAAAAACGTAATTCGTAACCACAAAACATGATGACGTAGTTCATCTGAAATAGTATTGCCTGTTAAGAATTTTCTTGTGAATAAAACATCGATTGTAGTTACGCTAATTTTACATTAACCCCCAAATTGTTTCATTATAAAATAATTTTTTTGAAGATATGGAAGATAAGAAGATGACACCAATGATAGACTATGAAAGAGATATAGTATCCTGCTGACAGTTGGCAGATTTATTCCTTGCATGTCTATAGACACTACTTAAAAGTTATCTGAAATCAATATGCAGAAAACATTATTATGACGGCTGCAAGGATTATCAATTAACTGCATATGTGCATATCCAACTATATAACCTATCCTCTATAGAATTAAATACTAAAAATCAATATTAAGCTATCAATCCTTACCTACAGCGTAAGATCGCGATGGAATAAGTTGTATTTATGGTGGAACAGATAATCCTCTTTGATTATTATTCATCAGTGAAAGTTGAAACATGACGAGGATATCTAATACTGTCTGTTTATCAAATTTGTACCTTAATTTGAATTTATAATCTATAATACGCTAAGTAACACGACCAGCTTTAATAATCTCCTAAATGTCCTGAATATTCTCGGAAAATTAAAAAATTTTCCAAATATCAGTCATTTTCCTTATGTCTACGAACGAAAGTCAAAGTCAGAGTCTAGATTTTCGGCGACTTCGAAGTAAAGTCAGGATTGACGTTTACTTTTGTTAAAGTGTCGACTGTGAATAGGAAAATGGTGACTTTGTACTTTCCAAAGTCAACTTTGGTCCAAAGTCTCGTCTATGAATACGACCCTCAGATAAGTTTGCGATACTGTTGTTACCTAATTTAATATTAAAATAGAAATAGAAGTATCATCAAATCATTTTTGTTCATTACATGGAGAAACTAAAATATTGATATATTAGCTTTAGAAACTACAGTGCATACATGTCATCTTTCCACACTAGCGGTAGGAGGGTGGAAACAGCAGTGCACAGCGCAACTGTTCACATGCGGCCCCTCAGCGCTTGGTATGGATCTAAACACGACAGAGAAACCGTAGAAGGGACAGTTTTATACAATTTGAATTGTTAAATATCTTTTAAAGGCTTTAAGTTAATTTTAAACTCATATCCTTCAAAGCTCTAAATAAAGATTAAAGTTCTTTGGAAGTGCTAAAAATGCTTAACTTTTCAAAGACGATATTGGAAGTGTTCCCCATTTGCTACAAGGATGGCTTTGTAGCGTTTAAACACATTTTGATTCGGACGTTGGAGCTCTGCTTCCAAAATGTTGATTATTTCTTCTCGTTTCTAGTAATTTTGTGGCATTATGTGCTGATGTACGGCTATTTCCTGCTTGTTATGCTAATTTCTTGAGAGATTTTCGTGGCGATTGTTCTAATTGATCACTGATATCATCCAACTTCTCTTCTGTTAAAAGTGACGCCATCGTTTTCTTTTCTTATCCAGTACTGATTCTGTAGCTTTGAATTTAATCAGTATTTTATGAACTGTAGTCCTTTCAAATCGATCAATCCCAGGAAAACGTTCTTGAAATTCTTCACGACACTGAGAAAATAATTAGTTTTTCAAAAAGTTATTGCAAATAAAAATTATTTGTTCTATAATAAATCTGTAAAACATGGCTCAAGCAACAGAAACAGACAGAGAAATGAAACTCAACACTGCGCAAAGGACTATAGTAGGGTAAAGGTGCCTAATTCCGTGATACCCCTAATCTAGTGATAAAATTTCAATTGACTGCCATGGAGTTGTAGTCTCTGACTTTTAAGTTTTTGAAATACGTAACAGATGCCAGGAGATGTCTTTTTCAACTCTATTGACTACCCGCCTTTTAAACAGAAGCAGTCGACTGCAGAAGCTTTTGTTCAGTGAAAGGTTTGACCAGTAAGTTTTTATTTCTCTTATAACCACTCCTGAAGAAACATTTTATATTAGAGGTAAGAATTAATATAGCATTATAAAATTGATATATTACTGTAGATTACAGTGAGCTGCATTAATGTGTATGATTATTTAGACATTATGAGACAATAACAATCCTATAGAAGCTTTCCCATTTTCGAATTTATTTTCATATTTCTCCTTCTTGGCTCACCCGACCAGTGATGTTAACGCTAATTTGTGAAAATTAATGTCTATGAAAGAAAATAGTTCGTGGAAATAATAATAGAAATGTTATAGAAAACATCATTTATAATTATAATAAAATAATAAGGCATATATTTGACTTAATTACTGCTGTTGTAAGGAATATAAATAATGGGAAATAATTGTTTTATAATTCAATTTATTCAAATTTAACTTTGTATTAAATTTAACTTTCAGTTTATTTTGTTTATAATATATTAATATGTATTTCTGTAGTCACACAAGTATTCTCTATGAAATTTGTCACGTAGGCCCTCTTTCTATGTTGTAATTTCTTGCTTAATCCATATTAAAACAATATACCATGATTTTAATGTGTTTTTCCAAATACACGTTTACTTTCTAAGCAGTTAATGAGGATTATTTTAGTACTATGGAATTAGGATATCACTCACGGAATTAGGAAACCACTATCACGGAATTTGGATGCCTGTCACGGATTTAGGGGCCACTGTATAACAATGAAGTATCATATGTTATATAACAAACTTGTGAAACTGTTGACACTGAATGTTGTAAAAACTGTTGCTAAAGGTCCAAATAACGTCATTTAGGTGTTATTTGAAAATTTTTATTACAATTTTGGTATAAATATAGACCTAATTAAATATGCCACGGAATTAGGCAAGCTTACCCTCAGTACTGCTCACAATAACAGACAACCGTCGTAGAGTGTAATACGTTTGGGACGGTCGAGTTTTAAGCTACCTGGAGAACCAAACACGTTTGTGTCGGATATCGACAGATCGTTTGGGACTGTAACGTACCACTTCCCAAAATGCGTGATAAAATGTTGTAAATTTCACCTTATGCAGAACTGGTATCGAAAACTGTCAACTTTCTCGGATTTAAAGAAGGAATATGTTAATTCCCATTCAGAAATAAGGGAATGGCTTCATTGTGCTGTTGTTACCCTCATGTAAAGTTCGTGATGTTTTTGTCATGCTGGTATCAATCGTACCAACCACTGACTTACGATTTTTAGATTGGGTATTTGACAACTACATCGTCATTTCCACCAGACATGTGGGCAAGTGAAAATCCTCGTACTACCAATGGTCCAGTGTCTTTTCATAAACATTTCAATGAACAATTTTATAGCCCGCACTCAAACGTATACTCACTGTCGTACACGTAATTCTATCAGTGCAACATGAAACCAAACTTAAAATTAATTCAAGATTTTTCCGCAGTTACCACGTAATACTGAGGAACAAAAACAAAATCAGCCATTGGAAAAGTATAAAGCATACAGAGACGGAAAACTGTCCCTATTACAGTATTTAAAAAACGGTGGTTTCCAGGCTATCTGACGAAAGAACGAAACTGACGGAATGGCGAAAGTCATTTTAATTTTGCCATTTTAAAGTACTTAGTATTTAGTACTTATTTTTTTAACCTGCTAGAGATAAGGCCGTCAAAGTACGAAAATATTACCTGACTAATTGAAAGGTAGACAATTTATTATAGAAGTTAACCCCTTACCGCATAGGACAGTTTTGCACACACTGGCTTAATATTCAAATAGCTTAAGTAGTTCTATCTTTCTCAAATTGGAGATTTATCCTTCGAAGAGGTGGAAAAATTCAAATATCTTGGAGCAACAGTAACAAATATAAATGACACTCGGAAGGAAATTAAACGCAGAATAAATATGGGAAATGCGTGTTATTATTCGGTTGAGCAGCTTTTGTCATCTAGTCTGCTGTCAAAAAATCTGAAAGTTAGAATTTATAAAACAGTTATATTACCGATTGTTCTGTATGGTTGTGAAACTTGGACTCTCACTTTGAGAGAGGAACAAAGATTAAGGGTGTCTGAGAATAAGGTTCTTAGAAAAATATTTGGGGCTAAGAGGGATGAAGTTACAGGAGAATGGAGAAAGTTACACAACGCAGAGCTGCACGCATTGTATACTTTACCTGACATAATTAGGAACATAAAATCCAGACGTTTGAGATGGGCAGGACATGTAGCACGTATGGGCGAATCCAGAAATGCATATAGAGTGTTAGTTGGGAGGCCGGAGGGAAAAAGACCTTTGGGGAGGCCGAGACGTAGATGGGAAGATAATATTAAAATGGATTTGAGGGAGGTGGGATATGATGGTAGAGACTGGATTAATCTTGCTTAGGATAGGGACCAATGGCGGGCTATGTGAGGGCGGCAATGAACCTCCGGGTTCCTTAAAAGCCAGTAAGTAAGTAAGTAAGTAATAAATAAGTAAGTAAGTAAGTTCTATCTTTCTTAACTGATATCACATATGTTCAAATCCAGTTATTGACAGTGTGCGTCCCAGTATGCAGTTTGAAATATTACATGATTATATTATAAGTTATACCCATATGAATATAAAACCGGTATGTGCCATATCTGTCCTAGTATGCGGAAAGAGGTTAAATACAATTACAAATTAAACCAAGATTAACAAAAATTATATAGTGATGAAATTACCGGATATTGAAATATTTTGTGATAGATTAAGAGAACTATTTACAAGAAACCATGTCTAAACGAATCTCAATTGCTGACCAAGTGCCTAGTAAGTTTGCGTTTGAATTCAATTTTATTTCGACAGTCCCTGATGCTAGCAGGTAGCGAATTTCAATGTCTTGGCAGAACTATTGTGAAAGAAGTGAGTATGAGGAGGTGCGATGGGATGGTATTGTTAGTATTGTTTCATGGCGAGAGCGTGTGTTCAGATTATAGTCGGAAGAAAGGTAAGTGAAGGGAGATGACAGATACGAAGGAATAGAAGAGTTCAAGATTTCGAAGAGAAGGAGAATTGAATGTATATTTATTTTCATATCTACTTTAAGCCAACCTATTGCTTCCAGAGATGAGGTAATATGATCATATTTGCTAACATTGCTTACAAAACGTACACACAAATTATGAACATGTTGAAGCTTCATTTTGTTGTCGCTGGAAAGGTCAGTCAGTAAAATGTCAGCATAATCAAAATAGGGAAATACAAGCCTCTGCACAAGGGACTTTTTTTAGCACATGGATAATAGAATATAATTTTCTGTTGGTTTATGTGATTTGCATGTCCCAGTTGAGATTATTATCCATGTGAATGGCAAGATTATGTTACAAATGACATTCCTCAGTATACTTTATTATGTTGCACTACCATTCAAAAGAAATGCAGAAACGAAGTCATTTATCTTGTGCCCAAAGAAGGAGATAGGCAGATTTTTGGTTTGCATACAAAAACACATTCTACATAATCTTAGAAAGTGAGACAATGCAATGTTAAAATGTTGCATTAATCGTTACTTAAAATTTAATTTATCACGGTTTCGCTCTCTACTTCGCAAATCTTTTATACTGCAGTAGCAGCTGCATTAAAATTCAGTTCTCAGTAATACCGAAGAAGCACGCGGATCGAACTTTGATTAAATTTTTTTTTTTTACGTTTCTAAAATACTTTCACAACAAATATTAACTTACAATTGCATAGGATAATCATTGTCTACTTCAATCATAAATTATATCTGAACAAAGCTAATAATACTAAACAACATTAACTTTGAGTAAACCTAATACTGTATGACACACTAAGGGGCAAGAAGATGGATATATTTTAATAATATAAATGCCTAGTATTTAGACCTCTTTCTCTGTAGACTAAAACACTGGCAGGTCAGTTGAATTCACAGTCATTACTAAATGATGATATTTTTTGCTAACTGACCAGAATCGAACCTGCAAACTTTAAATTCGTGACTCAGCTAACAAAGTTACAGCAGGAGATTAAGCGAAAATGTAATTCTGAACTTGGGGCAACCTCCAGCTAATGGGATTACCACAGCCATGTAGAATTACTTGATTGTGCTTAAATAAGAGATGGACTGTTGTGTTTTGATGGTGAGGCCTTCGCTGCTTGTTATAGTATCTAACGTATGCCATAATTACTTGTGTGATATCGTACGTCCGTCAGTAGAATAAAAATACTGGACTCCCAACGTACGTATTATGAAAGCCTCTTATTTCCGCATTTTCTTTTAACTTTTTTTCGTTCCTCATCCTACTACTCTTCTTTTATACATGTTTACTAGAGATGGACAAAACTAACTGCCGCTCTCGCTCGCTGTGTTCGTTGCATTTGTCTTTCGGGTCTCGTCTCGTCTCGTCATTCTCGTGCGCTTCGAGTCTCGCTCATCAGTCTCGAAATAGTATTTGATCGGCGTGGAAAGTTTTCGTAACTCTGAATAACATAGAACATCATTGAAATAAATATTTAAATGAGACAAAAAGACAAAACAGAACAGTATCTCAGTTATCAAAATTTTCTGGTTCTATTATATGATATTACCTATGATTATATAAATAGAAAAAGAAAACAATTCCCAAATAAGTTTGCATTTCTAAGAAACATAAAACATAACGTTAATATCTTTTTACTTGAGATTACACACTTGATCTCAAACATATGAAAAGAAAATTCCTAGCCTTTTAATAAGGGCCTAGTAATTAAATAAAGACTAGGGAATGGATTACTATACACTGAAATGTAGAGATGATGTTTCAAATAGGATACTTGATTGCTTATACATATATAACAGTTGTCAAAGTAGATAAAAGTTCAGTCAGGTAAAAACAACTGTGGCGATTCAAGGCTGCTTGACGTTCGGGACTTCGGGAGTGATCAATCTCGACGTCTCGAAACACTCACAAGCATCTTTACGTCAACGACGCAACGTATACAACACTGTTGTGCGGGTTTTCGGCTTTGCGGGCGCTGTTAGTCTTGCTTTCTCGATCGTTGTTCATCTCTAATGTTTACTGCTTTTCCTCATTTTCTTTCATTTATGTGTAGGACGTGCTTTTGTTGGTTTTTTCCTTCTTTGTTTCTCTTTAATCCATTCCCCCTTTTTTTCCTTTTTCCTTTTGCTTTTTATTATACTTATTAATATTTTTATTTATTTATTTATTTATTTTATTTTCTTTTGTGATCCATATTATATTTTTCTACTTTTGTTTGAACATTTCTTCATTTATAATGTGAAACGATTAAGCGAACCATATAGGATAAAATTGTCTAATTTTCTTGTAATATGATGACGTCACTCGTAGGTACGGCGCGACGTCACATTCTTAGTCTTAACATGGCCAACATTTAATAAGTTTATATACAAATGCACGTTTAATATGAGTTTAATATGCCAATTTCTTTGTTTTTAGAACTTTGAACATGTATTTATATTAGAAAATTGTCAAGATGGCCATGACTAGACCACGATAACCACGTGACTCCTATTCGTACTCTAGCCTGTCTTTCTAGTTAGCCACGTGGTAAGTACAATGAGAAAAGAAATGTAAATGGTTTTTCAAACGTTTCGTCTGACTCTATTCTTTATTTAGTGTACCTTGACTCTGTTTTTATATCATGTACATATATATATTACATTACATACATACATACATACATACATACATACATACATACATACATACATACATACATACATACATACATACATACGCCTATATGTGAGTGGAATGAAAAATCAAAGTTCTTGAACAGAATCTGTCCTACAGCTGTTTAACAACAAAATTCTTACAGATCTGTTAAACTATATTGCGCTGTTTATCTGGTATATCATACACCTGATTCCATGGTTACTCGCAAAATAAAAAGTAAAATGGTTTGTAATTGAACATAGCCAAACTCACTGTGTCTATATCGAAAGCTCTCAAAATGAATTTCAAATGTTAAATGCACTGGTACATACCCATACGAGTGGATTATGTTAGTATATAGAATCATCACTCCAATCTAACAAACATGCTAACCCAGCATCAATTATTCCTTTAACAACGCTGATCCCATCGCAATCAATATACGATGTCGATAATTCCAGAGTATATAGGTTAAATGAATATCATGATTAAAAGTTTGGCGGGTAACATAATTACGTCACCTAGCAATTACAGTCTCAATTGATAAGTTAATTTAAGTAAAACCTAGTCTCTATTGTTGAGACACAATGTATTCTATTAAAGAATATTTTCACAACAACACAGTAATATTATTTTAGCTAAAATTTAACCAGGCTCTTCAGCTGGGAAGCATAATTACTTGGTTAAAAATACAGCGGACACGATTTCCATTTTAGATAGGGCATTGAATACTACACATTTTGCGGTATATTTTGAGAACTATCTGACGTCAGTGAATGTTAGAATTAAAGTAAGAACGGGCGCTCGATAACTGCAAACTAAAATACTGATCACATTTCTTATCTGATACGAATAATGTGTTATATCTACAGTGTACATATCGGTAAAACCCATGCAGTACATACCCCTCATACCAGCCACTTCCAACGCAAGAGGACTATAATAGGAGAGAAGAGTTCAATTCAATCTTCACCTGTTAATCGCATTTAATTCTAAGCAGTCACCAGTGAGAGCGCTGACATCGTTTTTACCAACATTCCGCCACTGAATTTAGACTCCCAGAACTGGAAAATTAACTTGCATGCTCCTGGTTTAAGTTGTTAATCCTGGAAATACAGTTTAAGGAAGATATTTTTAATTTTAGTTACAGAATTCTTGTTTATATCTATTACTTTGCAATGGCTGCACGTATTAAATGCGATTATCCCAATTGCGAAAATAGGAGTAGTCACCCTACAAAATATTTCTTCAAAATACCGGGAGATAGTAAAAGATGAGTTTTAATTTAGCTACAATACATAGCAATATTACCACATAAAACTAATTTGATATACTGGTAGATTTGCCTAGCCACGTCCATCATTATGAAATTATGTTACCGGAAACAATAAACAGCTAATTGCAATGAAAATCGTTGTATGTTTATGTACAAAATAAAATATTGTTACTAAATAAATCTGATGCATTCTAACACAACAGATTTGTTTGGTCATGTCTAAATCATTTAAAATTTACAGCTCATTTCCTACTTCTACTTTCTAGGATATCACTTTCTGGAAACGCTGATGATATTGGCTCAAGGTTTTTCTTGCTGGTGTCGGAAAACAGCAAAAAATGCACTTCTGAATTAGGTGAGAATTCAGGAATTTAAATTTATTTCTAGAAGTGTGATGTTCATATAATAAGCACATGATTATGTAACAGTTACATAGCAATTAGATAGGCCTCATTATTTAAAACTTCTTAAGTTAAAGAGAATAATGTTTATTACTTGTTGTAGGCCTTTTATTTCACATTACCATATGCAGAATGTCCTAAGATATCTTTTACTCTTGCATTACTTTAAACCAGAAAAGCAGCATTTATGTACTAATTGCATTATTAGATAACTAACTTATATGTAGGCCTATAGCAATTAATTAGATCCTAGTTATTATCCAAAACTGTGTAAGTTAAGGAGAGTCTGTGTATATTATTAAAGTCTACTGTTTTATAATTAATTGCATTTATTACACAGGTACATGCTGCAAAACATGCTTCGATTTCGTGTTGCCTTGTATGAATGTAACAGATTATCTATCGCTTAAAAACAGTTCAATTCACCACGCAGTGGTAGGCCAATAGAGTTCATTTTGCTCACCTCTTCTTGTTCACGCTACTGGCTGCAGAATAGATTCATTGCAACCACTCAATTCTTGATAGCACGGAGTGTCGAGTATGTGCTTCTGACCTTGACATCCCTGCCTAAACCCATCAAACAGAAAGGGTATTCACAAGTTGGAGAACTTCGCTTTTATGTATCCACCATGGCGCACGACCACAGCATAAGATAACAAAGGACATATACAAGGTAGATAAAATACATTCGGAACCAATATGAAAAAGTTGAATAACAATTCTGTGCGCAAAATCGGAAGATAAGCCATTGACTTTGTGGCTAGAATTGCTAATTTTTAAATTTTGGTTCTTGTCATACCAACATTTACTATTTACAAATTTTATGCTTCATTAGTTATTTTGTTCCCTATTGAAAGAAAATTTATATCGATCACTTGAAGACGAGACTTCGTAATAGCTCGGCAGTCACGCTACTGAAGCAGACGGTGCAACCGACGTAACAAATCATTCATGTTGTATACTTAGCTACATCTGTCCCAGACAATCGTGTATCTAATATTTAGGAGACAGAAGTACTATTATTACGAGCACTGGCATAGTACTCAAAAGTGGAAACTTCGTTTATCCTTGGGAAGTCTACATAACGCAAAGTACATTAAAATATTCATTCCCTATTCTATTTCAGCTGATATCTTCATAAGAAATCAAACGAATTGTCGGCATGGTTGGCGCAGTTGGTAAAGCGCTGGCCTTCTATGCCCAATGTTGTGGGTTCGATACCGGGTCAGGTCGATGGCATTTAAGTTGCTTAAATGCGACAGGCTCATGTCAGTAGATTTACTGGCATGTAAAAGAACTCCTGCGGGACAAAAAATTCCGGCATACCGGCGACGCTGATATAACCTCGGTAGTTGCGAGCGTCGTTAAATAAAACATAACATTTTAACATTTCAATCGAATTGACTGGTAGAAAGTTAAAGAGTTGTTTTATAGGTATTCGAAATATCAATGTTTGGGTTCTTGCTGCTGTCAATGCTGACAATTTTTCGATAGCTCCGAAAAGTAATAAACTTTAAGAACTACGTATATCAGAGTGAAAATTCACAATTTCTTACCACGTTAAATGTGGTTAAAGTCTTTTATACCTACTAATCACACGTCACTACTAATATTTATACAAATAGCCGCCACGGTGTTCCAGTGGCTAGAGCGCTGAAATTATGAAGTATGTGGACTCGATTTGCAACTTGTTGGGCAACGCCGTGATCCAGATAACACAGGAGTTTTCTCCGGGAACTCTGGTTTCCCTGTGGTATTCCAACAAATCTCCATAATCATCTCATCGCGGGTGTAGCGTAGACTAGGCTCCTATGGCGCACGCTGGGCAACGATTCTGTCGGTAAATTGGTCTACATAAATGGTTTCATAAGGGTGAATGCTGTAAGTCAAGTACTCGCCATTAGTAAAAAATCTGCAACTACTATACTACTAATTTCAATATTATTGCCACTACCACAACTAGTAATTTCAATACCATTGCCATTACCACCATAACTACCAATTATCTTACTTACTTATGGCTTTTAGAGAACCCGGAGGTTCATTGCCGCCCTCACATAAGCCCGCCATCGGTCCCTATCCTGAGCAAGATTAATCCAGTATCTATCATCATATCTCATATTCCTAAAATCCATTTTTATATTATCCTCTCATCTACGTTTCCCTCCGACCACCCAACTAACACTCTAAATGAATTTTTGGATTCGCCTACACGTGCTACATATCCTGCTCATCTCAAACTCCTGGATTTAATGATCCTAATTATGTCAGTTGAAGAATATAATGCGTGCAGTTCTGCGTTGTGTAACTTTCTCCATTCTCTTGTAACTTTATCCCTCTTAGCCCCAAATATTTTCGTGAGCACCTTATTCTCAAACACCCTTAATCTCTGTTCCTCTCTCAAAGTGAGAGTCCGAGTTTCACAATCATACAGAACAACCAGTAATATAACTGTTTTATAAATTTTAACTTTCAGGTTTTTGAGTGCAAACTAGGTGATAAAAAGTTCTCATCCGAATAATAACCAATTACCACTACAGCAGTTATTACTGACTTAAATTCTACTCCCAGCACGAAGAGAACCACAAATTTCAATTAGTATTAAATGGTCCATAAAACGTATTTAAAATAATATTTTGAAAAGTAAAATTATTGGAAAAAAGAGATTAGATAAATAATATATAATTAATAACATTATACATCTTGATTACACAAATTTGAACAGTCTATCACTTTGGAAAACGTATTATGTACCTTTCACAAAACAAAAGGCGCCAAGACTAGCAACAACCAGTTCTGATGATGGCCAATAGCAGGCCCAAACATGTTAACAAGATAACATAAAATTTAACACGTGAAAGACACATAATACGTTTTCCAAATTAATAACAGTTTGTAGTATTTTATAAGAGCTTATATATATATATATATATATATATATATATATATATATATATATATGAAAATGAAAACCTTCGAAGGAAAGCTGCATTTATTATATATATATATATATATATATATATATATAATAAATGCAGCTTTCCTTCGAAGGTTTTCATTGCTTCTCGAGGCACATTCTAAGTTCATATAATTTGAACTTCTTTCAAGCAACTCAATAGAGAGACATACCGCTGGACTCAGTTACATAGGCCCAACGTCAGAGCGCCATCAAATGCAACACAAGATGTCACATTAACAACGGAGAAACTTCCAGATCGTAGATAGGACTCTAACATACGAATATGACTCCAATCGCTATGTTAAAGCAACAGAAGGAAACAAAGTAAGAAAACTGGACTGCAATGTGCCTTCAAAGGACACAGAATTGAGTGACCTGGACAAAGACTACACTATGAATACTTGATTTGAATAAAAATCTAAGAACCATTATCGTCAAACTTGTGTTTTAGTTGAATGGAAATTTATATAAAGTCCAAACTCGTCCATTCATCGTTTTATTAAGCGTTCATAGATACTTGGACATGTATGTGCCAATAATTTCAACGTACATTAAGACTCCTTTATCTTTAAAGTACGAAAATGACATTAAGTCCTTTATTTACTTCAAATCTTCAATTATAAATAACTTAGATTTATTTAAGGAAGGTCACACAGGACTGTAATAATTCAAATATTACACGAGATTCAAGTCTTTGACACCTATGCCGTCTTGATCTTGACGCTAGATGGAAGTTAAGCCTTGGTTTCTCTGAACCGACGCATGCGACGTGCGAGGCGCGAGGTCCGCCTCGCACAAATCCGGACTACACGAGAGATAGTGAGTGGTTTCTATAGCTGCGAGGTGCGAGGCCATAAAAACCACTCACTATCTCTCGTGTAGTCCGCATTTGTGCGAGGTGACCTCGCACGTCGCATGCGTTGGTTCAGAAAAAACCAAGGCTTTAAGCGTCCTTCGTCTGTAACTCTACCTTCAAAATCAACTCGGCAGACCCCATGTCCACATTTATAATCAGAAATATCTGAGCATATGCTAAGGATCGAACTCAAGTCAACTTGGTTGGGAAGCTGTCAGCCGAGTCTGCTAAATCTCATAAGGCCAAGACAACAATTTCAGTGCTCTGAGACTGTACCTAAACCCGACACACAAGTGGTCCTCGATCAGACTGTACTGCGTGGAATTTGACGGTGAATTTTATACGTGACCAGTGTGCAGAATTTGCCTCTGAGAAACTATTAACCCTAGCATGGGCGGAAATTGAGCGCGCGCAGTTTTGTGCCGAGATTTGTGATATGGGGACACCATATCCTGGTTCACAGTGGCGCGCACCACGATGTTCAACTTGTTGTATCGTGTTACCATGACAACATTTTAATCAAGCACTCCATTCTCACGGTATTCTACATCATCAAGATATCTTCGGTTTTATCAATCAGTTACAAAAGTGTACAAATTCATGTATTATTTTAGTGTGCTATGTCATATTTTATTTAACGACACGTTCATATATGGAAGTTATTTGTAAAACCTCAGTCCTAATGTTCCTTAAGACGGATTAAAATTTGTGTAAGATTGAAGTAGATTTTGAAACTAACTTAATGAATGATGAAAGATGAGTGGAATGGAGAAAACTTCTCTCCGGTACCGGCATTTGAACCCGGGTTTTCAGCTCTACGTGGTGATGCTCTATCCACTAAGCCATCAGCACGTAGCGCTGTAAACTCGGGTTCAAATCCCGGTGCTGGAGAGATTTTTTTTCCCGTTCCACTCATCTTTCATCACATGATGACGCAGAATATCTGAACGGAAATATCATATGTACTTCGGTACATCATAATAATATAACTTAATGAAGATGAAAATGGATTATAATGATGATTATCATCATCATCATCATCAATGGCGATGAAAACGGCAACGGGGTAAGCAGGGAGGTATAAAATTGTATAAATTCCTTGCGATGATTTGTTTTTGCAAGAAATTGAGACTGAAGGAACATCAGCATGAGATCGAAGTTTGTTGCCGATATGTCTTACTTCGGAGCTTGTCCACCGACTGTCGGATTTACATAATTTAGAAAGAAAAGAAATACCGAAAGATGACATAATATATTACAACAGCTAAGAGGTTGAAAGCCTATCACAAACTGCTTCAACATCACATCGAAGAGAGAAAAGATAGGCCTATGTCAGCACGAAGCAAGCGTGCCGAGTACATGTGCAAATGTACTGTAATATTTAATACATTCAAAACATGCACAAATACTTCACATAATGTTAATCAACGTTATTATCATTATTATTATTATTATTATTATTATTATTATTATTATTATTTTACTTCCTCCGTTTTAGGAAGAATAATGTGAAGCATATATCCAATTGCCAGACGAAATTAGATTCACATTTTACAATTAGAAATAGACATCTAGATACTTTACTTTTTGCAGATGATCAAGTTCTCTTATCTAGCTCAGAAGATGGATTACAAAAAGCTCTGTATATGTTAAATAATACTGTTAATCAATATAACTCAACAATATCTATAAACATAACTAAAATATTAGTTGTCAGCCCACTTTGAGGTATGTGGATATAGAGAGAAAAATTGGATCGGTGTCGGTTAGAGTTCCCGGGTAGCTCAGTGGTAGAGCGTTGGTACGTTAAACCAAAGGTCCCGGGTTCGATACCCGGCTCCGGAACAATTTTTCCCTCGAAATTATTCAAATCAACTTTACAAGGAGTTATACCTGAAATCTTGATTTGCATACTACACGTCACTGTTCGTTAACAGAAAACCACAATGTAAGTCACACGGAGTTAGTGTGCACTCGAAGTTGGTTGCTTGACGGTTGTCAGCCCACTTTGAGGTCTGTGGATATAGAGGGAAAAATTGGATCGGTGTCGGTTAGAGTTCCCGGGTAGCTCAGTGGTAGAGCGTTGGTACGTTAAACCAAAGGTCCCGGGTTCGATACCCGGCTCCGGAACAATTTTTCCCTCGAAATTATTCAAATCAACTTTACAAGGAGTTATACCTGAAATCTTGATTTGCATAATACACGTCACTGTTCGTTAACAGAAAACCACAATTTAAGTCACACGGAGTTAGTGTGCACTCGAAGTTGGTTGCTTGACGGTTGTCAGCCCACTTTGAGGTCTGTGGATATAGAGGGAAAAATTGGATCGGTGTCGGTTAGAGTTCCCGGGTAGCTCAGTGGTAGAGCGTTGGTACGTTAAACCAAAGGTCCCGGGTTCGATACCCGGCTCCGGAACAATTTTTCCCTCGAAATTATTAAAATATTAGTTTTCAACGGATCAAATACCATAAGAGCCACAATCATCATGGAAGGGAAAACCGTTGAACAAGTCAATTGCTTTAATTATCTTGGTTGCAATATCTCTTATTTAAAAAATGGAGACATTTTAAATAAAATTAATAAATTTAATTATGTTTGAGGTACTATAAAGAGATCTCTAAAAATACGAGAAGAGAAATTAAAGTTTTATAAAGTGATGGCAGTTCCTATACTATTACATGGCTGTGAATTTTGGCATTTAACAAAAAAAGAAGAACAAATGATTGAAACAGCTGAAATGAAATTTTTAAGAAATATTGCTGGATATAACATATTAAATAAAAAAAAGAAGTGAAGATATTATTCGAAATGAATTGAATATCTTTAAGTTAACAGACAAAATAAAACAATATAGAAACAACTAGAAGGAACATGTCGACAGAAGGAATGAATCCCGCATTCCAAAATTAGTTTTAAATTATAAACCGTGAGATATAAGAAATATTGGCAGAACAAAAAGCAACGGATGCAACTTTTTGACTAAAACCTATGAGACCGGAACGAGCCTTGACGTCTTAAACCGTGAAATGTTGATGATAATGATGGTGATGATGATGATGATAATGATGATGATGATAATGTGATGCATGAAATATTTTCCAAAATTTTCACGAAAATGCAGATTTTTCAGCATTAGAAAAAATTACTTAAGGAAAGCCGTTCGTATGTAAACAGCGATTCCTTTATAAATGATAGGACGGTTTTATTAATATTCGGAATCTACAAGTAAATTCAATCGGATATGATGCACATAAAATACAATCATTTTGACTTAAAAATTAATGGGCTTTCAATTCAAAAGCACAAAACGACGATTTAGTCGAAATTGCTTGTAATAATTTTTTCAGTTTGCTTCTTACAATAAATCAAATGACATATTAACCTATGTAATCAGTACGTCCGAAAAATTATCTTGCCAGAAACATTGTTAACTTTCAATAAAATTGAGAATAAAATTACTTCAAACAAACAATTTAGATTTTAAAAGTATCTACAGAGATTGCTTTGAAAAAAATATGAGGAAACCTAGCTTTTTCGGAAGTGAAGCCAAAAACATACCTTTTCCCCCTAAAATCCAAGGAATGCGTACGAAGTTATATTTTCAATTGAAAACTTCTTCAGATAAAACTAACACCTTGCAATTGATTTGGGGATGCGTAGATGACTATGATAAAATCTCTGGCGCAACACAATGCTCATACAATTCTACATACGTATTTAATTTTATGGTGGACTTTCTTATTTGAAATCCCGAAATACATTCACGTAGGATGAGCGAATTATGTAAAAGCTGTCTAGGAATTAATTATTTTTAAATAATTCCTTTGTGTGTTAATTCTGATGTAAAAATCATGCATTTTTATACCGCAATGTGCATATTCATAAGACTTCAGCAAAGAGTAAAGGAAAGGATGAAACATTATAAATAATCTCACGCCGGAGTCCCGAGAGAAATCGAAGCTAACACTGAGGTGTACAAGACGTTAAAAAATCAGAATTCTAGTCAGCAGAGTTTAACGGTTTACTTAAATCGGAAAGAGAGAAATACTAAGTTCAAAATCAGACTTAAATTGAAATAGTAAATTAATATTACTGACTGACAAATGTTCAATCTGGTGAATGAGGTGTACACAAGGAGATGCATTTTAAGCGATACTTGATAGCGATAATGTATCCCATATTCAATATCTATATTGCAATGATATCGAAAGAATAGTATCACTACTTGAAATATGGGTTGGTATCGTTAAAGTTCGTTAAAGAGTAATGTTACTTTTATTAAATACAATAATAATAAAATAATATTGAAAGATATATTTGGCAAATAAATCTTTCAATAACACAATAAAATATTTAAATTCACACATTTCAATAAAAGAGGAGTTTAGAAAATAGATGAAAACGAATGACATCCCAATGTTCCAACAGAATTGATATATCCTGGTATATACTTATTCGCTGTTGAATTCATTTTATTTGAACCATTCTTCTTGAGAAATACTTCCTAATAGCTTGCTATGGTTAACTACAAATCCGATTCATCTCGCAGCGTTCAATAGTTTTTGTGCGAGATCGTACGTATTTGCTTGGTTTCTGCACAAAACCAATCCGCGGAAAGTCTAAAATTCCACATTCAGTATTCCCAACCTAACACACATAACAATTTCCCTCTTCTTGCCGCTTAAGTGACATATTGATTTTACTGCTTTAGATTCTTAACATATTATTTTTAGAGACGTCCAATATAGTAATAATTATAAATTGGAAACTTACCACTGCAATTTCACCTAAATTGCACTGTTAATTATTGTTTTTAAATATTTGCAAAAATTAAGTATACTCTAAATCATTACATAACCTTACCGTTTGTTTTAAGTTCGCATTTATAGACTGGGGGAAAAAAAAGACAGACGTATATCACGGCCTGCTGGAGTATAGTAAACACGGAAAACATTTTAAAGCAACAATGTTGAAGATAGATATTTTTGTTTTGCAAATTTGCCGTCATTGAACAGAAACCAAGATGGAGATTTCATTGCAACTAATTACAAATTCCTCTTTCAGGTATGTAATAAACGATCTTCGCACAAAATAATGTACGATACACGAGCGGTATGTTTTCTTTCAATTCTCGGAAATTAAAAAAAGCTCAACTACGTTTCGCTTTTTCAAACTTTTCCTCGAACATGAAAACTTCAACATACCGCTCTTGTAACGCATATTACTATTGTTTCGGTATACTGCTATTTTTCTATCGATGCCAGTAAAATATCGAAAATCCAATATCGAACCCAATAAGACAATATAGCAAGTAAAGTATCGACATATACTTATATTGATAGTATTGCAACGTCCCTATGCGTAAGCATCAAGTGTCAGGCCTATGTTAATGTAAAAAAAATGATTCTAGATATTCACCTAAGTAAAGTCTTCGAAGTTATTTGAAAAATTGTTTTTGGCACTCCTGTACATCGCCTTTGTCACTTGAAGTGTTGGATGTATTTTTTACTGTAAATATCCGTAATATCTGGGTACTAAACGTGATTATAGTAATATTTACTAAAGTAATTGTGGAGCTCGCTCCAAAAGCGCACATAACTTATTCACTTTTAATGGAAACTGAGTTTCCTATCATTTTCGTATAATTCGACTGAAAGGAATCCGATTTTCACTTACTTTCAACAAAATTTGGACGCAACTAGCACTAAAGGACTTAGAAATTGCTGTTTTGCATTCAAATGGGGGCATTAAGAAGTGTATTTTTTTATTCAGTCTCCTTTTTTCTACGGATATATCCCATTGTTTATTTGTGGAGACATGCAATAATCCATACAAATACGGACAAATGTAAAATGTTTCTGAACAATCAATATTTTCGATAATGATTGATATTTACTCTATTCTAACCTGTAGCATTGGCTTAAAGATTTCTTTAGGCACTAACATGGTGCAATCTTGTTTTGGTGAAATTAATATGGGGTCTCGAAAGAAAGCTTTTGGGAAAAAAATGATATACCACGATGAGCTTAGGAGCCTTTAGAAAAATTTTCCTGTAGAGTTAAAACTTTTCCAGTACCGATATACTAGTCAATACGAATAAAACTAAAGTTATCTTGATGCAGCCGAAAATAAAATGATACACCAAGATGAGTTTAGGAGCTTTTAGAAAAATTTCTTTCTAGAGTTAAAACTTTTCTAGTACCGATATACTAGTCAATACGAATAAATGTAAAGGATCTTGATGCAACCAAAAATAAAATGATATACCGGTACCAAGATGAGGTTAGGAGCTTTTACAAAAATTTGCTTGTAGAGTTAGAACTTTTCTAGTACCGGTATGCTAATCAATAGGAATAAATTTTAAGCATTTTGATGCAGCCAAAAATAAAATTATATACCAAGATGAGCTTAGGAGTTTTAGAAAAATTTTCCTGTAGAGTTAAAACTTTTCCAGTACTTTTCCAGTATGTTAGTCAATACGAATAAAAGTAAAGGATTTTGTTGCAGCCAAAAATAAAATTATATACCAAGCTGAGCTTAGGAGCCTTTAGAAAAATTTGCTTGTAGAGTCAAAACTTTTCCACTACCGGTATGTTAGTCAATATGAATAACTGTGAAGGATCTTTATGCAGCCAAAAATAATTTTGTTAATCATAAATATTATATTTTGCAACATTTCACTGAAGTGTAATCCATGTACCAAATTTTTAAGTTCAGGGCGAAATTAAATTCTAACTCAACAAAAATATTTATTTTGAAATCATAAAAACTGAGATATTAATGGAATTTCCAATGAAAACAAAAAAATTACAGTTTTCAATAAAAAGTTAACAAATCCAAATTAATATATTTACTACTGAAATGCTGAAGTGACAAATGTGGCATTAACACGTTAGATTAGTAAGACTGAACCACATGTTCATATTTTTCCCTTTTTTCTCTTAATGTGAGTGCCAATTTCAGTTTTCCTGTTTTCTGAACAAAAGTATGACATGGATATGTTCGCTTTTGGACGCAAGCTCCACAATTGCATTTTATTTCAAGAATAACACAAAATATTTATGGACTCAAAATTAGTAGAGATGATTTTATTTAGTTGTTTTGTATAAATCATGTTGATGCACTCATAATAAAATGTACCTCCATTTCTTTGAATACTTCTGTCGTAGAGAATTAAATAACATCTATAAAATTATCGTAAAATGGGGGAACATTGTCATATTTTACAATGTTTTCTCATAGTAGTTTTTATAAGCTTGCGTTTATTAACATAATTATTCTGACACAACTTTAAGACATTTCCTACACTGCTACAAACAAAAGAAACATCTAAATCTTGTTTAACTTCCATTGAAAAATACAGTCCGAAGTGCCATTGTTAAGCCGAAGCAAACTGGTAACTTTTCTAGAATGCAGTATGCTTTTGAAATACATTTTCAAAATTAGCCTACTTCAGTTTGGGTCAACTCTGGCATCTAATAATGTTTTTGAAGAATTGAATGAAAAACATGCACGGTATTAAAATGAAAAGGTACGCTCCATAATATAAAGATTAGTTACGGTCATAATTTCTCGTCTAATAAATAAAAATATACAGTGGGCAGTCAACTTAGAATTAGGTAATAATCTGATGGCTCTCTTTTGAATTACAAACACTTTGCCAATGTGAGCACCATTTCCTCAAAGTAATAAACCATAACTATATTATAATAATGTGGAAAAGCAAAATATGCTACTTTAACATAGGTCCGCAGCATAATGTTTTTAAATCCCTTAGTAGGTACAATACTCTAGATAACCTGCTACACACATAGTCAATGTGACATTCCCAAGTAAGTTTGATGTCCAAAAAAATCCAAAACATCTTAACCGATTTGTCTACATTGATGTTTTTAAAAGAGAAAATAATAGATTCAGTCTTATTTTCAATTTAAAAAATCATTAACGAAAAGCAATTTTTTTTGCTTGCCCAAATGAAAATTTTGCATTGATTTTAAGTTCGCTTAAAGTACTTTGACTATTTATAAAGCTAGTAACATCAGCATAGGTAATACTAAACACATTTATATTTTTCATTAGAACATTAATAATTAATTATTGTGTATTGTTAATATTGTATATACCACTGCCACCGGGTGCTTGCCCACTTGCAGTGTAAATAAATACATACATACATACATGATTATAAATGAAACAGGCCCTAGGATGAAGCCTTGTGGGTACTTATGGCACTAGCAGGAGATATCGTTCTCAATTTATTTATTTGTATTGTCATCAATATTTATAACAGTTATGGTGTACCACCACATTTCTGTATACGGGTTTCACAATAACTCTCTATTACATTTACCTACAATTAGCATGCAATCCCGACGTCTGTTAAATCTTCTACTCTCGCTATTAACTTAACTCCAAAACAGTCAATTTCTCCTTATTGATATTAAATGTCCACCATCAGTTCGTTCCACACTTACGTTCATTCCAGCATTCCATTCTTACTAACATAAATTTATATATAATTCCGTCTTTCTATATCCCATCTTACTCGTTCTACTTTACAGTATATTATTCTGTTGATCATTATTACTTTATCAAAATATCGTTCTTAAATTTTAACTGTCTATCCTATTTAAAATTACTATATTAACATTTCCTATTTAACACTTACCTAACACTTCACACGGTTTTACTCATAGAGATCCTCTTCTTCCTAATACACATCATTATAATAATCTTGCTAAATTTTGACGTGAGTATCTAGTTCACTTTAGTTTGATCATCCATTGCTTAAGCTCAAGCAACACTCAGAATAAATTATCTAAAAATTGTAATTACTCTCACTGATATCATCTTTTATAAACTTCCCACATCACTTTCTAAGATTTACTTCTTTACAATGAACTTCTATCGGTATCTATATATATTAACTAGCCACTGTTTTAATTTCCCAACATCCTTTTCAATTCTATATCTTCCTGACTGATCTCTATATCCAAGTTCCTCTAAACACACTTTCATCACACTAAACACGATTTACAACATTAAATTGCTCCCAATTAGTTGATTATAGTACAGTTTTACATGCGTCTCAGTAATAGAGCTATTTAGCAGTGACAATAGTTCGTCAAACTCTGCTCGCACTAACAATTTTCCATATTATTTAAACGCAAATTTCCGTATAATAATAGAGTTTAACTGTTGTGTAAAATGAACAAGTAAGTATGCGCATTTAAATTTGCACCTTTTCTTTTTTTTTTTAGGGAAAATGTGAATTTCGTGTTAAAGTAGGAGGCAGTGACTCAAGACAGTCAGTATGGGGAGGATGTTGCTCTGGAGTTGTTATTACCGTCAATTATAAACTGGTAATAAAGCTAACAAGCTTGAGCATGCAACCCTGCTGTGAGGATTTCACGTTAATACCAGCTTCACACGCAGTGGGAAGCATTGTTATCTTCTTACGTGCTCTTATCTCTTACAATTTTTATTAAAGGTTTATGAGTTAGCATTCTTTGTATTTGACTAACTTTGTGTCATAAAACAATACAGTTTATTATTTTTTTTATATTTAAAATACGTACACCCTCGCAACATTACTGCATTATCAATTATAATTTATATTCTTTTAAACTGTGTACCGTCAACTGGGGCAATATTGGCCCAATTTTTTTAACATTCCTTTTATTTTTTATTTTATTGGGTTATTTTACAACGCTGTATCAACATCTAGGTTATTTAGCGTCTGAATGAAATGAAGGTGATAATGCCGGTGAAATGAGTCCGGGGTCCAGCACCGAGAGTTACCCAGCATTTGTATTGGTTTGAGGGAAAACCCATGATAAAACCTCAACCAGGTAACTTGCCCCGACCGGGATTCGAACCTGGGCCACCTGGTTTCGCGGCCTGACGCGCTGACTGTTACTCCACAGGTGTGAACTTTAACATTCTAAAAGTGAACTTTTGTAATTTTTATGTTTGTTAATTTATTTTAATGAAACATTTTGGAAGGAGTAACAATTGCTCCTAAAGCATTATAAACATGTTGTTTTATGTTTATCTCTGCTTATATTTTTTTAAAATATTAGGCCAATGTTACCTTGACATGGAATAACTTTGTCCCAACTTTTCAACTTGCATTTTACACTACATTTTAGATCATCCTGGGCCACTGTAACCCTAAAAATAGTGCTGTTTTACCCAACTGATAGGATAAAAATGAACTGAAATGATACTCACATGTTAATTTAATTAAGAACAATGCAAGTGATAGGTTTTGAAGTAAATCCCGAAAAGACGAAGTATATGATTATGTCTCGTGACCAGAATATTGTACGAAATAGAAATATAAAAATTGGAGATTTATCCTTCGAAGAGGTGGAAAAATTCAAATATCTTGGAGCAACAGTAACAAATATAAATGACACTCGGAAGGAAATTAAACGCAGAATAAATATGGGAAATGCCTATTATTATTCGGTTGAGAAGCTTTTGTCATCTAGTCTGTTGTCAAAAAATCTGAAAGTTAGAATTTATAAAACAGTTATATTACCAGTTCTATATGATTGTGAAACTTGGACTTTCACTTTGAGAGAGGAACAGAGATTAAGGCTGTTTGAGAATAAGGTTCTTAGGAAAATATTTGGGGCTAAGGGGACTGAAGTTACAGGAGAATGAAGAAAGTTACACAACGCAGAACTGCACGCATTGTATTTTTCTTCTGACATAATTATGAGCATTAAATCCAGACGTTTGAGATGGGCAGGGCATGTAGCACGTATAGGCGAATCCAGAAATGTATATAGAGTGTTATTTTGGAGACCCGAGTGAAAAAGACCTTTGGGGAGGCCGAGACATAGACAGGAGGATAATATTAAAATGGATTTGAGGGAGGTGAGATATGACGATAGAAACTGGATTAATCTTGCACAGGATAGGGACCGATGGCGGGCTTATGTGAGAGCGGCAATGAACCTACGGGTTCCTTAAAAGCCATTTGTAAGTAAGTAAGCATATTTGATTAAGAAAACATACAAATTAAAGGTCATATTGGACATATTTATATTAATTTATATTTTATTCAATGATAATCTCTTCGTCAATGGTTGCACGATCCTATTTAATATTGCTCCATAATCGGACTGTGAAGTTAGGATGACGTTTTAGATAAAGGTTTGCCCACTCGTAACCATGCATTTTGTTTTTGAGATTAGTCACTGTGTCCTGTTTTGACAAGGCAGCTCTTTATTGTCATTCGTAGATCTTGTTCGCCCATAAGAAATCCAAATTCTGCATCTTTTCGACGTGTTTTACAAATACATCCTCTTCTTCATTTGTGAATATTTTTAGGCCGGTTTGGTTTTGCATTAAGGTTGCCTTTGAGTTTATTTTTATGGTTCTACGTGAAATACCATAATGTGCAGCTGCTGTACTCTGAGTTTTCACACCATTCCTGATGTCATCTAAACATTGATTCAGTTTCTCATCTGGATAATTTGAATATGACCTAGTTCCTAGAACATCAATGTGTTCAGTCTTTCTTATTTTACAAAATATAATCAATAGAGCAAATAATGTATTATATTTCAAATTTAAATTACTTTGTCAGTCATTTTTACAAACTTTCTTGATACATGCCAAATTTTTACTGCTGAAAATATCGTTCCACCATATGAAAGTTTTCAGAATATTTTTCACACTACCAAACAACTGATTCGCTTAAAATAGTGGTGCTGCCTACAGATAAGTTACTAGCTGAAGTTATCATTTACACAGTACAGTTGGAACTACTTAGAATATAGGTATCACATTTTGTCAGAGATATAAAAATTAAAATTATATTATCTGTTGGGCCAAATTTACTCTTAATAGGTTAATGTTACTCCTGTTAGCGGTATTTCAATTCTTTATTTTTCTTAACTGCTTTACCTTTGTTAGAATTTGGTCTTCTTTCTCTTTGGGAATTTCAAGCGTTTCATTTTCTCTTTGTGAACAAGTGACTGACAAATGAACCGTTGAGAGCAGAAGTGGTGTAAGTCAAAAATGGGTAATGAGGTTTAAAGTAAACATTATGTAAAATACAGCGCAAAGTAGCAATTAATATTAAATTTATTTAAACTACTACTAGTCAGTGGATAGCACGAAGGACATATTAATTGCTATTTTTCGCTGTATTTTACTACAGAATTTTTACTTTAAACCTCATTACCCAATTCTGACTTAGACCACTTCTGCTTCGAACGGCTCAAATCATGATAATACGAATTGTGTACGCATTTTAACACGTGCAATAACTACCTCGCTACGGTGATATATGCTGCGTCCACATATCATTACGCCTTAAAGTATTCAACCAATTATGACTCCAACATAATATTAGTTCAGTACACATATTTTGTTACATAGAGGCATATCGTATCATTGTTTTAATTGGTTATTTTACGACGCTTTATCAACTGCTAAAGTTATCTATCATCTAAGTGAAATGAAGGTGATAATGCTAGCGAAATAACTCCAGAGCGCAGAAATTTATCCAGTATTTATTCTTTTTGGGTTGAGGGAAACCCCCGGAAAAAAGCCTCAAGCAGGTAACGTATGATTGTTAAATCTGCTGGGTATCCCCTGGCCTAACCAACTATTAATGCATGGTAACGGGTACTGCCATAATATGATCCAACTGTACGTGAATATGTAACAAGTGTGTTCGGGACTTGAGATTTGTAGAACATCATGTCGCCTATGGGCAACTATTCGTGTTCCACGGCCGTCAATTAGAAGCAGCATCAAACTTGCTCCTCAGGTGTTATGTGCAACATGTTATTTCTTTCAAAAGTCTTACCTAAGAACTTTCTAAATAACGCATTTTCTACTTTATTTTGAAGAAGAACTACATCCTTATATTCGACATGGTAGATCGCCAACGATAGATTAATCAGTTTTAATATACTGTAATACACGATTATTGTTAAGTTTAACTTGTGTTCGGTGATAAGCATAAGTATTAAATGTTGTATATATGTATATATATTATCGTTATATTACAAAATAACTATTTTAATTACTTACTAATATATTTATTATGAGGCTTATAATTTATTGTGTCAATTTCTCCGGGAAATTTTGAGACAAACACAAATAACAAAAGGTATAAAGACTCACCTAGTTAATACTGCTTCATCCATGATTTTAAACATGTGAGTGCATTCACATGCTCAGAATTAAGTGCTGCTCGACGTTTATTAACATTGTTTCCTGCATCACTAAACACGTAAAAACTCTTTTTGTCAAGCACTTCTCCACGATCATTCAATTTAAATCCAAACGTTTCACCGAGTTTACCTCTCAAATTTCTATATGCCATAATGGAGTTTGCACTTTTCACAGACCACAGAAAACTGATTTTTTTCTTTATCAAACTAAACATACAATCTTCATATACAAACTAAATACAGAAACTGCACCTGCAAAAGTACAGCGGTGGAAACAGAAGACTGGCCCCTATTGCAATCCGAATTACCAGATTTTAAAAAGAGAAGAAGGCAGTGACGCTCCCACTTGCACACAGTGTAGACATGGCTATTTTATAAGAAATGAGGGGGACGAATCCCAGAAAAGTATGTATTTCATATGCTAGGAAGATGAACTGACAACAAGGTGGAAGTTTTCTTGGAAAACCATACAACTTAAAAAAGGTTTCGCATTGTGTTTCAACTTTCAATAGAGGTAGACTAGGTCACTGTCCTCATATCTCCATCTCTTTCTGAAGTGTTTGTGCAAAGATTTTTCCTACGTTACCTGGTATACAGTTAGAAAATAACAGTACTATTGTGCTTTTAAGTAAGGAATTCCGAAAGAGAAATATTGTCGTACTTTTTAGTATGAGTTTGTATTAAAATAATAATTAATATCAACTACAACCGATTAATTTTAATCGACTCTATTATTAGATTAAATATTTTTGATCGAGTAATCTTACAACAGAAATTGATCGACTAATCGATTAGATTAATCGATTAAATCCCATAACATTAATATAAATTATATTTTATTTAACGACGCTCGCAACTGCCGAGGTTATATCACCGTCGCCGGTGTGCCGGAATTTTGTCCTGCAGCAGTTCTTTTACATGCTAGTAAATCTACTGACATGATCCTGTCGCATTTAAGCACACACACCCGCAACCTCGGGCACAGAAGGGCAACGCTTTACAGACTGCACCACCCAGGACGACGCTCAGTATCGATGTCCGAAAAAGTGTTACATTAGAATCGCTTATAATTTAACGAATAAGCAGAGCGAAGTATAACGCCGTGAAAAAAACATCGTGTAATCGTAAACATCCGCACGAAACCCTTCGTACACCCAAGGCCAGCGAGAGGAGTGAGGCAAAACCAAAGAGTTTGTAATACTTACTAGAGACACATACCCGTGAGTGGCAGGGAAGAAAAATGTCACAAATTGAATCGCTAGCATCCGCCATTAAAGGGAGTGTTTGCGGCGCGAAATTCGAAAACAGTACCACAATACATTGATGTAGCCTGGTGATAGACACTGTTTTAAACATCTTTTACAAATGATGAGTCGTGATGAAATAAACATGAATGCAGAGGAGCGCTATATTTATTAAAGTATTACAATGGTTTATCTATGGCGATATTCTAAAAAAATAAATTAAATCACCCATATACACTTGGGATAAGTATGTGAAATATTGAATAATGGCAATGTCAACATTAATTTTCAGTATTAATAGTATTGTTTTAAGGACATACTAATGGATATTTACTGTAATATTTAAAATGATCTATATTTCAGTCCTTTCATGCAAAGGAAGGGGAAGGTAGCCTATATGGTGCTTAGAAAATATTTAGTGGAGAAATATGAGATCATAAAAATTCTGGAAACAGATTTAAAATATAATGAGAATAAATTGTATCATAGAACGATCTATCCATTGTGTAGTTGATCACCACCAAGTTAGAGGTCAGTACAGACTTTTTAATACAATTAGTAGCGGTAATAGCAGGCCTAGGAGTAGTGGTAATAGTAGGCCTAGTAGTAGTGGTAATAGTAGGCCTAGTAGTAGGGGAGACCTGTCTATAGTGGTCCCCCGGGGTAAAGTGGTACCCTCTACTTATCTCTCCAGTTGGTGCTGCCGTCTCTGTTTAGAGTTCTGTAGTACTTCCTTCTTTGTTCAGCCATTACGTACGTGTCTGCTGAAGTGTTTGGACGTGTTAAATAATAAGATAAAGAGAAAATTCCATTTTTTGAAGATCTGATGTAAGGTAAGCTTGCTGTTTCATAGCACTGTACGTTGTGTCATTAGGAGAGTTACTATATAAAGTTATTGCTCAAGTAAGACCCAGTTCTATACTACATATTTCAATGTTTATCGAAACTATACAAGATGGTATCCGTCCGTAACCGTGACTTTGTTTAAAATAGAGCGGTCGGGGTAACGTGGTCCCCATTTTTTTCTAGGGGACCATTTTGCCCCAGAAATTGTTAAATTCGTGACTATTTCTTTGTTGTTGCAGAATACAGATAAAATGTCTAGAAATCGACCCCGCAAAACTTCCCAATAGAGCTGGAGACCAACAAAAATGCGCGAGGCTATCAGGTGTGTTAGGAAGGGTGAAATGGGCTGCAAGAAAGCCAGCAAATTATTCGGAATTCCAAGAATGACTCTTAAGAGAAGAGTAATGAACTCGAACCAAGACACAGTTTTAGGTCAGTAAACTTTTGGAGAGGCTTATCTACGAGCAGCAACACCTACAAATGCAATAAATGGCTTCAAAAAATGTGGATTATATCCTCTTGATCAAGATGTTTTTGATGATACGGATTTCGCTCCATCGTTGCCTACTGACAGGCCTCTCAATCATGTAGAATCTTCTAACGATTCAGAAACCTTGCCTGTTGACCCAGTTCCATCCACATCCTCAGATACGCCTAATGATGGTTCCATTATCATTCTTCCTGCAGCAATTTCTCCCCAGCCTATTTCATCCTTCACAGTAAATCTGGAAGATATCAGTTCTCCACCCAAATCCACTATTGCCCGTTCCCAAAAGAGAAAAACAGGTTCAGCTGAAATCCTGACCAGTAGTCCGTATAAAAATCAATTGGCTCAAGAGAGAGAGGATAAAGGAGCCAAAGATAAAACTAAGAACAACAAACACTCGACAATAAAGGGAGTGCGGAGAAATATTATGAAAAATAATCACATAGAAACTAAGAAACAGCAACAGAAAACGACGAAGGTCGCTCTTCGTGAAGAAACAAGCAGCGAGGAAGGAAGTGATAATGATGATGCGGAGTGCATTTTCTGTAAGAACACATAGGCTATCTCAGGTCAACCGGAGGTGAAGGATGGATACGTTGTTCATCATGCTAAGCATGGGCTCACGAGGAATGTGCTGTGTTTGAAGATGATGGCAGCGACGATTTCAAATGTGATTATTGTGTAAATAAACTTAAAAAATAAAAAAAATAAAAATATTATCTCGCACAAAGACTAGCATGTGTTTAGAAATGTTTACAATAACTTCTTTATTATCCTAATTCTACTTTCAATGCTATGTTATTTTTTTTAAACTAAGACAGGTTTTGTGTATGAATGTTGACAGCGTTCCTTTTTCCATTGTGCTATGTTCTACTTTCACTACTATATTTTGTTTTTGTCTTTTTGCAATGTGAATTAATGGTGCACTATTCGATAAAAACGCTAAATATATATTTTTTGTCGAAAAAATTCATAATATAACTATAATCATTCATTTAGAAGTATCTTTATTTTTGGGGGACCACATTACCCAGGGCCTGGGGTAAAGTGGTCAATGTGCAGACAAACAAGAAATTCTTGATTGCATAAAAAATTGAATTAGTAAACAATTCGTAATGATTGCATTGAAAAGGGGAAGGAAACGTCTTTTTAGTAGCAAAGATTGTGAGAGGAAAACAAAGCTAATTTACGTTCTGTAGTTTATTTTCTCTTAAGGTGATCACTTTGCCCCAGTCTCCCCTAGTGGTAATAATAGACCTAGTAGTAGTGGTAATAATAGACCTAGTAGTAGTGGTAATAGGCCTAACAGATCTAGTAGTAGTGGTAATAATAGATCTAGTAGTAATGGTAATAGTAGGCCTAGTAGTAGTGGTAATAGTGGGCCTAGTAGTAGTGGTAATAGTAGGCCTGGTAGTAGTGGTAATAGTAAGTGTAGTAGTAGTGGTAGTAGTGGGCCTAGTATTAGTGGTAATGGTAGGCCTAGTAGTAGTGGTAATAATAGGCCTAGTTTTGGTGGTATTATGTAGACCTAGTAGTAGTGAGATCTAGTTAGTAGTAGTGGTAATAATAGACCTAGTAGTAGTGGTAATAGTAAGCCTAGTAGTAGTGGTCATAGTAGACCTAGTAGTAGTGTTAATAGTAGGCCTAGTAGTAGTGGTCATAGTAGACCTAGTAGTAGTGGTAATAATAGGCCTAACTAGGCCATCAGCTACATTTTCACTAATTTCTTTGCATTTAATACAACCAAAAACTAGAAGTACATACTGTACAATACGGAAATTACATGATTAATTCATTTATTGTGAAACAAAACAGTTTTAGACAGATATAGTCTGAGGATTTTCTTATGCACTCTGCTATTATAATCCACTGTAATATGATAGCACATAACCCTTACATACGTTGTTGAAATCAACCTTATAACTTGATTAATGTGTTTCTGGAAAAACTTTATCCAAGAAATATTCAGACATTCTGTAAACACATTCAAAGCAGGAACTGCATTTGGAACATTCTTTTAAATATTAAGATATGCATGCTTTCCTGGGCATCCTACAATAGTAGCTATGTTTGAACAATTATTTGCGGCGCAGTATTTCACCATTTTCTTATTATTTCCCTTCAAGTGTACTTATATTTATTCATACTCCTCAATAAGCATGAACTGCTTGCACTCCCGGCGAAGCATCAACTCCCTTTAATGGCGGCCGAACAGCTGTTCAATTTTGTACGCGAATCTAGCGCCATTGGTGTCTCTAGTGTATATTACAAACTCTTTGGGCAAAACATACCTCGAAAACTGCGTTCCGGCGACCATTTTATGCGCATAATTCCATGAGATCATTCCGCGCCGTGGCATCGTGGTCTAAGGGCCTGTACTACGATCGCCTGTTAAAGCTCCAGATTCGTATAACTCCAGTTTAGCAATCTGGAAGTTAAATATTTTGTTCTGTACTACCAGCGGATTTTAACTGCAGGATTGTTATCCGGAAGATATAGTAACATTTTTATTACGTTGGCAATGAAGTTACAGAAAATGTAGTGAAATTTATTGCATTGTATAGGTATACATTTCCCCGCGTATTTCATGTTTATGTTCCGTGTTTATATGGTACTATTTATTTTGAAGTTTTATTGTAAGCATTATTGTTATTATTTATTATAATACTGAAGCCCCAGAAAAGAAAATAACAGAGTGAAGAACAGAAAATTACACATACTGTATGTACAAACTTTACGTGGAAGCAAAAGGTAAGATTGGAAATGTTATGTTTCTTTTAGAATAGTAATAATTCCTACCATATGATAGTATTTTGGTTTTAATTAGTAAGCCTAAACAGGACGGGTGCGGGTTGCAGCAAAAGTGCGTTTTTCTCCATAATCATTGTTTTATTCCTGTGTAACTGCACAAGAAGTGTAGGTGGCAATTATTTTTGTATTGTAATTAATATTAAGTGTGCTTTCAGTTTGTTGTATAGCCTACATTATTAGTGAATAGGGCCTATTTCGGTAATTTTTTTAGAAATAGTGTACTTCACAGCTTCAAATCATGGATCGAAGGCACAATAACTCGTTTAAAAAGAAAAGTTCACTGATACTGATAATAATGAATGATGTCTTTGGCCTGGAATTTCTAACCAACATTAATACAGCAAGGTACACTGTTCCTAGCAAATTACCAATATTTCAGTATGTTAGCCCTAAGTATTTTACTGTTAATAAATGGGCGGATATTTTGTATTAGGCCTATAATACTATTCGATCACAGATAGGGCTTAACATTATTTTTTAAAAGAACAGCATGAGGTGGAGAAACGTTTCCACTAAAATGCAATATCTGTTGCTGCTACCAGTTCGACTATAATCACTTACTGTAATGCACATTCAACACCTCTTAAAATAACACAGAAACAGCAGATATTAAGTTTTTTCCAAAGTTTCTATGTACAGTATAGTCATATGTTTGATATTGTACTGACAATAGTCCATTAAAAGCTTTTGCTTAATTAGGTATAGAAACTTAGATAAGGGAAAAAGAGAAATACAGTATATTTTCTAATGTTGTAGATTGCATATGGCATTAACCTAGTTTTACTTCCTTTTTAGTAATAGAGAATGAAGCATGGGAAGAATATAGTAACATCAGCACAAATACAAGGACCTGAAAACAGCTGAGAAGCAAATTTGAATTCTTGGAAAAGAACACAAAGAAAATTGCTGCTGCAGAGAGAGACAATACAGGCTACAAAAAATTGAATCGCACTTTTTAGAAAGGAACTAAGTCAAAATATGCTACTTTTCAGGAGAGCAAAAAAACTTATTTTTATGATTAAATACCAGTGTACGAGAGCCGTATATAAACATCAACTTGATGTTAAAGATACAGGGACAGGTTTGACTAAGTTTCTTTCTCTGCCAATCAGTGCGTCTTGAAAGTATTGATCATTTCATCAGTAAAAATAAAAATGTCAAATTTTGACTTAGTTCCTTTCTAAAAAGTGTGATTCAATTGGAGCCCCTCCAATTGAAGCAAAACCAAATCCAAACTTAGCCAAGCTAAATGATTTAATTCCCCTATCAATTGAGTGATTTCTCAGTGATTTTGATTCATATTCAATGCATAAGTTAACTTATATGTTAAACAAATTATTAAATAATAAGCAGAGAAAATTGTGTAACACAGATTTTGAAGAAAAAGAAAACATTATAGTTTGAATTCTTTTTCTTTTTATTTATTTATTCATTCACTCATTTATTTACTTACTTTTGTTACAGCTGAAGTAGTAACTAAACCAAGTTCCACTGATACTAGTACTGCTAATAACACGAAGGAGGTTAGTGTGTAAGGAATTAAGAGCCAAAGAAAGAGACGATGAGCTTTACAGATAAAAAAAAATACTAGATTTTTGAAAATGGTTATACAAATTTAATTTAATGTTGGTATTACATTAAACAGTAATCCTATTATTTCTTTTTAATTTACAGTACCATTCAGGCTCACAGTGCAATTCTTTAGTTTTTGAAGTGAAACTGGACATCCCAACAATATCTCCAGGTAATTTGATTTACACTACAAAACATTCTTTCACAGTCTATGTATGATGCTTACTTTTCCAATCTGAAATAGCTATAACATGTAAACACATTTTCAGCCAATATGTTGGAAATAAAACTGACACACATACTAGACTTATATGAAATCTGCAGCAAGCAGTAGATAAATTAGATACAAAAGTTAAAAAAAAAGTTAAAATTTAAATTGTACATAATGATGAAATTGTCACAGGAAATGGATGTCATAAAAACTAAACATCATTGTATTATAATGCAGGGTGTTTAAAAATACGGGGCATAATTTCAGGTATGTATTTCCCACATGTAGACAATCAAAATAGTTCATTACAACATGTGTCCGGAAATGCTTTATTTCCGAGTTATGGCCTTCACAACATTGAAATTCACCGCAACGTTTTTCTTTCCGCAGGTCGTTGCCGTCAAAGGAGACATTAAGAGGGCACTCTGACAGTTCATTCCGAGGCGAAGGTTACATTCAGTGTTGTGTAGGCGTTAGACTGCCAGCTGGCAGGGATACACTTCATGTACGGTAAGGCGGACGGCAATGCTGCGCTGGCTCGTCGTTTGTACCAGGAGAGGTACCCACAGCGACAATGTCCAGATCGGAAGACATTTGTACGTCTCATTACCGTCTGTGCGAGTACGCAAATTTTTACTCTCCTGGTTTGGGAAGGGGACGACCAAGATCTACAACTCCAGAAGTACAGGAGGAGATTCTGGAGGCTGTGAACATGACAACTTCTATCAGCACACGAAGGGTAGCGTTGCAAGTCAATGTTCCTTATACGACTGTCTGGAGACTGTTGAAAGAGTATCAATTGTATCCTTATCATTTGCAACGTGTACAGGCCCTTTCACCAGCAGATTACCCTGCACGAGTTAGGTTCTGTCAGTGGTTCTTGCAGCAGTGTGGTGTAAATCCGAACTTTCCTGCCTTAGTACGTATTATTTACAGATGAAGCACAGTTCACACGAGATGGCATAACAAATTTCCACAATCAGCATGTATGGGCGTATGAAAACCCACGTGCAACTGTTCCATCTCATCACCAGGAGCGGTTCTCCCTCAACATGTGGGCCGGTATCATTGGTGATCAATTAGTTGGACCCCATGTACTTGTAAACAGACTTACGGGGCAGGCGTACACAAACTTCCTGGAAAACACCATACCTCATGTTTTAGAAGACACTCCACTGATCAATCGTCAACACATTCACTTCTTGCATGATGGCGCTTCTGCACACTTCAGTCGTACGGCTCGCCGGTACTTGGATCGAAGGTTTCCTGATCGATGGATAGGTAGAGGTGGCCCAATTGCTTGGCCTCCACGCTCACCTGATCTGAACCCTCTCGATTTCTACTTAAAATCATTGGTTTATTCGTCTCCGGTGCCTGATTTGGAATCCCTTCGGAATCGAATTGTGGCATGTTCTGAGGACATACGCAATACTCCTGGAGTTTGGGATCGTGTTCGCAGGTCAATGAGACATCGATGTGAGGTCTGTATTCAAGCAGGAGGTGGACATTTTGAACATCTTCTGTAATGACAACGACCTGCGGGAAGAAAAACGTTCCGGTGAATTTCAATGTTGTGAAGGCCATAACTCGGAAATGAAGCATTTCCGGACACATGTTGTAATGAGCTATTTTGATTGTTTACATGTGGGAAATACATACCTGAAATTATGCCCCGTATTTTTGAAACAACCTGTATTATGTGGGATTTGAGTGGAAATTTGAAATTTATAAATGTAGGCCTAAAATTAGAAAGTACACTAAACTGAAGAATTTATTTTGAGATTTCTCTGTAATGGGTTTGTAATCAGATTAGGCCACATTATGTTAAGTTGTATTTCAATTTTACTGTGAGGATTCTCACTTTGAAACTTATGAATGATTTCTTGTGTACAGAAAAACTGAAAAATATCTTTTCATAAGGTAAAACAGAAACTGACTACACTCTATTTACAATAGAACTATTTATTTGTTTTTTTCTCTCTCTTTTTTTGCAGCTTCACTTTCATTATTGTTAAAAATGAAGTTGGATTAATAGCACGTTAGAAAATACAATCCTGTTACAGCTGCTGACTTTGAAGTATCCACACATTTATGATAAAACGTCATCTTTCTCCAGAATTAAATATCATAAGAATTAATTCCATTCTTAAAATATTACAGAGTCAGCTGGTGCAGCAGATGAAGGTCTTCCACTGTACGGTTGTCTACACAGTGTAATGAAAGTAAGTTTTAAGTGAAATTACTGGTTTATTCAGTGTAGGTAGTGTAGGTAGTGTAGGCTAAACCCGGAAAGGTCTGAATATAAGCATATATCCCTCTCTTAAATATTTCAGCTGATAATGGGATAATAACTGATCGAGTTACACCCCAAGGATGTTTAAAAAAAGAAAGAAAAAGCAAGCCCCTGAGGAATGCATTAGCCACATTGAAAAATCTTTCTCCATCTGTGAACTGTAAGTTTAATGTTGACTTCATTATACTTGAGATGTTAGAAATGCATGAACTTCAGTACTATTACAGTGATTTCTTTTAAAAAATACAATAGTTGAAAGTCGAATGCTAACATTATAACAAAGAATGATTTGAAATAAAAGTAAGTCATATCCTCATGTTTGGAAAGAGATGGGATTTGTAATATCAGAAGTAAGATTTGCAGTTTTTACATTACTTTTCCTCCTCTTTAATGGGTGGTCCATCTACAAGTACATCTTCAATTAGTGGCAGAAATTAAATGCTACAATAATCACCCATTCTTTAAGTTTTAACAAAAAATATGTTTAATTTTGTTGACCTGATTTGTTTGACCTGGATGACAGGGAGATTACTAATTCTTCTCATCCTTCTAATGGAGTGATAATCTCTTGCAGCTGTTCTTGATCCCTTTGGTCTCTGGCCTCTCCTTTATCTGCTAGTCTTCAGGATTAGGTTCGAGTCAGGTGATAATTATTAGCTAATCTAAGGTTTCTGGTTGGGTTCGGGTCTGGTTCAGATCAGGCCGAAATGGGCCACGCCTAAGAATTATGGCCCGTGCAGATCTCTAACAAATGGGGCTTATAGCTGAAGTTGGCTCTGCCACAGTTTTCTAGGCCTATAATAAAATTATGTTCCAAGTTTTGTGTATTTGCATGTGTATTAATTTGTAAATATGACATGTACCATAGCATATATAATGAGACAGTGGATGTAATAAATGATTATGCTTATTGTGTCTCCTGAAAAATGTTGTGTTTTGTTTACACAAAATAAATAAATAAATTTTAAATTTAATTGTAGCTATAGTGCATCTCTCTTGTTTTAAGTACACATTCAGAGTACCTGAATACAATTGAAGCGTCAGCTGGAACAACGTTGTAAGTTACAAAATTTTCATTCGGCGTGTTTCCGTGTAATAATGTTGTATATCATGTTACCTTGCTATACTCCTTGGCTTGCAACTGTCCATCAATGCAGTACGTGAAATTTGTCCACTCAAAAGTTTGCTACCCTCATAAGAACAAAGTTTTAGGCATACACATTTTTGCAGCTCCTGTAAATTTTACCAAATGTAACTTATAACGTTGTTCCAGCCGACGCTTCAATTAATGTGCCTCTTGAAAAATGTTGTTTTATCATATTTTGCTTATGTAAAATAAATTTGAATTGCAGATACAGTGCATTTTTATTGTTTTAAATTGCCTACACGTGCAGAGTACCTGGTCATAATTTTTAAAATGTACTTATCAAACAATTGTGTTTGAATCATCTTAGCCTGTTAAGAGATCACTCTGAGGGAGCCAAGCAATAAAATATATTTAAAAAGTAACGATATGAATATGTTTGCATACATGAATCACTAGGCCTAGCGTGTATGAAAGAGCTCCCTTGCAAAACATAAATGCCAATTCCAAAACTTTCAGGAAATGAAGAAAAACTGTCACGTCTAAAATTCAATAAACTGTTACAGTTTGTTAAATAATAATATATAGCAAGCATATCTTAAGTCTGATTAGTGAAATATGTTAGGCCTACTCCTGGTGAGCGATAAATGCAAGGAAGGAGAAGGGAACTTGCCACCTTCCCACATTATCTCCTGACAGTTGTCTCATGAGTGATGCCTTATTGGTATTCCAATCTATCTTCGGAGAGTTGACTAAACAACTAGCAGACACAAAATGAAACATTTCTAGGAAAACTTTAATCAAAACCTATAATATGTACATAAAACCTGTATTAAAATACTATTCAGAAGTATTCGTAACAGCATCAAAAAGAGAGACAGAATCCCTTGGAAAAAAAAAACAAGCCTTGCACTTAATTACTGGAGCAAATAAAACTACTCCCAATGAAGCATTAAAAGTAATCACTTCAATTAAACCAAGCAGCAAGTGCAGCACTAGCTCGATTGACAACAGTTCCTGCTGTAACTTCGTGGACCCCACAAAAATCTCCTACTGTTGTCAATGTTCTCCCAGTGGCATAGGATCTCAATACCAGTAGTAGTTGGTCCATTGGAGATAAGGCATTATTTCTGGAAAAATGTACAAACAATGAGATTTGCTTACACCTTTACCGGCAAATCTTTACAATAGCGTTACCAAAAGAAGGCAAGGACTCCCTACAGGATAGCCTGGAAGAGAGAGGTTTGGATGTAGTATTGACATTTTTTTTAGACAATTGTAAATATATGCAAATCATACTAACCTAACCTGTCACTAACTCGATCTTACGAAAACTTGTATTTTCCCTTTAATTAGTAAGGAAACATAGTAATGAAATGAATGTGCTGCCCTTCCCTGCCGCCTACCCCTTCTATCTGAACAGAGCGATCCCGCCTACCCGTACCTCTCCACCGGACTCCACTTTCAGCAACTTTCCACCTTTATTTGTGAAATTGGTGTCGGCACTCAATTTTTCTTTCGTTTACGGTACATATGACTTGACTAGAAGCCAAATATGTGAATATATTTGTATCTTAAAGTAGTAACGCAATTGTGAAGAAATGATATACCATATAAAGGATTTTGATATATTATATACGGTTATTATTATTTTTATATAAAAGTATTTTCAAACTGTTATTATTGTAGGTTGCCCTATATTATTATATCAATCACCACATTCTAACCTCACTTCTGCTGTAGGCCTATTACAGGTTACTGTACTTCAAAATAATTATTATAGTGCTATTATATACAAAATATTGATGTAATACCTACCGAAATAGTGGAGCTTATTATTAACTGTGTACTTAGGATCTGTATCTTGTTTCAGTTGATCATTGATTTCATGTAGTAGGTTTCGTTATTCGAAACTCTCTCGAAAATTTCTCGTCATCCCACTCTTCAAAATTATTTTGACGCAGCCTAATTCGTTTCGCTGTTCTGATATAACGAAGCATCTGCTCCAGAACTTATCATCAGAATCAGTATCAAAATTAAATTGATCCTTCAAATCACCAGCTGTACGACGTGCAGCCATCTTTATTTCAACACCGAGTTCCAACCTCCGGATAACGCCTATCTGCCACTCTGCCTTCCGGATTGCTAATCTGGAAGTTTAGCCTCCAGATTGCACACAACCAAAAGTCGTAGTACGCAATTACAACCCAACTTCCGGATAAATTTGCCATCTGCCGGATAAATTTAAACTAGAACTTTATCCGAGAGTCGTAGTACAGGCCCTAAGGCAAATAAGTACCTAGATCTCGCGTTACGGAATGAGCGCGTGGGAGGCCAGTGGATGAGGTGGTGCCCACCCTTATTTTGATGTATTTGGGGATATACGATAGGTAGAAAAATCCGGCTACAACGGCTGGAAGGATCATCGTGCTAACCTCACGATACCTCTGTTCTGAATCGATGATCATTCACCTCTGACGTGATGCCACCTGTTGGCTGGTCAGCCCTGGCTCTTAAGAGGCTGTTGCACCGCGAATATTTTTAACCCTATGAGGTATGAACTGATTTACACGTTTGAAATGTTAGTTGATCAAGCGCTACGAGATCGAATAAGTAAATGCTAAAAAATGATCGAAGGAAAATTGGACCCTCAACTTTAAAAAAGTAGTTGTGAAAATTAGCGAACTTAAAAAATGAAATTCAAATGTCTAGAGAATGAAAACGTGGAGGCGAGGACAGCAGGAGAAAAATGACATTCAAAGCAGACATAAATAAACACTCCAAGATTACGAGAGGCAGTAAAGAGAGCGCAAGAGAATTTGTGAAGATATGCTATTTCCTAGTAAAATACTTTTGTAAAAATATTTTAATAAATAGGTACCAAAACCTTTGATAACATTGTACAACATGAAATTTGTCTTTTTTATAAAAATGTGTGTATTCGATGTATTTTGTGATGGCAAAAACGAATCTGCAGTTCTTGTCTAGCACGTACTGTTTCTCCAAAAGAAAAAAAAAAAAACTATTTAGTGTTAGTGAAATGTTGCACTACTTTCACCTTATGGGATGCATCATGTCACTGAAAGTACACTTTCTTGACAGCCACCTGGACTTCTATAAGCGATGAACACGGGAGAGGTTTCATCAGGAAATATCTACGATGAAAGAGTAATGGAACGGAGAAAAATTCTCTCCGGCGCCGGGATTTGAACCCGGGTTTTCAGCTCTACGTGCTGACGCTTTATCCACTAAGCCACACCGGATTCCACCCCGGCGTCGGAAGAATCGTCTCAGTTTTAAGTTCCAACTCTTGGGTTCCCTCTAGTGGCCGCCCTCTGCACTACGTCATAGATATCTATGAACCTAGGACCGAAGTTCACACATGTGCTGAGGTGCACTCGTAATGAATGACTAGTTGGCCGGGATCTGACGGAATAAGCGCCGTCTTAAATCACGACGCCGGGGTGGAATCCGGTGTGGCTTAGTGAATAAAGCGTCAGCACGTAGAGCTGAAAACCCGGGTTCAAATCCCGGCGTCGGAGAGAATTTTTCTCCGTTCCATTACTCTTTCATCGTATGATGACGCAGAATATCTGCATGGAAATATCATATGTACTTCGGTACATTAAAATAATATATAAGAAATATCTACCTTCGAAAAGCGCTTCAGTGGAAGGTGGAATGCAAGTGTGCTGGCTGAATATTGTAGGTCACTCATCAAATACACAGCAGATGTCTATAAATGTAAACGGTCAAAAAAGAAATTTTAATTTGTGCATTTTGGCCAAACAAAGGTTGCTTTATGTGCTAGTGTAACAAATTTGTATAAATAAGTGAAGTACGTGTACCATAAAAATGGTATGTGTTAGAAAATTTTGGTTTTCAGAAATGAACTCAGCACCTGTCATTTAGTTAAAATCACATAGTTTCATCTGAAGGACAGAAACAAAGTTTAAATTTGTTGTCCAGTGTAATTTAATATTTTATTACTATAATTTCATACCTCCAACTAGTAAAACAGCGTTGTAAATAATTTACGAAAGTAATAATATGCGATTTTACACATATTAGATTATTCTACTGGGAGAGTGATATAAGAAACCACTGTTAATTGAATTGTTTATCAATCCTTGTACCAAGCAGGGGACAATTTGTTTATAACATTTCTTGCTGATAATAATTAATTTGTTAAAATAGAAATTGAAATAATTATATTTTTTGATTACTGTGTGAAATCTGTGATAAGAAAGTGCCATATCATGCTGCATTGTACGGCTTTCCATTTCATTATTCGTCAGTTGCAACCTTGTTATCATGTAATTAGATTTAGGTAACATTTTGCATTTTTAATAGCTTAAATGATATTATGGTTGCGCATATAGTGAATGACCTGCATTACATTTACAAAAATTTAATTAGTATAACTGTGTAGCCTACCTCAGTTCTATTTGTTAATCTACGAGTAACTATACAATATGATTTATTTTTCGTTGCTACGATACTGTTCAGTTACTCATTAACTAAATGTATAATTGATATGACATTTCTGAAGTTTGTAAGGAAATTTAATGTGTGCAGATATAATGTGATGTTTATTTGTCTCTTTTCATCTAACGTTGTTAGGAAATGGAAATGATTTCTGTCGTTTTAAATCACGTGAGTCCCTGTGTTTAATGTGAGTATTTATGCAACATATTATATAAAAATTGTATGTTATTTGAGTCAATAATTTGCTTTTGGTGTCGTTATTCCACTTTGATGACAGAAGAAAATTAATGCGAGTGATTTAATTAACAAAATTAAATTCATTACATATTATTGTATAAATTTACCACGTACGACAACTTTTTCTCTCAGTATACACAACATACTGTATATAGCCTCTTTGTGTATCAACAAGTTGGCGTTTATTTGACGTTTGAATTAAAAATGATTCAGAGCTCGGGCTGGGATACGAAGGTTCTTCGCATCATACATGCATGGTGTGTTCAGAGCACATACATAAATTCTCCGAAATCAAAACTAAAGAAAAATAAGGCCAGCAGCTTTGGTAACATTATATTAATGTACACGATAAACTGTGAGTACAGACACAGCAAGCTTGATTCACACAGTGTCGATATACAGCCATCAAAGCATCAAGCTATGGAAGTCCTCTTTAGTTGTGTTAATGGTGTTCGAATGTTTCTGCACAGTGGTCAGGTAATAAAATTCCAGTCAATCAGCTTTTCTTTTTCCAGCTGCTTTATTATGTACGCCTACATCGTTAGTAAAATCCATATCGTATTGTAAATTGTATTCACAGAAAACTTTCTTATGTTAAAATTATTATAATGTAATAAATCATTAAATTTATTCATAAATGGGCCTGAGAGAAAGCTTTTTTTATATTATATTATTTATATTTTACAGGTTGGGTTAAAAGTCGCTTTCCCCAAATACTTCCTTACATCTAATTACATTCATTTGCCATGTTCCTGAAGCTTTAAATAAGTTGTCCGCAAAAATGAATAACTTTGCTCCTCCCCAGAATCCAGTCATTCAAAAACGGTTCCGGACAATTGGCCACAGAGAATTGGTAACTGGGACAATTGGCCACAGAAAATTGGTAATAGGGACAATTCGCCACAGATAAACAATTTGCCCAAATAGACAATTTGCCACAGATAGACAATTTGCCACAAATAGACAATTTGCCACAGATAGACAATTTGCCACACCGTCCATTAGCCAAAAATGGGACCGTAACAATTTATTTAAATGTGAATTAGTGGCAAATATGATAACTTTCACGTTGTCCTCCGGTTCAAAATACAACAACCACCTTTCTCCTTGTACGGTCTTAGTGTATCTGTCGGCTATAAAGTTCAGTTCGTCAATATTCCTTGGTTCAGGTGGTAGGCGCAGCTTCCTGGTACGGCGCACAGTTTTTTTTAATAGTTGGTTTCTTCGGTAGATTCACATTGGCTTCGCTTGCAATACGCTGTAACTCATTTTGAATAATGAAAGACGTTGGTTCTCGGGAAGTCCCTGCCCTTGCCTTCATGTTCTCTACACATTCCTTTGCCTTAATCCTTCCCGAGTCTGCAGAATGATTCTTGTGTTCAGACGGTTCTTTGACGACACTGCTTCCATCTTCTGATAACGTGACTGTTGCATTACACCCGCCACGCATGTCACAGCGCAAAACAACTCCATTCTTATTTTCTCTAAGTCTCGTGTACGTGTAGCCAAGATATATTAATTTGTCAGAGCCTCTTTCTGATTTTGTGAAGCGAATTTCTTCCGCCATAGTTCCGAATTAGTTTACAGCTTCTGGATTTGTCTTGTGTTACCATAGAAATATATTATAAATTGTTGCGAATTTGAGTATTGCCTTGAATTTTAATGTGTGGCTAATTGACTTTGATACGAATTTCAATTATGTGGCGAATTGTCTTTGATACGAATTTCAATTATGTGGCGAGTTGCCTCTGTGACCAATTTTCTGTGGCCAGTTGTCCCCAACCCATTCAAAAAGCCTGGGATGAGATTATTGCAGGTCAAATACCTGATTCCCGTATTTCCTCTTTCACATCTGACAAGGACATCGCTCGTATTAAAGCTCTCGAAGAGAAGGAATCTGGATCTTGGCTCCATGCTCTGCCTTCCTCCTATGTTGGTACCTTGATGGACGGTAAATTTTTCCAAATCGCTATTGGATTGCGTCTGGGCTGCAAAATTTGCCACGTACACCAATGCATATGCGGAGAGACTGTGGTTTCTTTTGGACATCATGCCTTAAACTATGCCAGAAGTAAAGATCGCATTCCTAGGTATTCTGCTATTAATAACACCATCAGTAGATCTTTAACCTCCTGTGACATTCAAACTCTTCTTGAACCATCTGGTATTAGTAGGTCGGATGGTAAACGACCTGACGGGTTGACATTAATTCCTTAGTCCAAAGGTAAATCACTCATCTGGGATTTTACATGTGTAGATACATTTGCCCTTTCCCATTTAAAATCTTCTGTCAATTATGCCGGATCTGCTGCTGAATTCGCTTATCATACCAGACGACGTAAATATGAACATTTAACATCAAATTGCATTTTCGTCGCTTTTGCAGTTGAGACCTTTGGTCCGTGGTGCAGATACGCTAGAAATCTACTGACCCAAATTGGTACACGCCTACTGCCCGTACCGGCGATCCTAGATGTAACTATTTTCTTCGTCAACGCATTGGAATAACGGTTCAGCAAGGAAATGCTACCTCCATCCTGGAATCATTTCCTAGCTCTATTTCGATGGATGAGATCTTTCTCATTTAATGTAAATTATGAAAATTGTTTATTAAAAAAAAGAACCTGAGATACATACTTAAAAAAAATATTGTGAACAACGTAACAGATATAGCCCTGGTGTTGATTAATTTATGTAAAATTTTATACAGTTCCTGCATATAAATTCATTGAAAAAAATTAGTGGAATAAATAAATGCAAATATTGATAATTTGTATATCGATTTTTGTTATTATTATTTTGTCCCTGTAACGTCACGTGACGTAGGAAAACATTTTCTTAGTTTAAACAAATTTTTACTGACAGTTTTAGTAAAAGAATGGATTTAATAATCTCAGAATATATATTTTTGTTCACCGTAACGGAGTTGATTTCGTTAAATGAATTAATTGTATATATTATATATAGAGTATTTACAGTTATTGTGCATCATGTTTACTATTATGTTCTATAATATATATATATATATATATATATATATATATATATATATATAGAATATGCTAGTTCTAATTATATTTTCTGTAACATGACATCGGGTAGTATCGGACAGTGCGTTTGTTTCATCTACCACCATATGGTAGTACCTGAATGACATGGTTACGTTTCTCTATGCGACATCACAGAAACGTAACCATGTCAATCAGGTACTATCATTGTGTGGTAGATGAAAGAAACTCACTGTCCGATATTACCCGATGTCCGATACTACCGACTCTCCCTTAATGTCACCCATATCATGTTATGTTATAGGACTACATCATATTATATCATATGCCGTATGTATCCTATGTCATATTCATCATAACATGGATATAATATGGATTATATTAAGGCACGTCACACCAAACGATATATCAGATGCCAGATTTGTCATTAGCAGAGATTTTAGAGTCAAATTATTTGTCATATTGCTTCATGTTGTTGATTTATTATAGAGAACTTCACGCCACTGATGCTAATCTGCTTGACATCTGATTTTCACTCGCGACTGTACAACTCGCTGAATAATTACTTGAGTGTTTGCTGGTGTAACCCTATGTAATACTACCCTCACGTTACTTAATTATTCATTGATTTGACAACATGGTTATACGCCACCTTGCACCTACTGTGTGACCACGACATTTTGTCTCGATAACACTGTGCACAATCACATATAGCCATGTAACGTCTAAAATACTATTCCTCCCTACATTTTTAATCTCCATCTTCCTTCTTCCCTTCCGTTCTCTTTTCTTACTCTTCTTTGCTTATGCCTTTAATATTTGCAATCTTGGTTTCCTCTGTTTTTCTAGCTTGTTCATTACTTTTCGTTATAACATCTGTTCTCTTCTTATTCGTTCCTTTTTTCTCATTCTCCTTAATAAAATTTATTGTCATTTCCTGCTTCGTCATTAATTAAATATTTCAATGAACCAATCAATTCGATCAACAATCAGCCAACCTGTACGTAAATCGGTCGATCAAATCAATTATCTGCCTTTTCAACGCAATTCTAAATCACTAAAGAGGAGCAGATATGGTCTACTTCCAAGGTTTGTTAATTAATTATTATTCTCCCTCAGGATTACAATGTAAGATTTTGGGGAATTTTTTTTCACGCAATCATGAAATGTGTTATAGCTCGTTTCTACTGTTAGTCACATCTTTTTTATCATTCCATTATTTACTTATTTAATTAATGAACCAACGAATAATTTGATTAATGTGTTCATTATTTTACTCTTTTTTCTTCCTCGTTTCTTCACGTCGTTGATCTCTTCATTTAATTAATTCATTCCTATATTCAGTTAGTTATTTCTTTCTGCGAAACGGTAATATAAAAATTGGAAATTCATCCTTTGAAAAGGTGGAAAAGTTCAAATATCTTGGAGCAACAGTAACAAATATAAACGGCACTCGGGAAGAAATTAAACGCAGAATAAATATGGCGTCTGTCTATTATTATTAGGATGAGAAGCTTCTGTCATCCAATCTGCTCTCAAAAAACTTGGAAGTCAGAATTTATAAAACAGATATTATCGGTTGTTCTGTATGGTTGTAAAACTTGGACTCTCACTTTGATAGAGAAACAGAGATTAAGGGTGTTCGAGAATAAGATGCTTAGAAAAATATTTGGGGCGAAGAGGGATGAAGTTACAGGAGAATGGAGAAAATTACATAACGCAGAACTGCACGCATTGCATTCTTCATCTAACATAATTAAGAACATTAAATCCAGACATTTGAGATGGACAGTGCATCTAGCATGTATGAATGAATTCAGAAATGCATATAGTGTGTTAGTTGGGAGACCTACGAGAAAAAGACCTTTGGGGAGGCTGAGACGTAGATAGGAGGATAATATTAAATTGGCTTTGAGAGCGGTGGGATATGATGGTAGAGACTGGATTAATCTTGCTCAGGTTAGGGACCGATGCGATGGCGGACTTATGTGAGGGCGGCAATGAACCTCCGGTTCCTTAAATGTCATTTGTAAGTATGTATGTATGATTTATTTGTCATTCTCCTTCGTTCTTTTCCTCTATTCCAAATTAATTAGCATGTTTACTGGTAATTAAAAAATATATCATTTGACTTATTTATTTGTGTACTCTCTGGTAACTTTATTCTTTTATAATCAAACAAACAAACAAGTATCCAAGCAATCAAGCAAACGAACGAAGGAAAGAAGAAAGGAACAAAGAAGTGAAGAAATGAGTAAATAAATAAAAGAATATATGAACAATTCAACAAACGAATAATAAATAAATAAATAAATAAATAAATAAATAAATAAATAAATAAATAAATAAATAAATAAATAAATAAATAAATAAATAAATAAATAAATAAATAATCTCTTATAAGAAAATTATTTTATCTGGTGTTGGATCTGTTTGTCTGCTTCTCTGTGTACAGAAAATTCTCCCAATCTATTTCCACGGATTTTATCAACATTCAGTAATTGCGAGTCAATTGGTATAATAAAATACAATCATTTGAGTAGAAATATATATTTTTGGTTCATTATCTGAAAACCTATCCTCTAATTCAGGTTCCGGCTGATATGTACATCTATTATCAGGCAGTACATCTCACTTGTCGATGTGTGTTGGAGGAAGAACAATTTTATTGTTTGTATGCTTCTGAAGCCTGATTAGTGTAATATGTAGCTAGTCGGCGATGTATGCAATGAAGGGAGAAAGGAACCGCCCACTCTACCCCATTATCTCCTGGCCTAGTTATCTCATAAGTGGTACCTTCTTGGTATCACGTGTGAGGTTCAGACCTGTCTTCGTACAGGTGACTAAACAACAATCTGAAAACTAACATAAACTGACGACTTAATAGAAATCGGCAATAGGACGTAACGATTTTCTTCTTGAGTTTCTTCTCTATGAAATTTATAAATAATGTGCCTTCTAAAATAACTGTTTTATAGAAAATAATTATTACATATAGATATATACCTCAAAGTGAAAAGTTCTTTATAAAAACATTTTAGGTAATAGGAATGCATATGGAAATTGTTTTGCAAAAGTGACGTAACTTAGACTAAGATGGAAATGACGGAAAAAGAGACTATTTCTGTAAGAACTTACCGTCTACAACATTACATCTTCAAACACAAATTTTGTCAAACAAAATTTCAAACGATAGGAGATATACAAATAAACCACTTTTTGTAAAATTAGCATAACCAGACCCAGAGTCAGTATGGCAACAGAAAAAAAAGAAAAATGCATACTGAAATTACTTTTCCCTTTAGTAGTTCCAACTACGCTGTATATTAGCAAAATTTGGACAGTTCGGATACTGTAGTCCAGTGTTATTTCTTTTTAGGAAAGATTCTGGATAACCTTTGTTGGACCATATTAGAAATTAAGTTTTATTGCAAGACTCAGAAATTAGAAGAAAAATTGGATACAACATAAATTAAGAATGGATTATAGAATCTCTCATTTTAATTACAGACCAAGAGGAAGGTAAAAATAACGCCTAACGCCGATTTTCTTCACTTTGTGTGCCGAAACTGATAACCTGGTCTAGGAGAATACGACCAGAACGACGAGAATGATGATTAAACTTTACTTTTCTATAGATAAATCAGCAAATGACTTCTAGAATGAATGTTTTCTTCCTGTTACAATCAATTTAAAAGCCAAATAGAAAGATCTGGTATCTGATATGAGTGCAGGTCCGTGGCCCATTTCTTTTAGGGCTCATCCCGACATTTGTCTTAAGGCGCTAAGACAAATGTCGGAATGAGCCCTAAAAGAAATGGGCCACGGACCTGCACTCATATCCCCATTAATCTCCCTAATTACTTTAATTAACTAATTACATCTCTCCCCCCTCTTCGTAATTGAGCCATCATATAGCCAATGGCCTGTCTCAAAATTGAGACGATTCAACAAGGCTCATGACAACAATCACCTCCTACATAATAGCCAAATTGGCTAGTCTCTTATACATGAGACAACTCATCTCGCCTAAGGTATTCCGTGGTTTTCCTCAGGCGTAAGACAAATGTCGGGATGAGTCCTATAAGAAATGGGCCACGGACCTATATGCCCTTCCCCATATATATTTCGCCCTTATTATAAACGATGTATGCCCTAGTTCAGATACTATAAATAGTCTATTAAATATACGAGGTCACTCAATTAGTCGCAAATTGAAAGGACAGGGACCTCTCAAATTGCAGATTTAGATTTCACGGCGCTTCTTCCGACGGCCTTCACATGCTTTGTCATCGAACAACAGATGACGGCGTCTTGTCATCCTAACGGCAAACACCAGCCAACTCCTCCTCGCCCCGTTCCGTGATCACTTGATCAAACTCAGCCCCCCTCGCGTATGTGGTACCTAAGAGGTTACGTCCAATTTCGGCTTCCCCTTCAAAATTTTCTAGAGCTCCTTCAGAGGAGCAGCGTAACCCGGAGTGAGACTAGTGGCCAACAGGCTTGGAGCTCACATATTTAGTTTCGTACAGCCCCCAACCCCTTGCAAGGACGCGTTTTGCGTACCTTTTAAATTTTCCTCCCAATCCTCCTTCGATTTTTCGATTTCGATTTCTGGTATCGGTATTTTTCAAATATTTTTTACATATCGTCGTCTGAATGCAAGAACTAGGTAACTTGATTTTTCATATTTTATGACATTGCCTATTTAGTTATTTATTGGACTAAGGAATATGTCTCGTTTTCTTTTACCTATTTGTTATATTGGAAAATAGATGTCGCTGGTATCGTTCGATCAGTTACCTAGATCCTGGATTACATTTTGTGCGATTTTTGCTATGCTATAAAAGGGGTAACTAAAAAACGCAAATTTCGAGTTACCTAGTTCTTGCATTCAGGCGACGATATAGCAGAAGAACAGTGTTTTACACATACCAATTTTCATTATTGTACAAGATACAGTAATGGAGAAAAAAAAATGTTGAATATTTCCAAAAATTTCACTGCTGTAAGCTGTACCTAACCCCTTAATCAATTTTATTTCAGATTCGTTAATTGTATTTCAGAAAGCGTCATTTGTATTTCAGAATAGTGATTTGTATTTCAGAAGTTATCAATTGTTTTTCAGAAAGTGTTAATTGCATTTAAGAATAGCATGAGTCAACAATTAGCTATATTCATAATTCTAACATTTATAGAATTATGAATAAATTTTTTTGAACTGCCGTACTGTAAGTACCTAACTTTAAAAATTACAATACACATAGAGTAGTTTGTAATTCACTGTTTTTCAATGGTAGAGTATATAATATTTATTTATTGATATTGACAAAATAAATTGTAAAATACAGGAAAGTCAAAGACAAAATGAAGTCTAATAAACTCGTTATTGCAAACTCATGATAAACAATTACATAGTTTCCATGACAACAAAAATATATGATTCAATTATCTGAAATACAATTGACGGGTTCCGAAATACAATTGATGAAACTGAAATACAAATGACACTTTCTGAAATACAAATGATGCTTTCTGAAATACATCTGGAAAAGGTGTAGTAGAATGTGTATTGAGAAAATATTGTCTCATCTTACAGAAATTCCCCTTTACCTCTTAATTCTGTGGTGTTTGGGTAAAGGGAGATAAGTCATAAAAATGAGTTCGGAGATAAATGAAAATTGAACTTGGAACCCTTATTACAAATAATTTTCTAAATAAATAAAACACATCAACTGCTAGTATTCTTTGATTTTTGCCCACACACTTGTATAATTTAACTTGTGTGTTCATCTGGGGAACAAAATTCCACCTGGACAAAAAAATGACTTATACCCCTTTACCCGAACACCACAGAATTATTTGATGGGTTTCTTTATTATTAAATTACTCCCTCCTTTTCTTTCTTTTTTCTCACGTACATTCATTGCTTACTTCGACCATCTATCAATTATCCATTATTAATTTTATTGCCTGTCCCTATTCCACACTACTTTTGAAGTGAACTGTACGCCACAAATTATTCAAAACAAAAGGAGGGAAATGTGTGCGCAATAAGGAAGAAAGGCGTTGGGTTCGAACCCCTTAATATAGCGCCAGAGGCTACAGTTAGAAGATGTACGAGGGGGATTTGAGGGATAACACGATGATCATCCGGGCTCGAAGATGGCGCTAACTTGGTTACGAGGTCTGTTTTAAATAATGACTTTCATCACGGTCCTAATTTCCATTCTAACTTTCACTTTACGGCTGGCTTTGATTTCCATCACAATTACAGCGCCCTGATCAATACGCCGGGTGTGTCCACGGCACCCGCAACATCAACCTCTATGCTCTGAAGAATTCATTCTTGTGGTCTATTGTCTTTGTCTTTTATTAATATTTGGTCACTATTTCCATTGGTATCAGCAACAGTTCAGCCACGAAATAATCGTGTGCCGATAATCCTCATTACATTATTAAATTAATAAAAAGTCAATGCATACCGTTTAGACGAACAAGTGAATGTCAAATTTGAGATATCTTCAAAGGTCTTCATACTACTCGCGTGCTAGAGGTACAACTCTGGAAGGAATTCATACCAGGTAGTGTTGCAAAAGAGAACAGAAAGAGAGCATGAACTATTATTTTATGTACAGTAGTGGCAAAAAAACCGGACCGACCCTTGTAGCTGATTTCAGAGCCTTGTTCATTCCAGAGCACGATAGACTGGTGACTAAGGGTGCTATTCATAGTCATTTCGCTAGCCCGCGCTAGGAGCGTGCTAAACTTGCCCCGGCTATCAACTGGTTACTTGTATAGGATTCATATCATATCATATTTTTTATTTATTTTATTGGGTTATTTTACGACGCTGTATCAACATCTAAGTTATTTAGCGTCTGAATGAAATGAAGGTGATAATGTCGGTGAAATGAGTCCGGGGTCCAGCACCGAAAGTTACCCAGCATTTGCTCGTATTGGGTTGAGGGAAAACCCCGGAAAAAACCTCAACCAGGTAACTTACCCTGCCGGGATTCGAACCCGGGCCACCTGGTTTCGCAGCCACACGCGCTGACCGTTACTCCACAGGTGTGGACCATATCATATCACTAACACTGGTTTATGAATACAAAAAACGTTAATTCGCTGATCATCCACCGGAAGCCAGCGATAAGAATGTCTATCAATATGACCCTTAGACTTTCATGGTTCGAATCCTGCCTGGGAAGGAAACTTTTTTTTTGTTCCTTATTCAAATTTATTCCCAATACTTTTCGATTGCTGATAAAATTCATGTTCTGGGAATAGTAAGTTCATTAAGTAGTAAAATATCGCTGCAATCGAAAAGTATTGTGAATAAATTTGAATAAGGAACAAAAAAAAGTTTCCTTCCCAGGCAGGATTTGAACCACGAAAGTCTTAGCTACCAGTCTATCGTGCTCTGGAGTGAACAAGGCTCTGAAATCAGCTACAAGGGTCGGTCCGGTTTTTTTTTCCACTACTGTACACGTTTTCAGTCTAACAAAAAATAGTCTCATTAATTTTGAATTGGACAAAGTGTCTGAATGGTGGTACTCTTAATTTTCCGCAGTACTGCCTATATAGAGTAGTGGTCAACGCATTTATCTAAGAAATTATAGGACCTGGGTTAAAACTCAGTTTGGGAAAATATTCTCAAGGGCTCAATCCATTCAAGAGAAAATAATAGAAAACTTCTAGCCTAGCGAAATCCGGTTCATATCTCCTGTTATTATCACCATTATTTTTGTTAAACATAATAGTTTTCGTCTTCTATTTCATCATAACTAGAAAGGGTGCAATGGGCCTATTTCGAGACATAAGAACCTCCTCATTTCGGGGGCGAAGTCGTATGGAATCCTCACGAAGAAGCTTACCAGTCAAAATCACAACCAACTGCCTACTTACCCGTCTCTGTCCGCTCCGATAGCAAAGATATTGCCAGCAATTTTCATTTCTTGGGTGGTAATACAAAATTTCATAGAATTTCACAATGTTTTTTTGCATGGTAACAAAGGCATTAAGAAATTCTGAGAAATCTCATCTTGACAAATCTTATTTGAGATAGCTCAAATTTTGCTACCAAAGCCATGTAAAGTCTAATTATTGTGCTTTTTATACTCAATTAGGCTTACAAATTTGATTTGAGGCCTCTATTATTTGTTCAAACTTAATTATTTTGCTCTGAATTTTTTCTTCCTTTCACATAAGTGGTGTACTAGATAATAAAATTAGACACATTCAATTGTGCTAGTATTTTACTTTACATTAAAATCTTTCTTCTTGCATGCCAGGGATGCAAAACTGTGCTACTTTTGTGGCACACGTCACAAGCCGGAACACGTGACTCTTCCCTTTCTTTCACCCCACACCTCATTGGATATGGTAGAGAGAGAGAGGAAATATGTATTCAGTGTGCTTACGGACGTCACATACACGTAATTCAAGGCCGGGAGATTGTGGACGGGGAACAAACTCTTTCTCCATTCTTCCACCCCTCTCTTCCCCAGTTCTGAATTTCTGTTGTAGGCTGTTTGTCCAAATACTGTCTCATCGCGTTTATATTAACTTCTCAGTTAACAAAGCTCATGAAATGTACCAGAATTGTAACCCAGCGCATTCTAACTTAAGAGACCGATCAGAGCGATGTTGAAACACGAATAGATGTATGAATCTAAGCAGGCTAGAGGCAAACTTGCTCGCAATTGCACGCAACACTAAGTTTTTGAGAAGTCTTCAGCTGAGTCACGAATGAAATTAAACAAGAACTGTAAGCAAATCATATGCATTAAAAGTACTACGATAAGCAGTTCACATATGAAGAGTCCACTGGAAGAATGATGGATGTCATTTGGAATACATTTTGCAGGAGAAGCAATTGAAAGTTTGAAATGCATAGCGCTCAAAGCTTAACTGTGATTTTCCGATCATTACTGGACAATTGGCCGGTTTGTCCAAGTATTGTTAGAACACTTAACGACTGTTAAACCTTCAACAGTTTGTTAAATACAGTTTTTTCATTTGTCCAACACCAGTTTGGCTTAACAGATTCTTAACCGTTTGTTAAATTTAAAGGTAGGATTTCAGGCCGTTAACTCATTTAACAAACAGTTAAACATGGCGGATAACACCACAGCTGTTCAGACAAAAGTTGTGAAAATAATATGTTATGTTTCTCTTTGAGGAATGTTTACAGTAAGGGCCGGTTTCACCAAGCTTCAGTAAATCAGTCCAAATGAAACATTAACTAGTACTGGACATTAAAATATTTACAAGAGTACGTTTATATGTGCGCTGTCTCCGTAGACTTCAAGCCGAGCAGCTATATATGCCTCGTCGCGCTGTTTACGTCATGGCTCTCGGATGGAGCAGTCGGTAGTGAGTTGGCTTGTTATCCGTGGGGCCCGTGTTCGATTCTCAGTGATAACTTTTTTTTATTAACGTAACTAATTTTTATACATGTTAGGCTACCTTTCTTCAATTTTAATTTTGTGTAGTGCAAAGAATTATTTCGAAACTCTGGCTCCACTAGGAGAATTAAAAAAAAACTCTTGGGAGATCAATTTTCTTCCCGAAATAAAACAAAGATAATCAAACAAATTAAAGAAAAATAAAAGAAATACACATGTGGATCTAATACATTGTCCACATGCCACCGGCGTCATCACTGCCTGGCATCTTCGGGGCATTGAGTCCACCAGATCGCGGAAATAGTTCTGGTCCTTAGCGAAATCTTCCCAGGTAGCCAGAACTTGATCCCAGAACTGATCTGGATTTTGAAGTGGGATGTCTCGATATTTGTCAATCCTCCATTTTTTCATGCTTTTCCGTGAACCGTCTTTGGACGTTTATGGCGGTGTGCGCGGGGTGATTATCCTGCTGGAAAATTAAATTTCCATCGGAAAGAAAATGATTATAAATTCCAAGAATCCAGCTCTTTCGCTTCTGTTTTAAAGCCAGTGCAAACATATCTTATCGCTAGCTATAATATAATTCTAATAAATGAAAGTTAATATACCAATTAAGTTTTGTTATGTTTGAATGCACATTATGTATTAATTTACTAATATTTCTTAGGTACCGGTATGTAGTTATAATAATCACTTTCATGTCTTAAAATAAAACTCAGTTATATGTTACCTAGTTGACTAGTTTCAGCTTTGTCTCAGCCATTTTTATGATATTCTAACCTATGATCAGTTTCTTCTAAAATTTTGAGTACCGGTACCATGATCTTCGTGACGCGGTATCTTTTGTGAATTTTTGTGTCATTCAAATTTTCAAAATGATCGTTTTTTAAATGGTTAACATTATCTCCATTTGACTCTTAATTTTCGAGCAGTTCCAGATATAACAATTCTGCGTCGAAACGTTCCGCCAATTTATATTGCAACTAATGAATAATTAAAAATTTAAAGACGGAAATTTCTATCACTAAATATAATGATAGTTTTACTGGTTCGTTACGCTAAAGATGCTTGGTGAGAGATAAAAATTATTTAATGAACCAGTAAATACATTAATGAATCATTAAAACCTTAATGAAGCTTTGTGAAACCGGCCATAAGACTGGTAATATATAATTTAAAAGATATTTTGGAATATTAATATAGGGAAGATAATCTTTATAAGTCAACTGATTATCATACTGACGCTTATTTCGATGCTGAGCTATTATCCATTTAATATTGAGGAAATGTGCGATCTCAACGTGGCAAGAAATTGAAGTCAGATTTGAATATCCTACAAGCAGAAATACGCCACTTGTTCCAATTCACCAGCTACTATTAACTCTAGATTCTATGTTACTGGCTCTTCAACTATAGCCGATGTCAATAGTACTTCAATAGTACTGAGTAAATAATAAAATGATTCAGCAGCAATTGCTTCTTTAGGACGAAATTACATATAATTTATACATGGACCTGAATTAGAGAATTTTATATGATACGGAATTCTCCTCGGGGTTTTATGTACAGTTGACTACACACACATTCGTGTAATTATTGTCACCTGGTGGTCATAATGCTGAGATTTTTCTAAACAGAAATTCATATTTAGCATTATAATATAACCATACTTATAATAATAATTATTATTCAATAGTAGTCAATGCAACTTTCATTTATCAACTCTCTGTACTGTATGAATCATGGCTACTGTAACAGGTTACGATTTTATACATGTTTCATGACACTCTACAGTACAGAATATAAATAATAATATCAGCCAATAAGAAATTGTCTTATAAATGCAAAATCATTACCAACTGCTGTTGAGTAGTTAGAATAGTATTAACGACAGTTAAAGTTAAGTGTTGGTTATTTTAAACAAAATTATGTTGAAAAAATGGAAAACATCTTAACAAAACGTTAAAAATAAACCAGCTGTTAATTTAACATTTGTTAAGCCAAACTAAACATTACTTGGAAAAACTGGCCAAATGACTATCAGTGTTAATGTCATATAACTCTCTGTGTACATTCTATATGTCTTAAGCTATGCATTGACAGTCTTGGTTATTTTCGACAAGAAAGTGACATCCATCATTCTTGCAGTGGACTCTTCATATAGTAGATATATGTACGCCTAATAATTCACGCACACATATATTCATTTGTGGATGCATAATGCATGAATACATCTAGGCCGTATGTATGTATGTATGTATGTATGTATGTATGTATGTATGTATGTATGTATGTACGTACGTATGTTTGTATGTATGTATATATGTATGTATGCATGCATGCATGTATGAATGATTGTACGTACATATGAAGAGAATGAGAATGATGATTATGTAGAATGGGCGAACTGACATAAAAATGGAATACTCCTACAAAATGTGCCTTAAAACATTTTTGTTTACCACCAGTTTTACTTCATCCTATCCGGGATTTAAACCCCATCTCTCACATGAAAAACGAAGAACTGTACATTGAGTGTTTGTGAGAGTTGCACTATAAAACTTTTCACTTGTTCTTTCTGGTGTTACCATCTTCATGTAAAACACACGATTACCAAAGCAACGCTATAGTCGTTTATAATCACGAAGATTTTCTGTGGACATCCTGTATCCTGTATAATGACATATACTGCCATATAAGGCAATGTCTGCAAGATTTTTCTCCCCGTATAAGCAAGTCGTGCATTAGAGTTTGATGACCGTCTCTATTGCTCTCAATAGCCCTGCAGACACCCCACATCACACCCGCATGACTTCGACACTTGACTGATGAGTACAAACGTCCAGTCATTGCCGCCTTCTAGGGAAGACAAAAAAAGTCTCTCCTGAATTTACGTCCAGTTTCAAGGAAGAAATGGCGAAAGGAAATTTATTTTCTACGGAAAAGGACGAAAAGAATATTTAATGTACATTAAATGGAGGAAATTGTGCGATGAAAAGTTGAAAATTACCTTATACAGCTTATCGTTAACAGAATAAGTATACATCACTTTACGCAGGAAATCGGCTTTAAATACGTACGAGCCCACATGACATTAAAAAAAGGCAAGGCAGTTGTTGGCTTTTCATACCGAAAACATGGTTTCAAAACTCAGAAAGTGCGAAGTGGAGTTCATGATAGAAAAGGGTGGATTGTGAGTTTCTACAAGAGAGTGTCTGTTTTTAAGCCCAGCGAGCTCATATGAAATTCTGTAGTAGACAAAACGGATAGGACTTTACGCCATAGGCCCAATTTCAAAATCTGTAGAGTTTAAATAGAATTCGCGGTTGGCTCACGGGTTTCCATTCCAAAGACTCGTTTTCAATGGAAAGGATGGAGATTTCATGATAAACAAAGATGATTATTTAGTTTCCATGCCAAAAATATAGTGAAAACCTTGAAAGTTGAAACGGAATTCTTGGTAAATAAAAATGGTTAGCGGTAGGCCTAATGATTTTCCACATCGAAAATTCTGTTTCAAAAACAAGAATTTAGAATTCGAGATAAGAAAAAAATACTCATTAATTTCCACACCCAAAACAAGGGTTTTTTCAAACATGAGAATCTAGGTGGAAATTTTGCAGACATGACACCAAAACTTTCTCCTCACAGCAGTTTATAATTGAATTCATAATAATAGAAGGGTGCAAAATGCCAAATTTATGAACAGTATTTTATTAATAAATAACTTTCGCTATTGAATAATTTTAAGAATATATTTTTAGAACTGAATTGACAGTACTTACGACAACTTTTCACCAATCTTTATTAGCAGTTTTATGATACTACTAAAATTAATACACTGAGAACAACAAACTTCACAATTTATGAAAGGTGTTAAGTTCCATAAACATTTCGTAAGTACTATGATCCATTTACTATCCACAGATCTGTTAATTCTGCAAATACTTTTATTAAAGTGGTTTTTGCAGACTGGAAGCTAATCACCCTCAGCGCTTGGAACTGAATGTCGCCGACTTTTATAATGATTACCACACGTTCTATGTTGACGTAGTTGTTCTGGTATGACAGTAAAGAGACCCAACAGAAATGTTGATAGTTTTGAGTAATCTTGGTCATATAACTTAGAAAATAAAGCTACTTTATACTCGGGTGTCAGTTCACTGCATTTTATTCTGCATTTTCATGCCACTTACAATAAAGAATAGTATGCTAATTTAATATTTTTCCCATTTTCTGAATTTGTAACATTATGCATTGAAAAGTTTAAGACAAACTAGGTGTGTCATCTAGAGGTAATACATTGTTTCTATGTGATTCATAACCCTACATTACCTACGCTCATTATATGAAGATACAGTTACTATAGTTCAGGAGTTTTATGTTGAAGATTATATCAATCGGCAAGCATATGGTATCGGTCTCAAAGATGTCCGTGAACAATATAAAATTAGCAAGAGAATACAGTAGTTTACTGCGGAGTCGTTACATAAAATTAATGTTGCTGTGAAAAAAGCATACAATGTGTAAAAATCAGAACACCCATCAGGCAAAATCAATTTATCAAAATTCTATGAATTTCGACCAAAGGATATACTTCTGTCAAGTGAAATGCCACATACTGTGTGTGCAAGTTCCACACAATTTTAGTTTCTTTGTAGATGTCATCAACAATAAAGTCCTCCACTTTGTTTCTAATAGTACAGAACTTTTAGAGATTATTTGCCGTGATTTGGAAAATGAAGAGTGCAGTCAAAGCATTAGTTGAATTGTTATGATTCGGGCAACTTGATTCTTGGTTTTACATATCAGAATTAGTGAAATACAAGGTATTTAAGCCCTATCCTGACTCTGATTGGGCCATTACAGGTTTTCCAAAACAAACTTTTAAGATTCATTACAGGACTACCTAGAGTTACACCAGTTAGATTGATTCATACAGAACTAGAAATTTGCACAATTCAAGAATACATCTCAAATCAAGCCTTCTGCACGTACACCAAGCCTTACAGCAGCAACAACCCACTAATCTCTTCCCTGGGTAACTACAACCCTGCTTTAGATAAGCACAAACGACCTAAGAGCGTACTCCACCCTCTAGCTTGGAACGAAAACGTACAAGACGAATACCAACTTGAACACTAAACAACCACTTGACTCTACAGACAGACATAAATCTATTAATCCACTAATAATGTTATTTTTCTGTTTCAGGGTCATCACGTTATTGGCTGCATAGATGCTTTGTATAATTTGTAAATAATTATTATGTATTTTAATGTTTCAGTACTTTAAATAATGATTAAAAGACAACCTCCCACCTCAAAATATTCAGACCCCATTGTAGCCAATTGGCTTGTCGTCAGCACGACACCTCATCCTGCTCAAGGTTTTTCCGTGGTTTCCCTTGAGTAATAAGACAAATGTCGGGATGAGCCCTAAAAGAAATGGGCCACGGACCACTTCCCTTCCCCCAATCTTTCTCTTCTACTATCACAAAGAACTTGCTAATTTCTTAGATAACAACCTCTACAATGATAATAGGGGAAAACAATTATGCTGTAAGTTCAAAGGGCTAACGGCTTCGAAGCTGGGTACCTGGTTCTAATGAAGTGCACTGGTAGCAATTTAAAACATGGAGGCATGAGACAGTTACTCTGCCTGCCATAAAAATTCACTTCAATTACATCCCCAAGATATAAAAAAAAATGATTGGGCCAGAATGTGAGAATGACGATTTCAGGAAACTGCAAAAACATAGTGCAGGAATATCAGCAATTCATGAAATTAACCCAGGATCGTTTGTGCTTGTAGAATTTATTAATGAGACCAGAAAACTCTGCATGAAAGCATAAGTATGCAGCCATATGCCTAAGTAATGTATATGAGGATGATGATGTGAAAATAATGTGCATGCCAACTGTTGGTGAATGAGGGAAAGTTTTCAGAACTGATGAATCTGATGTGTCATAATATCTAGATATGAACAAATTGTGTGTCCTCCACCAGCCAGTAATGAAATAGTTATGTGAGAAATTGCATTTTCTATGAATTAAGTGGACCTCTGAAGTATATGAGATAGGATAAATTGAACAAGTCATACCATTTTCCACTCGCGACAATAATTAATAATTTATATTTTGCACGTAAATGTAATTATTCTTGTTTTATGCAGATCATGATGAAGTACAACTCTTCTTGTATCAGTGTGAAAGTATTTTGAGTTTATTTTACCAAGCATTTCACAAAACTTTAATAAAACTTCATACAGTGTCATGCTTGATGTTCATTTTTGATCCCACCAGTGACAAGAATTCAAAACTGAATAGTATTTAAAGTGAGGCAAGAATGTATTTAAAATTCATAAATGAGGCCAGCATGACTCAAATTTACATGACACACACAAGATAAAGGACACACAATCGAGTCCCTATGGCAGGAAGACAAATTTACATCTCTTCATCTTGAATCGAAATGTGCTTCTCTGGCTTTATAACCATATTTGCTACCACTTGAGAAATTATATATGATATGATATGATATAAGGTACATGTGCCAAATACGGCCCACTTAACGTATCAAGATCTGTTGTACGTTTACTGAAGGAGATAAAATTCTAAAAATTGTACTAAAACATACTTCAAGGTGAGCAGTATAGAAAACGTGGTCTTAATTTAGAGTTATTGAAAAACTTTTCTATAATAGTGCAATATTTAAAATGTGAGTAATGGGCCTTATTTAGCACACTCGTTCCAAATAAGGCCCACTATCAGTCCCAAATAAGGCCCATGTGTAAATAAATAGTCATTACGAAAGCAAATAAAAATCAATTAAATTACAATAATTGTATTTATACCATATGAACTACAATAATAATATTCAACGTTAAGTAGAGAAAAACACAATCTGGACAAAGCAAATGGATATTTTGTCTTTAGTCTAGAGATCACACTCTGAGCAAAAAAAAAAAAACTCTTCTTAGTCTAAGATCACATTCTGGGCAAAGAAAACTGAGTATTTTAACCATATTTTCACTGTTGTCTGAAGATTACACTCTTGGCAGAGAGAACTCGTATGTTGTCCTTAGTCTAAGATGATATTCTGGGAAAATCAAACTGTGGACAAAGAAAACTGAATATTTTTTCTTAGCCGTAAGTCCAATGCATTCTTCATGAACATAATTAGAACACTTTACAGACAATCTCATGTCAGCAATACGATCTTTTCTGCATAAATAGCAGAACCAACTTCCTTTTCTCACTCTTTTAGTCTGAATGCCACTCGGTCCAACTTCAAGAAGATCTTTCACGGAAGGCACAGGACATATTTTCCTCTACTGAGTTGTCTTCACGCTCAAACCTTTAGGAGTAGTGGCACTATTCTTATCGCTTTCGCGGTCCTCTGTAGGCCTATGTTCTTTAGCAGTTTTAACTGACTGAGTCTTCTTTGCCTTGAAACAATTCCTAATTACCTCAACTGCTTGGTAATTAAGGGCTTTTCATCGCTGGTTTGTATGGTTTTTCTTCATTTCACGGTACGAAAAATGTCTTGAAATGGAGTTTCTAATTGTTCTTCATTATCACTAGAGATATGGGAAAAGTTACTGGATTCGTCATGAAGAGAGAAGATGTCACTTGTGAAGCTTGAGTCCCCTGAATCTCTTTTTCTGGGTTAATGCTTCAACTTGATTTGGCTGACGTATGAGCAATTGGGATCCAGATTGTGATTGTAATCGGGTTTCTTCAGGCTTTTCTCTCCTGGTGAGTTTGGAAGAAGCGAAGGCATTCAGGGATAGCACTAGGGTCGAACGGATAAATTCCAGTAGCGCTAAACCCATTTGATACAGTAGAAGGAGTAGCAGCTCTTGGCCAAACCTTACTAAATATTTCCCAAATATCTGTTTGTTTACTGTACGACTTTCAGCACCTTCCTGCGTTGACCAGTATAGCAAGACTTCATCATCCCAGAATGCTTCGTAAGGTCCAAGCACGGTCTTATCGAATGGCTGCAACGCATGTGTGGTATTGCTAGGTAATCAGAACAACGTAACGACTCATGAATCTTCAAACCTTCTATGTCTCAAGTCATTTCGAGTCAAAATAACGCAAGTTTAAGCTCTCTAAATAACTGAAACTTTTGTGTTTAGGTATTACATATCGAAAGAATTAAAATATTATATTTGACAAATTAACACAATTATTATGCTAAAATAATTAATTAAATTACGAATTTAGAATAATTATCGTAACTTTGATAATTGTCTTCACAATTTTCTGATAAATAAATTACTGTATGTACAGAACGTCTTTATGAGGCTCAAAATAAGAAAAACCTTGAAGATAATTCATGTTCAAAATAAGGCCCATGGGCCTTGTTTAGCTCATCTATAGAGGGCCTTATTTGGAGCTACCTGTAAATCCACACTTTCATTCATAGCTTTACTAAGGGATAAATAAATACATGTTAAGTGGAAAATATCAATACACTATCTTATTCTACTAATCATATGCTTTGAAATGACATATACCATGTTTATTTATGTTAAGTTACCAAAAAATGCATAAGGTTTATTAAAATACCTCGAAATAATAGCGACAACAGCTTCAGACGTCGTTCACTGTTCAACTGAAGCAAACATGACGAAATCGTTCACTTAAACTGTTATAGTTTCTGGTCTAGCCATTAGAAGCCAGGAACTGTCAGAAACATTAAGAAACTAGTGGAAATTGTAATGTTATCTTAATTAAATGACAGATGGGCCTTATTTAGAACCGGGCTTTATTTGGCTCATGTACCTTATATATATATATATATATATATATATATATATATGTATATATATTATTTTATTGGGTTATTTTACAACGCTGTATCAACATCTCAGATTATTTAGCGTCTGAATGATATGAAGGTGGTAATGCCGGTGAAATGAGTCCGGGGTCCAACACCAAAAGTTATCCAGCATTTGCTCGTTTTGGGTTGAGAGAAAACCCCGGAAAAAAACCTCAACCAGGTAACTTGCCCCGACTGGGATTCGAACCCGGGCCACCTGGTTTCGCGGCCAGACGCGCTGACCGTTACTCCACAGGTGTGGATGATATGATATGATATGATATGATATGATATGATATGATATGATATATGATATGATATGATATATGATATTTATCAGCCAACTTTACAATTCACAGTTATGATAGACCAGGCATGTCAAAAATCAGACACTGAAAGTGCAGTGTATGTGCGCGGAACGCCGGTCTGTGCAGATTGCGTCATTCACGTGTTGCTCTTACCAGTTCTTAGCGGGAGGGATGTACAAGAATCTATTCTGCTCTTCTAGTGTTCAATTAAATTGACATTTGGACATTATAAACATACTTAGAGAAGGAAAAAACACAATTATTGTCAGTGTCTATATTTGACAATAATTGTAACACAAGAAACAATAGACTGACAGTACTCAGCTACAATTCACAATGCAGTCGTTCGTAAAGAATCATTTATTTACATGATTTGTATACAGTATTTGAAGAAAATATAAATATTGCAGTAATTTCGAAACAACAAAAAACGAACACAATATTTCATTTTACGTAGTAGGTACTGATTATTTCAAAGTAATACTCTTTCATTGTTCCTCAAGTTTTATTGGGATCATTGGTGCACAAATGTTAAAGAAAATATTTTACTCTCAATTACATGCAATATTACATCGTGAGGCTTTTACACTGGAATCATTTCCTTGCTGTATATTAATATAAATTCACATTATTATTAATAAATTGGATAAATTAAGCTTGAATTTAAATTTATATATAATTTATTTGGAAAACGTTGAGAGCAAGTATTAGCAAGTTGGGAGCGTTACTGAATTGAGTTAAAAGAGTACTTCACAAGCTGTGAAGCGAGGACATTTTCTTTATGCCAGGTTTAAAGATTTATTAACGTAAGTGTATTAAGATAATATAGTAACGTGAGGTGGAAAATTCGCCATTATGTATTATTTTTCCAGAAAATTTTTCCGCCTTACAAATAGTTGCCTTCTTCCCTCTCTTACAACCTCAAGAGCCTCACATATATTCTTCACTATATTCTCATCACTTATCAGCTTATCAAATAAAAGTTGTAAGTCGTCTAACCATTCATGGCTGTGTTGTACAGACTTCAAAAGAACATCATTTTCATGTTTGTCTTGCCGTGAGAGTACTAATTAAGAAATAAGAGCAGGTGAATATCATATTTTGAGAACTTTACTAATATGATTTAAATTCTCATATCACTATTAGGTCCACATGATATGATGAAAGCCTTTCATTTTAAAATAATTACTGTTGGCTGAGGAAAACATCATAACAGTTATGTTATATGATTCGTGATTTCTCTTCTTCGTTATATCTGTGGACTCCTCGCCTTATTTTTCATAACGCATTCACAATCACAGCTCAATGAGCACCGTACTGATCTGTGTTACTGAAACAAAAGCTGACCTGCTACTATAGGTACTGTACAGCCCTGTCGCGTTCCCCTCCAAGCCGATTCGCTCCCTTCAGGTAGGGGAATAGGAACTGCACGTTGCACAGTGACCAGTGCACAATGTGCGCGACTGCACAATGTGCAGGGTTTTGACATGCCTGTGATAGACCATCGCACTTCTGCCTTCCGATCCACCATCTGTTTAATACATACCACTCTTTTCTGTTAATATATTCATTTGCCAAGTATTTCTTGATTACTTCTTATTCTTCTGGTTTAACTGAATTGCTATATATCTTTCCCTATCTATCCTCTTCTATTCTCTCTCATACCTAAACTGTCTCCCTCCCATTTCTCGCTTTTGTATTAAATATTGCAAATACCTTTCCTTAATAATTCACATTACTTATTTATTTTCTTCTCTACTCTCAAATCTACCTACTCTTAATCATTTTTCCCAGCTATTTTCTCCTGAATTAATTGTTTACAGTTCTCTTATCTCTATTTTACAACATTTATATCACTTTTTTCTCTACTATTCTATCCTCTGCTTATTTACGTATTTATGTCTTTTGTCTTCAGTTCACTCCTAAATTTCCTACTTTATTACCTCTTTCCATATATTTATTTCTATAATACTCCTACAGTTAAAGTACCCCTGATACTACTCCCGACTCACAACATTGAAAAACATGAAATATATAAGTCACTTAATTACACTTCCAATTTCTCTCTTCCACTTCACATTTGTTCAGATGTACTTGATAAATAAACATATCGTAAGATACTAAAACTACATGTCTCTCTCGGTTTATGCAACGGCTAAGGCGCAAAAATTTGTGCAAACTGAGATCGAGGGTTCGAATTCCGTTTAGGGCAGAAATATTTATACATTGCCAATATGTTGTTATGGATATCCTATATTGTCTCAAATGGAAGTTAGATTATGTTATTAACCAAATAATAGGATCGAACTGTTTCCATGGCTTCATCTCGGCAAAACATTTTATAACTGTTGACTTGTTCCACATCTTAAAGCTCAATGATAAATTAAGATCCTTGAAATACAATAACTGAAATGAAAATAATACACAGGTAAATAAAATCTAAATTTCGGTTGGCTGTTTAGTCTGAAAGTTATAAAAAAAAAGGCAATGAAGAAGAACACTTTTTTGGAATTAATTAAGCGAAAAATGAATGTGTTTAGAGAATATTATGATATTACATAGCCTATATATTTCAAGAGAATCATACGACAGAAAAAAGGGTTGAGTGTGTGAACAGATCTCATCATAACAGCATGAACGTTTCTCAGCTTCAATTGTTCCTTATTTACTCCGAGCTGCAGTCTGTTGGATATTAGCACCATGTCACGATGCGACTGAACCGTGCCGGCAGAACAATGCGAACTCACTGTGAATTTTAAGAGGGGAGATATGAGTCGGCATCAAATTCAATTGATCCGCGATGCAGACCTGAGCAGCATAGACAAGACGCGCCAGGCTGCCGTCGATACAAGAGAGAGGGGTACTGTGCAATTAATGGGAAGTAAGTAAATACTAATAAATAAATAGAGAATTGCAACGGAGGATCAGGTAAATAAAACATAAAGTGAGAATTAAAAGTTTAATTAAGTACTTAGGAAAACAGAAGCGAGTAAATAGAAAAAGAAAAATACAGGAAAAAAGAGGAAATAAAAGCCAAAGAATAGAAGATAGAAAAGAGAAACGGGGAAAGGAATGAAAGAAGATAAGATTGGACAAAGAAAGGATGAATTGTGCAAAAAAAAAAAGAAGAAAAACGAACGATATAAAATACGGAAGAAATAATATACAAAAAATAAAGACGGGACAAAGAAAGAATGAATTCTGCAAAAAAAGAGACAAAATGATGGATGTAAAAATACGAAATGAATAAATAAATAAATAGATAAATGAATGAATAAATAAAATAAATAAGTTAATGAATAAATGAGTGAATGTATGAATGAATAAATAAGTAAATAAATAATAAGAATAATTATATAAATAAGGGAAAAGAAGGATGAGAGAGAAAAAATAGAAAAAAGACAAAAAAGGGAAAAGAAGGAAACGACAAAAGAAAAAAATAATTAAAAATGGAAGAACAAATAAAGGAACAAAGGAGAAAGGCAAATAAAATAAACTTAGAGAACTGAACAGAAAAGAAACAAACACAAGGGAAAAAAATAATAATAATAAAAAATAATAATAATAATAATAATAATAATAATAATAATAATAATAATAATAATAATAATAATAAGAATAATAATAATAATAAAGCACTGATATAATATTTGAATGTAAACATTTTCTTAATAATAATTCATGTATTTTACTCTATCTGAAATGAAGAAGTTTCGTCATCATTATCGGCATCAACAACACTGATCAACAGCCAAACTATATCAAAGATGGAATTACCAGTATTTAATTAATTTTGCGTTGGTAAACTCGAAAATGACTTCCATTTTACTTGCCTAATTCTCTTTTGGCAGAAGATACTGGCTGTTTTTTAGGGAGCCATGCACAAAGACTCTTATTGTACCTATGGGGTATTTTTAGTAGGTTATTTTGCGACGCTTTGTCAACATCTCAGGTTATTTAGCGTCTGAATGAGATGAAGGTGATAATGCCGGTGAAATGAGTCCGGGATCCAGCACCGAAAGTTACCCAGCATTTGCTCATATTGGGTTGAGGGAAAACCTCGGATAATACCCCAACCAGGTAACTTGCCCCGACCGGGAATCGAACCCGGGCCACCTGGTTTCGCGACTAGAAGCGCTAACCGTTACTCCACAGGTGTGAACCCTATGAGGTATGATAGCTCTAATCCGATAGATGACCCGACGACATTCGTCAATCTGATGTTGACAGGCGGACCATACTATCTCCGACCTGACAGAGCCAGATTTTATACCGCGACAAGTACCTGGGACCCAAAGCCCGAAGTTCGTAATTTCTTTATCAGCAACGGAGACCTATGGGCCTATTACCAATTTTTCAACTCAGTCTATTTTTTTTTAACTAGTCTCGATGATAAATGAAATGAGGAGAAGCTTTAGTGTGTTGGTGGAATGAAAACGAAAGAGAGAGAAAAATTATTTTGGATGTAAAAATACGAAATAAATAAATAAATAAATAAATAAATAAATAAATAAATAAATAAATAAATAAATAAATAAATAAATAAATAAATAAATAAATAAATAAATAAATAAATAAATAAATAAATAAATAAATAAATAATTATATAAATATGGGAAAGAAGGACGGGAGGAAAAAGTAGAAAGGAAAAAAAGAAAAAAGAAGGAAACGAGAAAAAAATAATTAAAAAAAATCGAAGAACAAATGAGGGAACTAAGAAGAAAGGCAAATAAAACAAACTGAGGGGACTGAACAAAAAAGAAGCAAACAGGAGTAAAGAAAAAAACAAAAACAAATGTAAAAGACAGGAAGAAAGGTGTGGTGTAGTAGCAGTAGTAATAATAAAAATAGGAAAGTAAGAATGTTCACATTAATAATAATAGTAAGATTAATTATAGTAGTAATAATAATAACAATAATAATAATAATAATAATAATAAAGTCTTGATGTAATATCTGAATGTAAACATTTTGTTAATAAATCTTATATTTCACTCTATCTGAAATGAAAAAGTTTCGTCATCATTATCAGCATCAACAATAACACTGATCAAGAGCCAAACTGTATCTAAGATGGGATTACCAGTATTTCATTAATTTTGCGCTGGTAAACTCGAAAATGACTTTCATTTTACTTGACTGGTTTTCTCTTGGAAGAAGATACTGGCTGCTTTTTTTTGACGGCGTCATGCACAAAGACTCTCATTGTATCTATGAGGTATAATAGCTCCAATCCGACAGATGACCCGACGACATTCGTCAATCTGATGCTGACAGGCGGACCATACTATCTCCGACCTGACAGAGCTAGATTTCATACCGCGACAAGTACCTGATAAACCCTGGGACCGAAATCCCGAAGTTCGTAATTCTTTTATCAGTAACGGAGACCTATACTACCAATTTTTCAACTGTCTATTTTTTTTAATTAGCGTCGAAGATAAATGAAATGAGAAGCTGTAGTGTGTTGGTGGAATGAAAAGAAAAATGGGAGTACCCCGAGAGAAACCCTCTGCAACATCTGCCTTGTTTACCAACGTGGATCGTATATAACACAGATTTTACATTGCCATTGGTAAAATTTTACACAAGTGAAGGTTTTTTTTTATCTACAACTGGATTTAGAATGAAATAAGGTAGCACGGAACAGAGAGCGAAATATTGCAAATACTGTCAGATTTTTTCCTTGGGGGTTTTCACTTATTCCGCAGTTGACTCCAACTAATGCTTATGTTTTTCAACTAGAGCAATTTCTTCGGTCATTTATTGCGGGAAGATGACTAGTCTGTCGTTAAAGATACCATGAAACGTGAAACGTGTTGATTTAGACGTAAAGGACTGGATATGAAGCAGGTCGTGTCCCTTTGTAATTAGAAATATCCCAGCTTTACTGAGGGACGAGAAATTGAAGTCAGGATAACCGGCCCTTGGCACCGAATTCTGGTCCTCCGGAGTACATGACGCGCATGCTAACTACGATACCACCACAGTCTACTATATACAGTCGCGAAGCTCAATACGTAGTAAATATGCAAACATTAGGTATTTCCTCACCACTAGGATCGCTAATATCGCCTCATTACAGGCAATGCAAAATAGTACCGTCACAGTCTATTGTTTCTAGCACCCTCAAAACTCAAGCTTCGTGACTGTATATAGTAGACTGTGATACCACTACGAACGAATTTCATTCGCGTACATATTCGTACTTCCTTCTGAGCGAGAATAATTTACCTGGAGAAAGTTTGTACACATCGGCTACAGGGCAGTTATCATTACAGTCACAGTACATCCTCTGTAACCTCGCGATATAACTAGGGAACACTTTAGATTATTTTAAATGCATAGATATTTTGATTAAAGCGTGTGGTTCTTTTTTTAGTCCATGTTCCCTATTGTCACACCAGTATCTACTCCATAGACAACGTCACACAAGACATCCGAAACAGAGATGGACAGACAAAAAACATTTCACGATATTAAGAGGCCTGTTCCACTGAGAAGATCGGTGATAGAGCGTAGAATTATCATTCAGCAAATTCGGATTCGATCGCCGTCTTTCCCTGCAGTCAGATTAATGATCGTCAAGATCAGGCAAATTCTGCCTTTCCCTCAACTTCACAAATTTAATTCTACAACATTCTTCACTTGATTTTACTTTTCTTCTGTTTCGTCTAACAAAATATAATGTAAGTGTGGCTGAGGTAGATATAGATATATTGGGTGTCCCATTTTAACTTGGATCAAGGGAGTGATTTCTTGCTGCTGGTTGGTTCCTAGTGCGCAAAGGTCAAACTACATCACACACTCGGTCATCTGAGTCATTCAAACATGAGAACAAGGCGTGTATGTATTCAGAGTGCAGTATGTCTTTAAAAGTGTTCAATATGGCTGTGTTTAGATTTTCTTAAAACAATAGCCTATATATTCATGCAGGATTTTTGCGTACCGTAAAATGGGATAACTTTGCACCATTTTCTAGTTAAAAATTTGTTTTCAGTCTGTATATAGTCTTTAAATGTCTAATTATGAGATGGGCATTTATTCTATAAGTTTTAGGGGCATGCGGCAATGTATTTAGTCAGTCATATCTTAGAAAATAAATGTGTTTTGAAATTTATAATCTGCCAAAAATGGGTGCAAAGTTACCCATAGTTGCTGGTTACTTTGCACCGCCAGAGTTTTAGGAGAGGTGGTGCAAAGTTTGCCACTGCTGGTGTTACATTGCACCATACACGTGTTAAACATGAAATATACTGTATCAGGAAGAGAAAAAATGGAAACACAAATTAAAAAACTGCTATAAATAGTAACACGGACAGAACATTATTGAAAAAACTACACAAAATTTCAATATAAGTGGTCACATTCTTCTAAAATGTTGTTTCAAATATATTTTCAGTTCTTTCGAATGATAAGTCGAGGCAACAGCACCTGATTAACTGTAAGACATTATACGTATTATTTTGTGTCAAGTTCTGGAATGGAATATAAGCAAGCCCTTTCTTGATACTTTTTTGAAGTCTCCAAATTACATCCTCCCATTGATATTCCATAATATCCTCCCTTTCAGATCATTTGCATTTGTATCCTTCTCAGCACTTTCCTTTGGCATATTTGGATATTGTTACCAAGTTTGGCAGTGAGAGACCATGTATGACTTTAATATGTAATAAAAATAAAAACAAATTCAAGTAATTTAGCTGTAATACAAAGTGTGAATAATAGTAAGCGTTTTTAAACTTCATGGAAGGTCCTCAAATCAAAATAATGCAATTAAAATTTTAAAAATCTTAGTTTGTGTTACGGTGCAAAGTAACCCCAATTCAGCCTCAAATTCACCTTGATTAGAAAATTATTCTGCAACATCATTTGCCAACAAAATAGCTGCACAAAAGAAACTAGAAAGTCTAAATAGATGAATAAGGACCAGATGCACGTATAACTTATCTTGAAATTGTGTACAACATCTGTGATGAAAGGTAATTAATTTGATCTATATTTCAATCAAATTATGCACACGTTCTGTTGTTAAGGTATAGAAATAACATAAATAAATTCTGTGACCACAAAAAGTGGAGAAATACTGTACACATATACCGTCTATTGGTGGAAGTGATGAACAGATAAATTTGGTTCACGTAAACACCCCTAGACTTATATAACAAGTTTTTCATAGATGGTGCAAAGTTACCCCTGCAGGTGCAAAGTTATCCCGTTTTACGGTAAGTAAAGAATCTGCTCGTGTACTGTAGTTCGAAGACTATTTGTAGGAAGATTTCCTGATGTGAAAGTTCCAGCTCGTGAAGCAATATGTAAATTTTGGAAGAATGGAAGTATTACAGATAAGAAGCATAGAATGAAAAAAAAATGACGGAAGAAAGGTTGAATGACAGTGGTTACCGCTTGGGAAATTTCCTTAAAATTCACTAGGTGGCTATATTTTATTTTCTTCTCCGAAGAGACTTGGTGCCAACTCCACATGGCTACTCGAGCGGACTTTATATACGAGGTTGCCACTTGAGGCTTTGCCGGCGTTGGATATGGAATAACTCTTCTCGGGTTCTCAGCCAGGTGAGTTGAATTGTTGCTTCCAAGCTTTCGATGACTAGCTCTGCCATCTTCTTCAGGCATTGAAGTGCCGTGGAACCATGTCTAGCCGGTATGTAATGCTTCCTGCTGCGGACCAATCTGGAGCTACTTCCTAGTCCCGACCGCTTGCAGTGTTCTGGTTGGTCGAAGCGTGTTGATTACAGGTTTCCACGCTGTACTCAGCTGTAGGCTCCCTTTGAAGAAGATAGCAGAGCTAGTCATCGAAAGCTTGAAAGAAACTATCCAACTTACCTGGCTGAGAAATCGAGAAGAATTATTCCAAAAATATTACCTATATTTTCTTTGAACAGGATTCCGCCATCGCTCATACAGTGAATGTTTCCCTACAAGAAATGAATGAAAATTTGTTCTAGGACAGAGTTTCTAGTGTTAATTTGTGCCCCCCGCGAGTGAGTGAGATAAAGTGTCCAGACAAACTCACGCAACTTAGAATATCTCAAGGATAATATCCTACATTATCTATATTTCTCAAAGAAAATTGAGCGAGTGATACAGAACACATACAAATATGCCAAAAGGTATAGAAAAGGACGGCGGGCAATTTCAGTATGTTGTTCGTTTCACTGGATGAGCACATAAAATAAAGCAAAAGTCAACTCAGCCCTCTGTGTGACCGATAGTTTTACAGCTGCTATGCATACAAAAGCTGACCACGTTAGACTGAGACGCCCAGCATGTTGGATCGTGTCAAAAGCTTTTTCGTAACTGTGCTTTGGTAAATTAATAAGGGTCTAATCCTTGCCGTTCAGACCCAATAACAAATTATTATAGATGGCGACAGACTGTGACATAAGATACATCAGGACTCGCTGATAATTCACTGCTGCTGGCGAATGGCTGCTCTTCCATTTTGCTGCACATAGTTTCATGTACTAGAATATGTACTCCTCCTCAGCGAGGTTCATCTTCAAGACTCAGGTTTCCATCACTGAAACGCGTAACTAGTTTGATACAGTCCTCCTACTACTGAGCATTCTTTAACCTTACACTTTGCATATTTCTTCAGCTGCTGGTTTTGCAATCATGCCTTAAAAAAAGAAGAACTGCAGAAGCATTGAAATTGCAATTTATTGTGTCGTCCCATATTTCCAATGAGAATATGAAGATAATAAACACTATATTCCGTAAAGGTCCACCGCTGTGAAGTAACGATTGACACGTCGGACTACGAAAACGAGCGGACCGGAGTTCGAATCCTAATTGGATATTTCTTTCCTATGTTTACCCTCAAAGTGGAATTGCTAAGTACCTTTCTGCTTTAGATTTCAACTCATTTCGCCATCATTTATTCGCATGTCATTATCATCACTATCAGAGTCCGTGTTAACTTCACGACGCAATGTAGCCTATTCCTCGAAAGTCGTCTGGCGACACGATGCAAGGAGGAGGTGGGGACAAGTGGAGTTGCCGCTCGAAACCTGGATATGCAGCGAACCTTACTGTAGTCAGCTGGTGTGCGCCCAGTTCAAGAGTTAGCGCAATAGATTTTCTAGGTTCCAGTGCTGGTTCGCAGTGCTCCTTTCTGAAATTCAATTCAATTTAATATACCATACTGTAAATAGAGATGCAGTTGAATGCTTGAAAAAATGCAATCAACAGTTATAAACAAATTGTCCTTGCCTAGCATCTCAAAGACAAATGAGTAAAACCTAGATAGGAAAGGACTTCTGAGACTACCAACTACCATATTTTTACACAACATAGGTAAATTTTGAAGACTTTTCTGTCCAGTTTGAGAGGAATTGGGGAAATCCGCAACGAAAAGTACAAATTAGATCATTATTAACTTCTCTTAACGAAACGTTTCTCAGCAGTAGTATGCTTTCAACTACAGAGATTATTTAGTGTCGAAACGAAGGCGAGAAAAATCCTTTGTTAGGGCAGGTTTATTTTATATCCCGTGAATCTACGGTACAAATTTCTCAGCTTTACTTCCCTGCCTGGGAAACCATGCTAAGGATATTATCGCCCATTAAAATTCATCGGCCTCTGTTGAATTTGAGTCCATTAATGTCAAATCCACCGGCTAGTTAGTACGGTATCTGCAAGACCACCGAGGACGAGACGGTCCACATTCAATACAAACTTCACTGTATCTTTTCTCAGTTTACCTTACCTGGTATAATACGAAATTCTAAGTAAAATTAACTGAACAACAAATTTTCATTAAAAGTGTAAATTGCATCAAATTGGGGTTTTCAGAGTCATTTAGCATAACATGACAAAATATCACCATCCACAAAAAATACAGACACATAATTTTATTTTTACTAACATTTGTAATATTAACCTGGCTATACCTTTGGATCAACGGTTGCTAACCCCTTCCACGACTGGAGTTCGATGATACTGGCGTAATATACAAACAAATCACTTTACTAGGTATAGGAGGGAAGAAAAGTAGTTCACCCAATTACGTAAACTAGGAAATATCACGCTTTTGAGTTTGATAATTTTCATGAGGGTTTTGTTTAATCAAAATACAGTACAGTATTAACAATGAGTGTTTTTACTCACGAACTGAGCTGTCCATGCGGACGTATTCATTATGCAGTGTATATTATACTGTCTACAGCACATTAGCGTACATTATAGAGAATGAAGTTAAATTGAAGAATAATCATAATATGGATATTTAAACACATTTTTCAAAATGGTGGCCGTTCATTTCGATACAAGCTTCAGTTCTAATGTGTGTAATTCCAATTACCAGTTTCGTCTTTAGAACCAGTAACTCATGTTGAAATAATTCTTTACCTACTCTGTAAAAGAGTACCTTTTGTATTGTAAATTCAATCTTCACTTCTGCTCGATCCGAAAAGGTAAAATTACTCAGACATGCTATCTACTGTCCGTCCAAGTGGTTATGTCGCAGGATCGTAGAAAGGGGGGAAATCACGTGACAGTTAATTACTTAACGAGGCCCTTTTATTTAAGTTATTTTAAACAGTTGTATGGGTATAATATTACGTAGACGTCCAATTCCTAACAGAAATTAATGTGTTATCAGAAAAGAGCTAAGATAGCCCAGCCACTAGCCTTTACAGAGAGGCGAATAGAAGCAGGTGGGGAAAACCGGAATGCGACGTAGGCAAATGGACGACAGTACCTGTGCGAAAATGATGCAATATTGAAAGCTCACTGGAAAACGCGAACATATTTTTGGAACGTACTGTTTACTATGACCGTAAGGCTACTATGACTGTATATGCGGTCTTGGATCTGTGTGGAGGACGGTTGAACTTCATTAATAGAAGTGAAGTACATTAAAAAACTCAGGTACAATAAAAATTGAAGTAAAAATGAAATGATGTCCATGTACTTAGCCCTAGTTTCTTAAGTCATCCGCATCTTATTATCAAAGTACTCACTAAATAAATATATTCATAATCTAGAAACTAGTCAAACCAATAAATTTGAATGTTGGGTGTAATATCAAAGGCATTGATAAATTCCAGTGCTATTCACAAATACAAACATAAAATATTAGGAGTAACATCGAAATAATACAACATAACATACATGAATGAAGATACTATTGCCTTTATTTGTTGTAAAAGATATTCATGCAAAGCAAGAAATATAATATTAACCGATCGGAAATATGAACGAAAGAAATGATAGGACATTTAAATGTCCTTATTTATATAAACATTGTTGCAGACCATGTTTTGAGATAAATTAAATCCATGGTGAGGATTTTTATTTGGCTTGGTGTTTATACAGTGACTCTGTAGAATCCCTTATACAGTCAAGGACTAATCTCCTAAAATAGCAGGACTCTATGTTTCCTGCATACCTCTTCTCCATGGTGTACATGTCCTAAGGGAATCACCATATTCATCATTTACTGCACCAGTTGAGATGAGAATGAAGGAAGTAAATAAACAACATATGCAACGACGTTTTTCATAGCACGACAACAGTTCATGTACAGTCCGTGTAATTTGTTGCTCAAATGTTCCCCAAGAACTGTGATCAAACGTGTTTGAAACTTATACAAATTCCATGCTTGATAGGGGAACCATGCAAAAGTAGCAGTCATTCATTCGTACTCTAGGTTGGCTTCTTCCAGATCATGTGTTGTGTGAAGGACGTCCTTTCCATTAATTCAATTTCTTAGGTTGCTGACACCAGTATTGGAGAATACATGCGGAATCCGAGTTTTATCCTGGTCCCCAATTTTACAACCAAAATAACAGTGGTAGGTTTTTCTGATTAATTGAGGTTTTGTGAAGAAAATCTCACTTCTCGTCACAAATAGCGAAATGAATTAGTACTGTTCACATAGACTCGTGGCATTTTTGTTCACTTTAACAGAAATCACTCTTATCGTCAAATTCTTACAATTATATCAACTATCACCCATACATCTGGCACTTATGTGGAAAACTAACTCAAGTAGGCCTATTAAAAATTGCTTAAGTTGAGCAGGAGAGAGATAAAAAAATCACTGAGATGATTACTACCAGAAAAATGAAATAATATAAGGAAGTTAACATTGTTTCTTATACCTCTGCCAAACTATTGTAATTTTTTAAACTAGTTATAAAATCCCTAAAAAATTACCTCACTATAACACAGCAGTGCAAAATGAAAACCAGAGCTAATTTTTAATTTTGTCTTTGATATTCATAATCAGCACATCAAAATTGATAAGAATTGGGTATTTTTATTCAATTTGCATTTTCATTCTTGAACAATTATCTGTCTTTTCTTGACATGAAATAACTTATGAACACACAATTCATTTGACAGGCTACTCAAATCGTGCATATAACTTGGGATTTAGTTGTTTTATGCACTGGTAGTGACTCCATTTTCACACTCATACAGAGTGCGACGTACCAATTTGGCCACTTGGCTGCTTTCCCCCCTCGAGGACCGAATGTTAAGGAATATGACGTCACTTCCGTCATGCCCGGCGGGACGCGTAATCCATGAGGAACAGAAACTCCCTTCAGGCTCCTTTTGCTGAAATATTTATGCAAGTTCGGACAAGGCGCCTCCCGGTTCCTGATTTTTGAAGTGATAACACGACACATGTGAGTCTGCTGTATTGATCATTCTGTACATGGGATAGCGCAACCAAACTACGTAGTTGCAGCGTCTACGTAGCTATATCAATTATGTCTTCGGGTTGTTCTTCCCCGTGGCTCAAGCGTTAGTGTTTCCAGCCACAAATCCAATCGACCTATGTTCGATTCCTAATAGAAAAGTATAAAATTTATCTCTGCACCATAGGGATCACGTATGTTTCCCTTGTATTTACTTCGTGCTTTGCTTTCTTTTTCAACTTTTATACTTAACGAAGTATAAGCTGCGATGTAGGAAATTGGCGGGATAAGTGGGAGTATTTCTACTGGATTATCTGGCATTCACCTTACAGTTTAAAAAACCTCGGAAAAACCCAAATCAGCAGGATTCGAAGGTGCAGTTTAGGAATAGAAATCTCCTCCGTTGTCGGCCTTGTTGGCGGAGTTGGTATAGCACTGGCCTTCTATGCCCGAAGTTGCGGGTTCGATCTCGGGCCAGGTCGATGGCATTTAAGTGTGCTTAAATGCGACAGGCTCGTGTCAAAGATTTACTAGCATGTAAAAGAACTCCTGCGGGACAAAATTCCAATACACCGGCGACGCCGATATAACCTCGGCAGTTGCGACCGTCGTTAAATAAAAACATAACTTTTAACATTCTCCTCCATTATACATAGACCACACCGTTGGCCCTTATTGTCTTAAACAAGCGATTTTGTATTACGTTGATTACGTTAACAGTGACTTCTGCTACATAACATATGAAATACAACATTTTAATTTATAATCCTAAAAGGAATGAAGACGAAATGAACAAAAAAGACCAATCTTTAAAATCAGATTAGAAATTAGAGGATGATGATAAGTATAGCAAAGCAAAGGAATTATTATTATTATTATTATTATTATTATTATTATTATTATTATTATTGTTACTTACTGGCTTTTAAGGAACCCGGAGGTTCATTGTCGCCCTCACATAAGCCCGCCATTGGTCCCTATCCTGAGCAAGATTAATCCAGTCTCTACCATCATATCCCACCTCCCTCAAGTCCATTTTAATATTATCTTCCCATCTACGTCTCGGCCTCCCCAAAGGTCTTTTTCCCTCTGGCCTCCCAACTAACACTCTATATGCATTTCTGGATTCGCCCATATGTGCTATATGTCCTGCCCACCTCAAACGTCTGGATTTAATGTTCCTAATTATGTCATGTGAAGAATACAATGCGTGCAGCTCTGCGTTGTGTAACTTTCTCCATTCTTCTGTAACTTCATCCCTCTTAGCCCCAAATATTTTCCTAAGCACCTTATTCTCAAACAGCCTTAATCTCTGTTCCTCTCTCAAAGTGAGAGTCCAAGTTTTACAGCCATACAGAACAACCGGTAATATAACTGTTTTATAAATTCTAAGTTTCAGAATTTTTGACAGCAGACTAGATGACAAAAGCTTCTAAACCGAATAATAACACGCATTTCCTATATTTATTCTGCGTTTAATATCCTTCCGAGTGTCATTTATATTTGTTACTGTTGCTCCAAGATATTTGAATTTTTCCACATCTTCGAAAGATAAATCTCCAATTTTTATAGTTCCATTTCGTTCAATATTCTCGTTACGAGACTTAATCATATACTTTCTCTTTTCGGGATTTACTTCTAACCCTATCGCTTTACTTACTTCAAGTAGAATTTCCGTGTTTTCCCTAATCGTCTGTGGATTTTCTCCTAACATATTCACGTCATCCGCATAGACAAGCAGCTGATGTAACCCGTTCAATTTCAAACCCTCCCTGTGATTCTGAACTTTCCTATTGACATATTCTAGAGCGAAGTTAAAAAGTAAAGGTGATAGTGCATCTCCCTGCTTTAGCCTATACGGACTCTGCTGTATGTTTCACTGAGACACATTTTAATTAATCGAACTAGTTTTTTGGGAATACCAAATTCAATAAGAATATCACATAAAACTTCTCTCTCAACCGAGTCATACGCCTTTTTGAAATTTATGAATAACTGATGTATTGTACCCTTATACTCCCATTTTTCTCCAATATCTGTCGAATACAAAAAATCTGATCAATAGTCGATCTATTACGCCTAAAACCACACTGATGATCCCCTATAATTTCATCTACATATGGAGGTAATCTTCTCAAAAGGATATCCGACAAAATTTTGTACGACGTCAACTAAAGTGATATTCCTCGAAAGTTACTACAGTTAGTCTTGTCCCCCTTCTTAAAAATAGGTACGATTATGGACTCCTTCCATTGTTCTGGTACAATTTCCTTTTCTCGGAATTATTATTATTATTATATTATTATTATTATTATTATTATTATTATTATTATTATTATTATTATTATTATTATATTTCTTCCCGCGCCGTGGCGTCGTGTTCTAAGGCATCCTGCCTAGGAATCGCGTTACGAAATGCACGCTGGTTCGAGTCCTCATGAAATTTCGACCAGTGTATGGGAACGGTGCTCACCCAGCATCGTGATGCACTTGGGGAGCTACGCTAGAGAGCAAAATTCGGTTACGAAAGCCAGGTATAATGGCAGGAGATCATCGTGCTAACCACACGATACATCCATTCTGGTTGGTTGATCGTCCACTTCTGCTTCAACATGTTGACGTGAGGCCAGCAGCCGGCTGGTTGATCATGGTCTTTCGTGCCTCGGATTATTATTATTATTACTCGTATTATTATTATATTTCAGACAATAAATATAGCCGGTTTATACTATTCTTCGAACTACCCCAACTCATGTGTTTCCTCTCGCTATCCCTTGACTTATTTTTAAAGGGTCGAAACTGGAATAACTTAAATTTCTCTGCCATTCCAATACCTACAATTAAAATAACCATAATGGTTACTGCAACTACAAGAATCGTCTTGCAAGCAACCCGAATTTGAGGCACAGAGAAAAGCGAACTTGTCATCTATGGTTGATTTTGAGTCATGGCTGTGTTCATGATGTTTCCTCAGGAGCAATAAGTTATGTTAAAATCTGTACTATATATGATAAGTTTATATGCATTCCAAGCGCTACAGAAATATTACTGTTGTTATTATTATTACTGCTACTCCTACCAATTCCACTAAGTAAATTCTTCGTTTTTTATATATTTCTTTCCTTTTTATTTCGTTCGTTATTTCTCTTTTTCCTTTCTTTTCTTATTTCTTTTGTTCATTCCTTATTTATCTATTTATTATTTTTTCTTTCTTTATTGCATTTGTTGTGAAACGTCTATACTAGAACTACAGGACGGAAAAATTGTAACGCATTGACACGAATGGTTTTTCTGTAAACTCTGACGCCACTCATGGTACAATGGAAACGGATGTGTAAGATAAACTTTGTGCCTAGTGGTTTTCCACGTGGTCCGTCTCCGTCCATTCTCTATATAATGTGCTTCGAGGTTTTCCATATCGAAGGCCAAGAAGGAGGCTAAAATGCCGACGAAGAAGCCCGAAGAAGGCCGCTAAGTTCAAAGCTCCGAAAAAGGTGACCCTGAAGAAGTGAACGACTTGTCGAGAGGAAACATCGGCTTCGAAATCAGGTAAAAATAGACTCTCTTGAGGGCCAACTTTGTTATTACTTTATTTTTTGTCTTCAAAAATCTCTAATTCCTTCAAATGTAACAACGAAATTCGGAGTGAAACAAGTGACGAACATACTTGGAGCTCACACAGACACTTCCTCTCAGCCCCAACTTTCCATTATCTAGTTGTTGGATAGGGTGTGCTCATCCTCCCTATGGTAGTATTAATTTAATCCTTAAATTCATCTTCATCTAAGCTAAAAATTACATATCAAGAATAGGCCTAAATACGTTAAATTCAATTTTAGGAATTTCATAAATCCTCTGTCACCTTTTTAAATCACTTTTCTTCATCAGTATTTTCTATTTTAATATCTTTGTTTAGTCTTCTTGCTATTTTTTTCGCACTTTCTCACTTTTTATTTCTTTCTTTGTCATCTTTCTCCATTTCCCAGTTATTCTTTGTGTTATTTAGTTTTCATACCTAGTTCTTCTTAGGAAATGGTTATTGGTAACGAGTAACGAGCTTTTTCCTGCTTACTATCTCCGCTCGCCAGGCAATGGGACCACCCCTTCCAATCCATTTACCTGGAAAATAGTGATCTAACCATTGGCGTACTGGAAGTCTGAAATGTGCTGGAGCACCGTCTAGTTGATACCATAGTTGCCTGGCCAGCCCGGTCCCCAGACCTAACACCATTGGGCTTCTTTCTCTGGGCTGCATGAAGGAGAAAGTGTACCAAACGGAGATAGCAAGCAGGAAAGAGCTCGTTGCAAAGGTTAACACGGCTGCAATGGAGATACACAAGCACGGATTGGATAATGTGCAGCGAGAGGTCAGACGGCGTGCTGAAGCGTGTGTTCGTGCGAGAGGGGGACATTTTGAGTATCTGATCTAGACAACTAACAATTAGCCTACCTTCTCTCAAGCAAACAGGTCCATTAGCTGTGGAATCAAAAAGAGATAGATACGGTACGTGATATTCGTGTAACTCGGAAACGAGGATGAATACTGAAAAAATGTATTAGGATTTTTTGTTGCAAATAAGGTCCTGAATCACCACCTTAAGGATTGACCTGACTTTTTGAAACACCCTGTATATTTCTTAATTTTGTTTTAATACGTGGGTTGCAGGGCCATAGCGCGATGGTTCATACACGATCATGGCTGACCAGCAACTGCCGCCTTCACTTCTACACGTCCTAGCAGATGTGAAAGATCATAAAACCAGTACGGGGGTAATGTGTGGTTGGCAGTTATTGATGGAATCCCAAACCAAATTTCGTTACTCATAGTTGCTTCCCAAATTCGTCATGGTGCTGGGTGGGAACCTGGCTGTTATATTGACCGAAATTTCGTGACAAATTTTTTCTTCATAAGAATTTAGACTACGCGACAAAGGCGCGGAAACTTTAGTTGCATTATCACGACTATATACAGACCTCTAGGTTTATTTGTTTCTAATGACATATCTGTATCTTCTCAAATATTTCTGGCAGTGTTTGCATAGGCAGACGCTATTATAAAGAAAGAATAGGGCAGTTATGTGCACTGAATCAACAAAAAACACTTGCAGTTATACATTTCTTAAGCTGATGCAATCGCCGAGAGATGAACTTCCGTGCAAATGTAGATAAAATTTTGTTCCCTCTGTAGGTACCGAAGTCCGGGCCGTACTAGTTTGCGTCTTTTCAACAAAGAGGCCTAGACACGATTCTTAGTAGATCTGCGCTATACATACTGCATGTACAGTTGTCAAAAAAAAAAAAAAAAAAAAAAAGTGGCCGCACTCGTGAACAGCGAATATTTTCTAAGTCCACTTCGGGTCACGGCGATGTTACACGATGCATGTGCTTTTAGAAGCAGTTCCGGAACTATGGAATCATTCCATATCTGCGCCTCGTAGACCAGCGGTAGAGAGCTCGCTTAATGATTTGAAGGTTGTGAGTTCGAGCCTGGTTTAAGTTTTCATTTTATTTTTTAATCGTTCTTTAGAGATATAATACTGCATTATTTAAATTATCATTTGTATTCTGTTATCGATTTTATCCATATGAATAATATTCAAGTTATTTATATTTTATCGTTCCTTTAGCGATATAATATATAATATTCAAGTTATAATTTGTTATATTCTGTTATCGTTCTTTAGCGACGTGAATAATATTCAAATTATCATTTGTATTCTGTTATTGTTCAACAGCGATATATATATATATATATATATATATATATATATATATAATATTCAAATTATAATTTGTATTCTGTTATCGTTCATTAGCGATATAAATAATATTCAAATTATAATTTGTATTCTGTTATCGTTCATTAGCGATATAAATAATATTCAAATTATAATTTGTATTCTGTTATCGTTCGTTAGCGATATAAATAATATTCAAATTATCATTTGTATTCTGTTATCATTCGTTAGCGATATAAATAATATTCAAATTATCATTTGTATTCTGTTATCGTTCGTTAGCGATATAAATAATATTCAAATTATCATTTGTATTCTGTTATCGTTCATTAGCGACATAAATAATATTCAAATTATCATTTGTATTCTGTTATTGTTCAACAGCGATATATATATAATATTCAAATTATAATTTGTATTCTGTTATCGTTCATTAGCGATATAAATAATATTCAAATTATAATTAGTATTCTGTTATCGTTCATTAGCGATATAAATAATATTCAAATTATAATTTGTATTCTGTTATCGTTCGTTAGCGATATAAATAATATTCAAATTATAATTTGTATTCTGTTATCGTTCGTTAGCGATATAAAAAATATTCAAATTATCATTTGTATTCTGTTATCATTCGTTAGCAATATAAATAATATTCAAATTATCATTTGTATTCTGTTATCGTTCGTTAACGATATAAATAATATTCAAATTATCATTTGTATTCTGATATCGTTCGTTAGCGATATAAGTAATATAAATTTAATGTTAGGTTTAGGACAACACAGCTGCCTAATTGAGTGTTAATTTTTTCTTCTTATACTGTTATATTATTACATTATACTATCCTGTAACATAATAAATTGGAAAGTTGTCACGAGGATTTGAGCCTGATACGTTGACATTTCAATTCCGAATTTCGCGTCGTCCGACGTTCCTACGTTCTTCCGACTGAGCTACTGTATGTCATTTAGCTGGTATTAACGTAATTCAGCGCATTGTCAGAAACACTACAACTGAACATTCATTTCAATTATATTCTGAATATTTAATAATGATATAAATGGTTACGTTTATGACAATAATATTTCTAGTTGTAATACCAACTGCAACAGCAGCAGTGTTAACAGCAGCAATGATTAAGGACTTATTGCGTGGATACAGTTCAATACAGATTTTTCGAAAACAAATTACGACACTGAGGTCGAGATTATAAAATAATTATATTCTTCTTAACTCTGTGGACTTTATGTATGAGAATGATATAGTTATTAATAAGACTCTAACAAGTATTTATATTATTATTTCCTAATTGAAGAATATATATTTTTAGTATAATGAATGTTTTGCTGTTATTTTAAGACCTAGGTAGAGGCTAATTCTCTGAGGAAACCACGACGCCATTTCTGCCTGCGACTTTGACTGACATGGCTCCACAAAGAGGTGCAGGAACGAATGAAAGTATAATACGGTCTGTGGTTCATCTTGGTTTTTCGGCATCCGAGGCAGGTAGGCGTTTCAACGTTTCAGAAAGGACAGCCTGGAGATGGGTGCAGAATTATCAACGCTCGGCAATTTTTGGCCGAAAAGCTGGGAGTGGTAGAAGGAAAATTTCAACACCACAACAGGACTCCAGATTAGTGGCAGAGGTTGAAAGGAATCCCTTTCATACCGCTGCTACTTTGAAGGCAGTTGTTAATTTCCCTGGCCACGACCAGACCGTGAGAAATCGTTTAAGGGCCGCCAATTTGAGATCTCGACGTGCCATTCCTAGGGAAGTTCATAAAGAAGAGCATATAGAGGAGCGTTTAGTCTTTGCAGTGGGAAATGGTGATCGGGATTTGAAAAGAGTAATCTTTTCTGATGAAGTCACCTTTTCTACTACAAAGGAAGGACCCACTCTAGTATATCGACCTCCTGGTACCCGATTCGACCATAGATACGCTACCATGCGTGCCCGCAGTGGCAGAGTATCTGTGTCGTGTTGGAATTCTTCAATTTCAGCAGGATAATCATCCAGTCCACACACCTCAATTGATTCGGGACTGGTTTGAGAGGAGACAGGATATTGAATTCATAGACTGGCCTCGTCGCTTTCCGGACTTGAACCCTTTAGAGAATATGTGTGCGCAAGTAAAGAAGCATATGCGGAAAAATTGGTCCAAATCCCCCTCCAAGACGCCCTGATGATTTGTGGAAGCTCGTCCATGGTCCCTGGGATACCGTGACTGAGAACAGTCGGTATTTGAAAACAGTAGTCGATTCCATGCCCACTCGACTGCAAGATGTGATCGAAATGGGAGAAGATGGACTAAATATTGAATCGTGGCTTTTTGTTTTTTTTTTTTTGTTTTGAACTTTTAATTGTTTTAATTTTTTTAAGGCAGACGCCTGTAAGTTTGTTTTGTTTATGCCACGAAAGATATTTTTGTTGAGAATATAATCTTTCTGTCTATTTGCAGCCATAATGACACAGTCATGGCATAATACATTCATGAACCTGATGTTAATTACTAACACAGTCATAAAAGAAACAGAAAAAAATTATATTTTCTCTCTCTCCTAAAAAAAGCACAAAAAGCATTACGTTGTGTTCGAACGCACGACCTTACGAACACTTGCCCGAAACGCTACCATTACGTTACAGATTAACAAGGAAAAACTTTCATTCTGACTGTAGATATCAGGCCACGTGGTCCAACAACATGTAACATCACCTGTCTCCGAATTGTAGCGGAGATACCGGAAGGGAACTTTGTGTCTAGAGAGCGGCCACTTTTTCTTTTGACAACTGTACAAGCCAAAGCAAGTATATGATTCGGTCTTCCCTCGGTTCTCTTATACAACCATTTCATCGTTCCTAATTATTATCACATGAATCTATGTTTTCCAAATACGATCTGCACTTTAAACATTTTTTTATTAAACGAAAAATTACCACACTTTTCTTCTGCCCCATTCTGTATATTATTAGTTATCAATCGAACCAAGAATCCTCAAGTATGAAACCTATCAGAGAATAATTTCCTTCTCTACCCTTAAAAATTCATCACAATTTGATTTAAATTCCTTCTGTTTTTAGAGGCACCCCGTTTAAATAGAAGGGAGATGACATAGTAGAAGGTGTTGCTGAGGGTAGTGGTTAAGGGGAATGTTTGTGGGAGAGGGTGGTGATATAGTATTGGGGTTTCGGTAGAGGGTAAAATAATTGTGGGGTTGAGGTGACGGTGACGAAATATGGTGTTAGTAAGGGTGAGGGGTGTGGAAGAGTGCTGGAAACCATAACAGTGTGCTAGGGGTGTTAAAAATGCATTGGAAATGTTAGGAATATTTGTTGGAGTTTTCTATTTAGTCTATGAAGGTAGGAAGACCTTTCTTCACAATGGTGTATAGGGGACCTGCGGCCGAGGCACTGTGTATAATCTTTACCAAGCTCTCTACATCTTTAATTACAGGGAAACTAAGTATATTTTTATTACCACAAAACGTGATAGAGTTAGCAAATCCCTGAAGCAGTCTTACAATGAACACAGATAGTGTAGCCTATGTATGACATCTTACGTACGTTCATTTATCTTCAAAATCATCTCCCTTGCTATGACGCACTGCTGTCAGCGTTAGTATTTGCAAACAATAATGAAAAAAAATATAACGGAAGGTTTCGCGTTGTAGTCCTGATAACTTTCTATGCTGAAGAAAATATAGGCTATGCCCACGTATCTAGTCTTATAATATCTGTGATACTTTAACACAATCTAGTTTAGGGTCTACCTCGCGCTGTGGAGTAACGGTTAGTGAAGCGGGCAGACCCAAGTTCAAACATTAGTTGGGACAAATTACCTAGTTGAGATTATTTCCCGGGGTTTTCCCTCAACCCATTAAAAGCAAATGTTGAGTAACTTTCGACGCTGGACTCATTTCGCTGGCATTATTACGAGAAACTAAGAAGAGAAACTGATAAGACGAAGGAAGACTGGATGAAAGAGAAATGCAAAGAAGTGGAGGATCTAGAGAGAAAAGGAAGATATGGTTTAACGTACCGCAAAGTTAAATCTTTGGACTTCACAAATAAGAACAGAAAATCCATGTGGTTGATAGAAGACGAAATAAGAAATGAAATAACAGACAAACAAGGAATACTGAACATATGGACGAAATGTGTAGAAGAATTATATGAGGCAGGGAATCATCCAGAGAAGTTAGACACAGAAGACAAAGAAACCTTATCAGAAGACGAAGAAGTATTTTATATTCTAAGAAAAGAAGTTGAACTAGCGCTTAGGCAAATAAAGAATGGGAGAGCAACTGGAGTTGATGGAATCCCCATTGAGTTAGTGCAATGCTTGAGTGAAGACAAGAAGCAACGAAATACATGAAAAAGGCGAATGGCCTGAAGATTTTACGGAGAGGTGTTGTTGTCAATACCAAAGAAAAATAATGCAAAGAAATGTAAGGAGTTCAGAACTATCAGCCTGATATCGCACTCGGCGAAGATTCTTCTGGGAATACTAATTCGAAGTTTATATTCTAAGATGGAAGAACAGTTCGAAGAAGACCAGTTTGGCTTCAGGAAAGGAAAAAGTACAAGGAATGCAAATGGACTATTACGAACAATTGGCGAAAGATACCTAGAGAAGAATAAAGATGTGTATATAATATTTATGGACTTAGAAAATATGTTTGACAGAGTGGATTGGAACAAACTGATGGACATTCTGAAGAGCATAGGTGTGGATTGGAAAGACAGGAGGTTGTTCAGTAACCTTTATATGAAACAACGAGTCGAAGTCAGGATAGGAGAAGAAATGTCTTAAGGAAGTGAAATAGGGAGGAGTACGACAAGGAAGCCCTTTATCATCTACCCTGTTCAACATCTACTTGGAGGATTTGGTGAAGAACTGTTTTCAGAACATGGGAGGGTTAAAAGTGGGAGGAAGAAGAATAAAGTGCACAAGATTTGCTGGTGATATGGCGTTGTTAGCAGAAGAGGAGACGATATTAAGGGATATGCTATTGGAGCTAAATGACAGCTGTGAGTAGTATGGGATGAAGATAAATGCAAACAAGACGAAGATCACGGTTGTGGGAAGAAAAATAAAGAAGGTGAAGAAGCGAGTTGTACAGTTGTAAACAAGCTTTAGATTAAGAGTTTCTGAATTTGAATTTTAGTTTTAAACAAGCTAATTTAACCATAAAATATATATTTTTGTCACGAGTATAATATACTTTATTATTTCAGTAATAGATGACGCTAGTAGGGTCACTTGCCTTAAGAAACATAATCGTATAACGATAGACGTAATAGAGTACGTTTCTAATGTAGCTTCTCAAAAATATAAACTTGTACAATATTCACTTAATTAATACAATCAAATCATAAGAACTCAAGCTCTTCATGTTATGTCTCCAATGTTCGGTAAAAGAAATATTTATCGCCAGTCCACGGATATTTCATTTTTCATCAGGTTACTACGTTAGTAATACAGTAGTATCCTGAAGGGGTTTGTGTATCGCTGTTGTGCGATGTAGGTTTACCCCAGAATCTATTGTACGTACAAATAGTGTCAGCTGAATACTGTTCATCAACAGCAAGCAATTAGTCTACGCGCATAGTTGTGTGAACAATGTTACCTTACGTCATATGGATTATATTGGTAGTGGCTAAGTCAATCATATCAACATTTGAATAGAGTATTAACTTAAAATATAAATCATACTTTAGGCAAAACGATAACCGAAACACGATAGTGTTGGCACATCTTCCATACACCCGAATTACAACCTTATCATTTTGTTTTCTATCATGGTGTTGAAACCATTTTCACCGAACAGTAATGACAACAGCATTTGGGACGTCCCGGGTTCTATCCCTGGTGCCGACCAATCCACAATGATCCGAAAGTGAAAAATTCTTCTACGTGAAGATTAATTTTTTGGTTGTACATAATAAGTCTATTACGGTACAAATTAATATTAGAGGAGAAAAATTCGCCTTGGTTCTACGTACGAAGCGCTCTAACCATTGAGCTACGTTGAAGTCCAATCCACAGCACCGGATCGAATCCCTTTCCTCCAGTGTTTTCCCTTCGTGATCTGACGCCAAGTTTTCTCCTCTAATATTAATTGTTACCGTAACAGATGTATTCTGTAGGACCAAAAAATTAATCTTTACGTAGATTCTTCGAGCAACAGTCCTTATTACTGTGGAATCTCGGCCACCAAGTCACTCAACTGAGTGCGCTCCTTGTATAATGGCATTTGACTTAATATAAAAATGTCAAGTTACATGTCGCACTTGGAGTCAGACCACAAAGGGAAAAACACTGTTGGAGAGGGATTCGATTCGGTGCTGTGGATTGAATTTCGGCGTAGCTCAATGGTAGAGCGTTTGGTACCTAGAACCAAGAATCCGGGTTTGATCCCCGGCGTCGGAGCGAATTTTTCTCCTCTAATATTAATTGAAAAATCCTTGCCAAAATTCAAATTTCCTACCACAAATTTGAACAAAATTGTTTATGCATTTCGTTTAATAAATAAATGTAGTAATTTATCCTCATATTTTTATATATCTAACGTCGTATTTACTGTTATTTTTAGTATTCCAAACAAGGAACTTATACGGCAGAAAAATTTACTTTCTGAATTCACCAATAAATTACAATTTTGAATTATAATATAAATTTACGACTTTTCGGACTTCGTTAATATTTCAACCATAGCGTATAATTTTTTCGGCCACATGAAAATTTGTTACATAGGAGAAGAGTTATAAATTTTGTCCAGCTTGATTTGCGTTTCGGATCACTGTGCAATCTGGTCGAGATATTCCCGTCGGTTTCCTCGACTGAATATAACTATAATTCTCAATTACATGAATACGAGTACTGGATTGCACCCCGATCACTACGGTATTATAATAATAATAATAATAATAATAATAATAATAATAATAATAATAATAATAATAATAATAATAATAATGATTTATTTTAGCTGGCAGAGTTAAGGCCGTAAGGCCTTCTCTTCCACTCAACCAGCAAAAAGTGTATATACATATGCATGAACTTACAAAGAATCCAACAATTTGATTTAGATGAGAGTTACATGTATACAAAAGTTATTTACAAATTAAACAACAAAATACTATGAACTATTAATTAAAAACTGAAATAAACTGTGTAGCAGAATTAAACTAAAATACATAGAATGTTAATATATTTCAAATAATATTAGATAATAGAAAGAGATTATTGCGAGACAATTAAAATACAGCACAATCAGGATGATGTCTAAAGAAAAAAGTAACAATGTAGTCAGTGATAGTTTAAATCAGTATGATTGGAGTGAAATGCTAATAAGGTTATCTTTTAAGCTGTTCTTAAAGGTGTTTATTGTCTTGCAGCCCCTAATACTTTGTGACAAGGAATTCCATTGACGCGAGGTGGATAATAGACAGTATAATAGCAACAAACATTCCCAAAAGTAAACAACGAAGAATCGCGATATGACCTAGGCGTTAAAACGACTATAAATAAATAGATACATAGATAAGATAGAATAGGATACGATTGGATTTGACAGACAGACAGACAGACAGACAGACAGACAGACAGACAGACAGACAGACAGACAGACAGACAGACAGACAGACAGACAGACAGACAGACAGACAGACAGACAGACAGACAGACAGACAGACAGACAGACAGACAGACAGACAGACAGACAGACAGACAGACAGACAGACAGACAGACAGACAGACAGACAGATAGATAGATAGATAGATAGATAGATAGATAGATAGATAGATAGATAGATAGATAGATAGATAGATAGATAGATAGATAGATAGATAGATAGATAGATAGATAGATAGTCACAGTATTTTCCTTCTAGTACAGTCGGACAAACGCACCTGTTAAAGTTTTGTGTTTCAAAAACTCCAAAATATAACACACAAAGAAAATACATTTTATTGACAAGTAAATACTAGGATTGCCACCACAGCTAGAGTCGATGCTATAGAATTTATAATTATAATGAGTCAATGACATTACTTTACACGTTACGGTCCATACAAACATGGTGGTGCCATCTTTGCCATTGACACTGTAGTTCTAAGTTTGAGTCATTTTCGTCTGAGGAGGGATTATATTATCGATTAGAATCGATAGTCGATATTATGATATCCTTTTCCGTCGGAAGTGATCGGCAGCTTCCTGTATCGGACTGGACTCCATCCACTTGTTGCGAACTGCACTCTCTACAAAATATATATAATGTGTGTAGTGAAAATTTCGGGCCATGAATTGTGTAATTTCGAAATTTTTATCTTCCGCTAAGAATTACGTGTAGTGAACAATGAATCTGGTATGAGTGACGTAGCGAAAGAAAACTAATATGAAATGGCTAGTGCAGACGAAAGTGATCAGAACCTGGAGAAATGCAACACTTGTTATTGCAACTGAGAATAAAGAAGGGCAGGAAGATCTGCACGATTGTTGAACTCTACTTGATTTTGTGAGAAGAATCAATTGTGAAAAATAAAAAAATGGCTGGAAAATAGTTTTACTATGTATGACTTGAGGCTTTCCCGGCGTTTGATGTAGAATAACTCTTCTCGGGTTCTCAGCCAAGTGAGTTGGAGATTTGCTTCCAAGCTATCGATGGCTAGCTCTGCCATCTTCTTCAGGGAATAAGCAAATCTCCAACTCACCTGGCTGAGGACCCGGGAAGAGTTAGGCCTATTCTAAGAGTTTTACTAGTTTGGGACCAGAAAGAAACATACGGCATATGAATATTTGAAAGCCTTAGCCAAATGTTCAAATTTATAATTTTTCTGAAAATAATAAGAATCAAATGTCTTCACTACTCACAACATTCATGAACGTAAGATCCGTTCACCTGGCTGGGTAATAGGTCGGTCGATCGATGAAAAACTTTCTGAAACTGTTAGTCTGGGAATGTAAATTCATTTCATTTCTGATGTTGGGCACAGGGGAGGAAGGTAACTATAAAATATGGTATTTTTCTGAGGAGATATTGTAAGTTTTACTAATTCAAAAGGGATTAAAATTCCGTTTTTACAGTTGAAAATGTTAAAAATTATGAAGACATTCTGCGAGTACAGTGGAAGCTCTTAAGTTCGACAGAAAACAAGTTCGGCATCCCATAGTTCGACTGCTTACGTAGGAGAATTAAACACGCCCCTATACGGGCACTAAGAAATGGGTTTTTCATTTGAATGGGAATTGGTTCTGTGTCTTGTAGTGATACTCATGTTAAAGGAAAACAGAATATTTTATTGATTAGGACATCCATATTGATCATTGATTTTAAATTAATGAAGTCTTCTCTTTCTATTTGAGATTTATGCAGTTTGTGAGACGGAACTGTCGAAACCCACTGTGGTACTAGAAGCGCATACACAAGTCTCGAGGCAGGCAGGAAATGCAAGTGCAGTACTGTATTCGTTGATGGATAACCAATAAGAATTTATATTCATTTCACCTGCCACGCCCACTACCCTTATTAGACTGAACTTTCAATTCTGTTCAGTCGAACTTAGGAGAGTCCACTATACTTTACATTACAGTTGAAAATGTTTCCTTTCTGTCCTCACTCCACAATTACTATTTTCCATTATATCTCTAATCGCATTTGTTGCTTTTATTCAGCCATTCGTCCATCTGTGAGTACTTCTGTTTCCTTTCTGTCCTCACTCTACAATTACTATTTTCCGTTATATGTCTAATCGCATTTGACTGGATTTTACTTCGTTGCTTTTATTCAGCCATTCGTCCATCTGTGAGTACTTCTGTTTCCTTTCTGTCCTCACTCTACAATTACTATTTTCCATTATATATCTAATCGCATTGGACTGGATTTTACTTTGTTGCTTTTATTCAGCCATTCGCTCATCTGTGAGTACTTCTGTTTCTTTTCTGTCCTCACTCTACAATTACTATTTTCCATTATATCTCTATTCGCATTCTACTGGATTTTACTTTGTTGCTTTTATTCAGCCATTCATCCTTCTGTGAGTACTTCTGTTTCCTTTCTGTCCTCACTCCACAATTACTATTTTCCATTATATCATCTAATCGCATTTGACTGGATTTTACAATTGAAAATGTTAAAAATTATGAAGACATTCTGCAGGCACTTTGGTTACTTCATTGCTTTTATTCAGTCACTCCTGCATGACATCTATTTAAACATCTCCTCTTTCAATAACTTCTGTATCTGAAAAGGAACTTCAATCAAATACATTATAAATGCCTAGTTACATGCAACAACAAGAGTTGTAATACTGTAAGAGAATAAAGAATTGTATCCCACAGAGAATAATTTCGGACATTGCGTTTCATAGTTCATGGTTCCCTAGCAACAAGATGTCTCTTTTCCCTTCCCGCAGCAAGCATGAACGAGCACCATTTTCAAAGTTTCCTTGCACGTTTCTGGAATCGATTGCATCTTTACAAGTTGAGTTATATATTTTATTTAGCCCCATCCCTCACTCTCACCCCTTTCCCTTGACTTCGTCAAATGCGTTACACATTCATCAATTGACTTCCACGTCTGTTTCTACAAGGAAAGTCCGTGGGTCGAATCTTGAATGCCTTTTATGCCCTTGTGTAATACATCAAAGGCTACACAATGCAATTTCAAGTTATCTCTCATTTGGGTCAAGTGAAAGAGATGGTGTGTACAGTTAACCGAACATCTAGAATCTCAAAGGTTTAGGCGTGGGTTAAAATCCAAGTGAATCCATGTGACATCTGTAATGGACATATCTCCAAAATTCTTAACTGTCGTATTAACAGAAAATTATGCAGAAAATTGACTCAACAGAAGAATTAATAATAATAATAATAATAATAATAATAATAATAATAATAATAATGATCCCCTTAATCACTATTATTCATTGCGCAAAAAATAAAAATAAATGTCACAGAAAAAGAAAAGAAAAACACATGTCAATATAAACACACTTCTACAATTCACTAATATGCGCAGGATTTACAGTTTAACCGTAAGTAATGTCATTAATTTTAGAGAGTTATTCTTTGAGATATTTCAAACAAAAAAGTTTAATACAATTTTGCTCGTTTTTGCTTCCTTTTCGAGATAAAAATTGTTTTATATAAAATATTTTATAGAATGTTTTGTCAGTTTAAAAGAGCAACGTATTACGATAATACTTTATTGAAAGGATTTTAGTTTTGTCTTTTAATTGTGTAGAAATTTGATCCGAACTAATGTAATTTTTAGTTCTGAAAAGTAATTTTAAAATGTTACATTAAGTTACACTATTAAACTTACGTACAATGTTGTGTATTGTAATGCAAGGTATTTTGTTTCATAATACTGTGACCCACTTGTTTCGTAAATAGTGTAAAATAGAGTAATAATTTTTTTATCAATGTAAGCCTTATTCTTTATGACAGTGTATATAATGAAAATTGCGTATTTTAGTGTACATAGTGTAAAATGGTGTGAAACATTGACTACTGTCAAAAGCCAGTATATCAGAAAGATTGTTTTTCATCTGTAGAATATGATCTTTATTAAAATATTATTTTTGTAGAATATTTATTTTTAATATATCAATTTTCCTTCATTATGTTAATCATTCTTTCGATCCAAATGGAAGAGGTGGATTCTAAAATGTCCTAAGTCCTTTTTTAAAGATTTGAACTTGCTTTACTTAGGTTTAATTTTATCCTTTTCAGCCCTATACATAACTGCATAAGTTTATTTCACAGACTGTCCCAAGTCTTGTCTTAGATCCGTTAAAAAAAAAAACACATGCAGAAACTAACGGCGTCAAATTTATTTTATCAGTTTTTGTCATTGTTCTCGTAACTTGTTATTTAGACTTAGGCAGTTTGGAATCCACCTCTTTGATTGTATTATTTAAAACTAATTTGTAATTGTTTAACTCTTAGAATTACATGTAACTAAACACGTATACATTTTGCTATTATTATTATTATTATTATTATTATTATTATTATTATTATTATTATTATTATTATTATTCCATTGTTTTATATATTGATGTTATTTAGGCCTATGTTTAGTATGTATTTTTGTATTGGTTGATTGGAAGAGGACTTACGGACGCAACTTTTCCAGTACCAATAAACATAATGAAATAAATAAATTAACAAATAATTTAGATTGTAGGAAAGGTCATCGTAATATCAATCTTTATCATGAGAATGCATTTTAAATAGTCTTCGAGGTCTAGTTTTGAATCATGAATAGAACTTCATCTGCAGCACAAACAAGATGCAAGTGTTCCTCTATAGAACCTCTGCCACGCACCAAAAATGACTTCACGCCAATATCATCATCTATGAACAACTAACCTTATCTCCGTACACCTTAGGACAGAATACGGTCCCTGGTAATAACTTTTATAATACGTGCTAAATGCAGAAACAGATGTGAATTCTTTTATTGTCCAAATTCTTTTTATTCTTTATGAATCCAACTTATCGTAGTTACATAAGATAACCACGATATCAGTCTTAAAATTTTGTATTGAAAAACTCATTTTTTTTTTTTTATTTATCCGGTGCATGCCCTCAGGCTGGACAGGCATATAATATAATTACAGATCAGTAGACTCGTGCTCACAAAACAAGTAACTCTCTCTACTGGGTCACTCTACAACAGATTCCTTACTCCTAAACAAATATAGTTCATTTTAGTTTAGCAATGTTTATGATATTATGCACTACTAGTTGAAATAAAGATGCCTGAAACAAGCACGAAAGTACAGAAGTGGGTAGAGGAATTCGGAAAACAGTATGTCTGTGTAAGCATAATTATGTGTAATTTATGTAAGACTGACATAATCTCTTCTGAAAGATGGTATTTACAGCAGCACTGTAATTAAAATAAACAAACTATGTGAAATTGATAGAAAGTAGTGAGTCTGACGATCTATCTTCAACTAGTAATTCAGTGCCTGCGGACGAATTTAGCAGAGATCTGTATGAAATGATTGTGCATGCTAACATTTCTTTCCACAAAGTTGAGAATAATTTTGTTGGAAAGTTCACTTATACACAAGGGTAGTACCTGTGTTATAGCAGTACCGGTATTTTAAATTAAATTTTACAGTAAATTATCGTAATATAGGTTTAAACATTTCATTCAGGGTAGTACCTGTGTTATAGTTGTACCGGTGTTTTAAGCTAAAATTTTACAACAAAGATTATCGTAATATGGGCTTAAACATTACATTAAGGGCGGTACCTATAAAACAGTAACATTGTAAGTTAAAATTTTACATCAAAGATTATTATTATAATATAGACTTAAACATATTAAGAATAGTGCCTCTGATACAATAACATTTTAAGTTAAAATTTTACATCAAAGTTTGTTGAAACATAGCCTTATTTTCATTAATAGTAGTGCCTGTGAAACAGTAACATTTTAATATAAAACTTTACAGCAAAGGCTATATTTATTTTTTGTAACACACACGACAACCCTTCACTTTAAAACATTATTTTATGGGTGTGTTTCTTGTCCTTGATGTGGGAATAGTCTGTTTTAATCATACAGCACCACGCGCCACTTCTCTTCGTCCATTCATTTGGCTCACTGCACAAACTTCGTATTCGCTTAACTTCAAAGTGTAGTAACTAAGATTCCGATCTCTAATTATAATTAAATCGTGAATTACAGAAACCCCACATGTCCAATTGGGTAAATCTTTCTGGAGACATAAAAAATATTATTTTCAAAAGCGATCGGTATTTCGAGACGACTATATTTTTAAATTAAAGCATAATAATAAGATGTCTATCCTCTGATTGAGATTCTGGCTGATACGTAAATCTATTAGGCCCATCAGACAATACATCTTATTTGACGATATGTGTCAGAGGAAGATTGTTTGTATGCATATGAAGTCTGACTAGTGCAATATGTAGTTCAGGGTTGGACACCGGGAGCGAAGGCAGTCTCTAAACGGGGACACTTAATATTCACCCGTTACGGTATCAACGCTGCGCGGTGCTTGGCGGGGAAGAAAGGGGTTGAAGAAAAGTCATATGGCTCCCCGTGAGAGAGTAGAATCCGCACTTGGTGCCCAGCTCTGATGTAGTTAGTCGGCAATGTTTGCAATGGAGGGGCGAAAAGAACTGGCCAACCTACCCCATTATCTCCTGGCCTAGTTCCCTCATAAGCGGTGCCTTCTTGGTAACACTTGCGAGGTTCAGACTTGTCTTCGGACAGTTGACTAAACAACAACAATAAGATGTAGTGTTTGACACATATACACTTGAATGTTTTTCTTTAGTATTTGATGGAAAAAGGTCTGAATTGGCAGGGGTTTCTGAAATTCATAACTGACAACAATTATTGCATTACTTTAAAACAGTTTCTAGGTAAAGAAGAGGAAGAAGAGCAATTTTTTATCTTTTAAACTATTTTAATATATATTTAAGGCAAGACATTGAAAAAATTAAATAAATACATGAAAATGAAAAAAAAAATATATGATTAGTTATTTAATCCCTCAAATTACTTTGAATCAATAAAAGGAAAAGTAAACCGAGATTTTTTTTTGCTTTTGGTTTTTAAAAAAATCCACATGTCCTGGACTTCTGATCCTGCAATTGACTTTAATTTTTTGCGCAGTAAAACGTACGCCGAGTATTGGACGTGTGGGGTTTCTGGACCACTTGAAAGGCCTATATATTCATTCATTCATTCATTCATTCATACATACATACATTCATTCATTCATTTATTATCTTCCATAGATCTTACATGAACAATGAAGCTTTAAGATGTGGAACAAGTCAAAATTTTACAATATTACAATTACATTTTTACAAATTTTTACAGTTTTACAATTTAGTAATTTTCTACAATGATGAGGTGAGGTCCGAGGATTCGCCAAAAGATTACCCGGCATTTGCCTTTTGTTTGGGGAAAACCTCGGAAAAACCCAACCAGGTAATCAAATCAAAGGAGGAAATGAAGTGATGCCGAGGACTCGCCATAGACCATCCGGCTTCAGTCCCACGGCTAGGGAAAACCTCGGAAGAAACCATTAATTGAGGTCAAAGGGGGATCCAACCAAAGCTCGAACGCAGCTCCGGATCAGCAGCCCAGCGAGTCTGCCGACTGAGCTACATCGATGGCTCTACTAAAAATATGAATTTACAACCTTACGAAAAACAGAATTTGAGAAAAAATGTGACTTGTGGGGTTTCTGCAATTCACGATCCAATTGGTCTGGTAACGTATGAAATCTTATTCGAAGGCGGAGTCTGGTTTCACAAATAACTTTTCTGCCGTTCGATTAATTTCTATTTCGGAGCAGGTGTTCTGATCGCCTGTACATTTTCGAAATAAATTTTTTTGAATTGTCCTGAAAGAACTGTTCATTTACTTCTCTCCATCTCCACTAAACACTCAGTTCACGGAGAGCAGTTGTAAGTAAGTATGCCAGTTGAATGTTACCTCGTCTGTTATGGATCTTTGTCTTGCGTTGACTTGCATGACTTTGAGAGATGTCGGCGCAGGACTTATGCCGTTGTTGCATACAAGGAGGGGTGGGTGCTGGGGTGGGGGAAACATTTCGCTGAGCTAGTTAAGATAATGGAGGGGACACCAGGAATTATCCGTGTCGGATAGACAAACAGACACTTAGTAGCGAAGTAAGGTTTGATAGCGACGGAGAAGAGCCGTGCTGCTGCCTAAGTTCAAGGAGACAGGCAGTGAACGAGCAGCCTACTTCTCACTGCTGCAACCTACCAAGTCTAAATATTCTGATTCAATGCTTTCTAATACGAAAAAAAGTAATGTCACAAAGGGGAAACACGTACCGAGTTGTAGGATTTCAAGGAAAGATTTCAACACTTCTTATCATAGGTATAGCCGATATAACATTTAAAAAGGTGTCTTTCTAAAACTGTCCAAACTTTACATTTCTCGACTACGCATCATTCACAGTTTGTACCTATTCGACCTACGGGCTAACCAGATGACTATCGGGCAAACTAGTAGCCCAGTGATGTCAAAGAGCAAGCGCATTTTTCTGACCTTGACGTCGTGCGCGGGCAGCAAGCGCTAAGTATGGAAAGAGGAAGGGATGTTTATATGAATAAGCAGCCTGTTGGATTAAGAAAACAGTGGTGCACAAACTTCAATCGGAACGTGAAATTTTATGTCGTTATTTTTATATGGCTGCTTTATGTTTGATATTATCTATATTGTCTGTAAAACAAAAGTACTAACACTGATTTCTTAATATTGCACTTGTGTTTTATATCTTAATAACATAATAGAGAGTTAAGAAGGAATATTCGCTTAAATTCCATAGTAGTATAATTATACTGTATTAAGTGAATGAAACACATCATTCATAAAGAAAGTGATATTCCAAAGAAAGAGATTAAGTATGACTGATAAGATCAAATTGATATTGATGGTATCTTTAGCCTTACAAAAGTAATCAATAAACTAATCAAAACAATATTACAGTACAAAGCAAAGTTACCTAGGTACTGTTTCTGTTTTAAGTGTAACTAATACTACATAACAAAACTCTTATCGCATTATGCTTTTAAGGTGATATTTGTGAGCAACTTCCTATCATAAGAATATTAAATTATTTTCTCGAAATCTGCTGAAGGTATAGAGTTGACATTTTTAAAACACATGGGCACGCATCTTCTGCTTATGATGTAACAGTAGTTGCTTTGTTAATTCATTTCCTTACAAACAATTTCCATGCGAATATTTTGAAAATTTTCAATACACTATCTTCGGTAATACGTATATACGGTGTATTATATTTACGAAAACATTCTGTAAGGCTACTAAATAAATAGGCCTATATCTGAAAATTTCACTTTTCTATAAGAAAAGTTGAGAAAATATTTCTTTTCAATAAAAAAAATCAAACTTGTGAAAAATGAGTATTAAAATTAAAACTTACATTCTTATAAGCACTTATACTTCTCAGGCAAATCTAAAAATTAACATGGATATAGTTTTAATAAGTTCTCTTCCTTTCATCTATTGAATCAGTGCTTGCCATCCCTGAATATAGCTCGACCAAGCGGTATATACCACTCTTTCGTCTGTCTCTTTCCTTTCCGTTGTAAAGCGCTCAGGCTCTCCTGAGCTCTAAAGCGCGCGCTTGCTCCTATGGGCATCAATTAACATGCCTGTAGTAGCCTATACACAAGATCCAAGGAATCCTGCATAAAGTCGAGTTTTTTCTTTACTTAACTGAATTTAATTCATAAAATATTGTTATATTACCATTATAATTAAATACCTTTGCAGGATGTATTTTAAGATTACAGCAAACAAATTAGGAATATGGGGAAGGCACCATAAGTCCGTAAGCTGCTGTGCATAAAGACTAAACAGAGGAGAGTCCCATGTGGAGGGGACCTCCCTAGATTCTGTTATTTCGGTTGATTTGAATTTCAAAATCTGTTAGTCTGGTAGGTTTGAATTCCATTTGTGACATAAATAGTCAACATATTCATTCCTGTTCCTATTATGTTTCCACAGTAAATATGCTATATTAACATTTTTGAGTAATTTTAATTTTCTGACTTTCGGAGACAACTTCTTTTTCTTGAAGAGAAAAACGATGCCGAAATAGTTCCGTATGTTATAAAATTGGTTGCTTATGTCTTTTAAAGACCCCGAGGTTCATTCAGCCTTCTATAAAATTGAGTACCGGATCTTTTCCGCTTTTTTTTCCATTTCATTTATTACATTTCATAGTTCTTATATTAGCAATGAAGCTTTAAGATGTGGAACAAGTCAAAAAATTTTATAATATTACAATTACAATTTTTACAATAGTTTACAATTTTTATAGTTTTAAAATTTTGTAATTTTCTTCAATTTTTACAATTTTTTAACAATATTTTGGCGAGCTGTAGTGAGATGATGTGAGGCCCGAGGATTCGCCAAAAAATTACCCGGCATTTGCCTTATGGTTGGGGAAAACCTCGGTAAAAACCCAACCAGGTAATCAGACCAAAAGGTGGTCAGTGCGTGGTGCCGACCACACCACCTCATTCTAGTGCCGAGGTCGTGGAAAGCATGGGGTCTACCTCCATGTCCCCCAAGTGGCTTCATGGCATGTTATGGGGATACCTTTACTTTTTTATGTATTTTATGAAACATAGTAAAGTTTTATGCAAATCTGGCTTTCAGGTAGTAGCTCCCTGTAAAGCAGGTATGAATAATTTCAAGGAAAAATTGTTCCGGGGCCGAGTAGCGAAGGGTCCCAGGATCGATACCCGGCCCCGGAATAATTTTTCCTTGAAATTATTCATAGTAAAGTTTTGTTTACTTCTCCTTTAACATTTCTTCGGTTAACTTAAGGTAATCTCCAGGAACGCAGAAACAGAGAAATGAAATAAAATTTTCTTTTACAAACCTTTACCCTACTTAAAAGGAGGCTTTTTAACAGTTGATTATAGTGCTAGAAATTAGATATTATTCGTATAAGTAACGTGTTGAAAGTAAATTACTTTCAACTTTTTCTAACAACTGACAAACGTTGTACGGAGTTTTTTAAATGGATCATTTTGTGAAGAAACAGAACATTAAATAACTCGAATATGCATTTTATTGAGAAACACGCATTTAAGAAATATTTATATTAATGATGCCCGTGGGATTGAACGGCTTCCTCCAAAAAGGAGGTAGCTCCACGTTTACAAAGTTATGGGGGAAAAAAAAAAAACATTATGAAATATTCAAATTGTAACTGAGCTTCTTTCTTTTTTTTTTTTTCAGAGTATGTCCTGGGTACCTAGATGTTTCATTTTATCACTCAATATAAACAAATAATGGAGCTACTTACTTTTTGCAATAAGCGATGTCATTAATTTCAGGGGGTTACTCTTTGAGATATTTAAAACGGAAAAGCTTATTACAGTTTTGCTCATTTTTGCTTCCTCTTCGAAAAAAAACTGTTTTGGGAAAGCTACTGATTTAATTCCCAATATTCTCAGTCAATATAAGAGAACAGTGTATGTGATAATAAATGATTGAAATAATTTTAGTTTTGTCCTTTAAATTTGAAGTAATTTGAAGCGAGCAAATTTAACATTGTAAAATTTCTTTGCAGGACAAAAAGTTAAATTTGTTCGACACAAATTGCTGCACTTTAAAGGAGATTAAAAATCTCTGGCTGATCCCTAGTGTTTTCCATACTGTATTCCTGAAACAACATTCCAAAATTTTTCTAGCTAAAATAAAAAAATAAATATTAGTGCAAACGACAATAATGCCCCATTTTGATTATGGTAATTTTCTTCTGACCAACATCAATGACAACCAGTCGAAAAGATTACAGTGTGTTCGCTTCGTTTGCGATGTCCGTCGCGCTGACAAATTACCACATCCTTCCAAAGTCTGAACTGGCTTCGGCTTAACGAATGAAGAAATTTTCATTCTCTCCTTCTCCTTTTCCAAGTCCTTCACACTTATAGGCCTACCCACTTCGCCTTCCGCATCACTTATCTAACATTATACCATAATATCTGCACATGCACTCAAAACAGCCGTATACTGGCCATACCAACACATGAAATATCAATGTATTCATCACCATTCACTACATTCCTATCGCGTTTATGGAATACCCTACCCAGCGACATCGGAAACTGCCGGAATTTAACAGTATTCGAAAGCAAATTTTATACGCGTGTTTTTACGGTCTTGTGAGAAGAGTGAAATGCAATAAATTACAAAATTTCACTTTATTAAATATAATTCGGAATTTTTGTCGCTTTGTTTCTCTTCAAATTAGAACAATCAATTAATTAAGCACTAAACATATTAGGTAATTGATATACTACATTTCGTATTTGTTTCTATTTTGTCTTTATGTCTGTAGGCCTACTTGTATTTTCTTTCTGTTTTTGTATTTATACTTTCTCCTTATATTTTATTATTTATTTATTTTCTCTGCATTTGTTTTTTTGTATTTAAATTTATGGTAGTGCAGTAGAGAAGGTCTCATGGCCATAACTCAACCAGACTAAATACATAAATAAACAAAAAATATTTCAATAAATATGTACATAAATAAATACATAAATAAATAAATAATAAATAAGAAAATAAATAATTGAGGAAATAAGTAAGTAAACAAATAAGCAATAAACAAGTAAATAAGTACATGAACGTACGAACGAACGAGCAAATCAGGAAACAAAAGAGCAAGCAAGCAACAAGCAAGCAAACAAATATACACTGCTCAAATTTAGAGGAACACTTGTAATAAACTGAATAAGTTACTGCTTTTTGAAGCTGTGATGCTTAAAATTGGACAATATGTAAATTGGAACTTTAATTTAATCTATGGATACAAATTTTAAAGATCCATGGCCTAAATACAGAGTAATTATCTGAAATAACAAATATGGAATAATCTTTGATTACGGAAGGCACTGACAACTTCTAATTGGTAAGCTTTCTGACGCTGCTATAGTGACGAATGCTGATCATTGCCTTGTTTATTAAAGTCCCTGACAAAATGAAGCATTTAAATGATTTTGAAGTGTATCATGCTCTACTTCTTTTACGACAAGGTCAATTACTGAGACAAGTGGCTAGAGAGCTTGAGGTTTCTCCTTCCGTGGTGTCCAGGTTACGCAACAGGCACAGAGAGACAGGTCTGTATTGTAGAAGACCTGGCCAGGGCCGTAAATTTAAAATAAGCCCCCAGAACAACAGCGTACAAAAACTGCAAGAGACCTGCAGAATGACCTCTATATGGCTTCCGGAATCCGGGTTTCAGATCAAACGGTAAGGAACAGATTAAGGAAAGAGAATATTCGTCCAAAAAGGCCTGTTAAAAACAGCGTTTGACAAATAAACATAAGGCAGCAAGACTTACGTTTGCTGAAAACCATGCGGATTGAAACCTGAACCAGTGGCAGTCTGTGTTCTTATCGGACGAATCCAGGTATCGTCTTACACGTTGTGATGGCAGTTTAAGGGTGTGGGGACGGGCATTGGAAAGATTTTCTGTAGGAGCTGTACAGGAAATTGATAGATTCGGTGGAGATTCCATAATGGTGTGGGGTCGGAATTATGTACAACAATCGTACGGACCTCGTAATTGTTCCCCAGCGACTAAATGCTGTCCGGTACATCGAGGACGTTCTAGAAGAGCTTCTAGTACCTGCTGCCATTGCATTTTTGTTTGTTCAGGATAATGCCAGGGCACATTCTGAGGCTGTCACCAGGGATTTCCTAAGGGAAAATAAAATTTAGGTAATAGAGTGGCCAGCGATCAGCCCAGATTTCAACCCTATTGAACACTTGTGGGCTCTTCTGGATAGGAAAGTCAGGAACCGACATCGAGCTGCACAAACCCTGCAGGAACTTGGAGATGCTCTAAAGGAGGAATGGGAGAATATCCCCCAAGAGGAAATACAGAATTTCATAGGGAGCATGCCACGAAGGTGTCAGGCTGTCATTGAATGTCGTGGAGGCCATACACGATACTAGATCTTTATAACGGGTGTTCAAGTTTTTATAAGATTCAATTTCAATTTATGGACAAGATTCAATTTCTTATACAGTGAAATTTTGTAAGAAGTTGTTTGTTGATATTATTAATTTGTTTTTATTGACATGGAGATAAATATGGCCATAAATAACCATAAATAATATGCTTTATTAATTTCATGTCTGTACCTTTATCCAATGAAAAAATATTTAATTAATTCATAGTGTTCCTCTAATTGTTTTGAGCAGTGTATATTACACATTACAAGCTTGATATGTTGATCTGCATGTTTACATATTTGAATAAAAAGAACTTTCTGTATTTCTATTAGGCTGGCAAGTGTCAAAGTTCATTAGGACATAGAATATAATAAGAAGGAATTCACTGCTCTCCTGATAATAGGATGATGGATGATGATGATTACCAATACAATTTTCATACTGATAACTCTTCAAGACATGAGAAGGCATATTCAATATTCTACCTGCATATCTATGTGCAAACTACTTATAGGAAGGGCAAGTGGGCAATACAAATGATGTTCATAATATAGTTTTACGGTATTTAGGAATAGAATACGTTAATAGTTGTTCTGAATGTCACGAACGTAGTATGACATACACTAGGACCCTCAAACTTTACTATCTTTACGAAAGAATCTGCTGTTCCTTGTATTTCTAATCTTGAAGATCCATCTCTCTTCACCAAGTTTGATTTAGAAATACTTGGGTTTAAAGGCAAGTATGATAAATATTGTAAGCTGTCTTTTTCCTGTCTTGTTTTAACTCCAACACTGACTTACAAACTAAAGTGGTGTAAGGAGGATATATTCTTTGACCAACAATAAGCAGGCACACATTTCGGACCTCCTTGATCCTGTGGTAAGCATGGCACAGTGAATTGGGCAATGGAAGAAATTTATTTTCCGTCTACGTGACTTGAGTGCTTGCCACTTGTCATATATTGGCCTACATTTTCTCGGCGTTGGCCGGGAATTGAACCAGGGACCGTTTACATGGGAAGCAAATCAATTATCAATTAAGTCAAGGCAGCGGATACGATAGGCTATCACTGAGATCACGCAAATGAACGGATGAGTTCTACTATCTGAAATGGTATACAGAGTGATTCACGAGGATTTACCATCTTTTACGGAGTTTATTTCCGAAGACATTCTGAGCAAAAGATGTCATATAAACATGGGTTCTATTCTCAATATTTACAAGGTCAGCGTGCAGTCAGCAGCCAGCGCGAGCGCTGCGGAAATCAAAGATAACCGTATGCAGTTACGTAGAGCGACGAGTGCCGTTCACAAGCGTGCTGCAAGTGTACTCAAGCGGACGGTGACAGTTTTTAAAATGTGTTGTAAACTCTCCAAGACTGTAAATTAGGATGCAAAATTGAACTGAAAACATTTAAGTCGGTGGGAGTGGTGTTGTGATAAGTGCGTAAGAATAATGTAATTTTCTAGTTAAAAATAGAAAAAGGTGTCTGTACGGAGCAACTAAGGAGTTCACAACACATTTGTAGCTTCATAATACTTGACAATTAAAGAAATGATACTTCTGAATGCTTCATTCTCTATTTGTATTATTTTTTTACCTTCAAACCAAAGAAAAAACGTATTTTATGAACAACTTTAAATTAGTGTAACTCTGAAAATATTGAGAATAGGAACTATGTTTATATGACATTTTTTCCTCAAAATGCCTTCAGAAATAAGCTCCGTAAAAGACGGTAAATCCTCGTGTATACTCTTTTCATAAAATGGTTAGAGTAAACATAAAAGATCAAAGTGATATGCGCTAAGCAAAGGTCATGCTATGACGTTATTGCAGTATGAACTTATTACTGTGCGTTTACTACTTAGCTATAACTTATAAATCATATACCGATGCTAGATGTAATAATTTTCTTTAGAAAACAATTTCAACTTTGGGATCTCTCCTATTTTTAATCTTCAGTGATGACATTTGCAAAAGAATAAGTTTTGACTGTTATTCGTTGACGATCATAAAAGTAATGCTGACTGTGAATTTCTTCAAGATTACATAAATTCAATTGCTAATTGGTCAGTAGATAACGGGGTGATGATTAATGTGTCCAAAACTTAAGTAATATCATTTTCACGGAAAATCTCTACACTATAATATAACTATCACTTAAACAATATATTAATTAACAGAAAAGGCTATATTACAGATCTTGGTGTATTAATCGACAATAAATTATATTTTCACAACCACATTGAATACATATACAGGTTGTGTCCGAGGTGGTGTTACAAACTTTCAGGGGTGATGGCGAAGGGCACATGTATCAATTTGAGATAAGGAACCCTGGTTCGGAAATGACTGAGTCAAAAGTTACAAGCAAAAATTGTTGAGTGGAAATGAAATAATTTTATTCCTCTGTACACCATATTTATGTGTATTTGCCTGTACATCTTACACATAGGCTACTGTATTCATCTGACATTGTTTACGTTGTCTACTTACAGTATTCCATTCAGTGCGCTGTGTGAGGGGTGTGGACAGGAAACTACACTAAAGCAATGCAGATAGCGTAATGTGTAACGGACATGGTCGGTCCTGATATGCACGTCTGTAGACAGCAGTATATGTGTACAAGTTGTAGTGTCCAGTCGATCAGTCCTAGTGAAATGGAGGAGTCTACGAGAGCGGAATGAGCAGACCTGATTTTCGAATACGGATGAGCCAATGGGAACAGTAGACAATTTCACAGATTGTATAGGACCAAGTTCACAGATTGTATAGGAACAAGTACCCACGTAGGAGACATCCGGCCCATACCATTTTTCCACGACTGTTCCAAAAGATAAGGGAAGGGGGGCACGTTGTGCCAAATTACAATTCCATTTCCACACAACAATTTTTGCTTATAACTTTCGACTCAGTCATTTCCGGACCAGGGTTCCTTATCTCAAATCGATACATGTGCCCTTCGCCATCATCTCTGAAATTTGTAACACCACCTCGGAAACACCCTGCATAACCATGCAATAAAAATGTTAAGAATAATACAGTTAATTAATTATTCTTTTTCTACACTTGATTCTCTTTTAATGCTATACTATACATTACTGAGATCGAAATTCGAATATGCATCTAAATCCAGACGTTTGAGATGGGCAGGATATGTAGCACGTATAGGCGAATCCAGAAATGCATATAGAGTGTTAGTTGGGAGGCCGGAGGGAAAAAGACCTTTGGGGAGGCCGAGATGTAGGTGGGAAGATTAATATTAAAATGGATTTGACGGAGGTGGGATATGATGGTAGAGACTGGATTAATCTTGCTCAGGATAGGGACCAATGGCGGGCTTATGTGAGGGCGGCAATGAACCTCCGGGTTCCTTAGAAGCCAGTAAGTAAGTAAGTAAGTAAGTAAGTAAGTAAGTAAGTAAGTAAGTAAGTAAGTAAGTAAGTAAGTAAGTAAGTAAGTTTGAAACTCTATTACAACTCACTGTTCTACAAGGGTCATTTTTCTTATATGAAAATATGTGATTCCAAAAAATTTTTATATGGCAAATTCAAATCTGAAAACAGAAATTCGCTATCAGGCACAGTTTTTTAGTTATACGACAATATAGTCTCATTTAACTTACATTTTAAGTTTGAGATAAAGATGATTAACTTTGCTTAACAACAGTTGTCTACAGTTAATTTTGTTCTTCATTGGTTTTCATTTTTGAAATTGAGGCATTCCTGTTGCTAGTAAAACTTTATGTTAATAAGCAAGTCGTTGTCATAGGATTTAAAATTGAGTTAAACTGGCATTATTTGGAGATATTCCTTATCATGTGAGTAAATATTCATTTTCAACCATAATATTCCGACATCTGTTGTATATAAAATATGTAAAACTTTACATATTTCTCTTTTACAAAAACCTCCTAAATCATAGAAATAAAATAGACAGATTCTAACAGAAAGAGAGAGAGAGAAAGAGAGAGAGAGAGAGAAATCTTGACTTTAACCTGAAATTCTTGTTAGAGGAAGTGAGTATTATTTGTTTACATGAAATATTGTTTCTGCATATGCACAATTCAACTCATGATGACATTCTACAATGATGTTTGTGACCTAATGAATACTTTGAACTTCAAATACGAGCCACAGTGGAGACTTTTTATATATGCCTCAAAATACAGTCTAAAAGGAGTTCTCCTCCACAATGGGAACATAATGCCTTCTGTCCCAGTTGCCTATGTAAGTATGACTAAAGAGTCATATGATATTTTTAAAAATACGAGTGTGCTGAGATTAATCAAATATAATGAGCATAAGTGGAAAATATGTGGTGATTTGAAAATAGGTGCCATGATATTAGGTATGCAACAAGGCTACACCAAATATGGATGTTTTCTATGTGAGTGGGATGGTCGCAATAGGAATTTCCATTATAAAAGAGAGATTTGGTCTGAACTTGAGTGGAAAGTTGGAGAAAAAATATACAGAATGAGAAATTGGTAGCCAGTGAAGATGTTCTGCTGCTCCCTCTTCACATCATGCTAGGCCTTATTAAACAATTTGTTAAGGCCATAGACACATCTGGAAGAGGATTTATGTACCTTTCAAAAAGGTTTCCTCGTTTTTCTGCAGCAAAAATAAAAGAGGCCTGTTTGTGGGTCCCCATCTTCAGAAGGATTCAGATTTTGAACAATGCCTTGCACCAAAAGAAAGAAGATAGTGGTCCTGTTTCAAGAATGTAACGCAAGATTTTCTGGGAAGTAAAAGATCTAACAACTTCGAACAATTGGTTCAACAAATGATAAATGCATATAGAGATCTAGGATGTCACATGTCTTTAAAAGTGTATTTCCAAGATTATCATCTACATCATTTTCCTGAGAGCTGCAGTGATATCTCCGAAGAACATGATGAAAGGTTCCATAAAGATATAATATCCATGGAAAAGCGGTATGAAGGGAAATGGATGCCTGCGATGCTTCCTGACTACTGCTGGAACATTATTAGAGACTGCAAAATTGAACACAGGAGAAAAAGATAAGATTTTTAAGTTCTTAGGAAAAAGTGTATTTTGTTCATATTTCCTAACCTTAAATAAGTTTTTCCATATAATATAATTATTATATTAAGGCTTGTATTTATTTTTTGTTTTATAGTGCATAAAATGTTTGTAAATAATTTTGTAAGTGACTAAAATATTAATAGTTACATATTTTGCCTACATAAATACATAGCGTGGAAACGAAAATTATTTAAAAAAAGAAATTGCATATAACTTGAAAACTATGCGTGACACAGAGCAACTAATTACATATTTGAATTCAGGAGGTAAATTTCCATATTAATCAATAGTGTTATACCCAGAAAAATGAATTTAATTTTTTTTTGTAGAACAGTGAGATTCGGAAAAACTGGAAAATATTAATCATTAATCACTATGATTGTACAGATTTCTGCCTCATAAATCCAGTTATAACTATGGGAAAAATGCAAGTACTTTACATGTCGAAGCTTGTATACTAGACGTCATGAACTCTATTTCTTATTCTTAAATAAGGTTCTGAAAGGGGACATCAATAAAATTGTGAATCTTTCTTAAACAGTGTCAGCTTCCGTATTCCGATTGACATGAGACAACAAATTTTCCTATATTACTTACTTACTTACTTAATTACTTACTGGCTTCTAAGGAACCCGGAGATTCATTGCCGCCCACACATAAGCCCGCCATTGGTCCCTATCCTGAGCAAGATTAATCCAGTCTCTATCATCATATCCCACCTCTCTAAAATCCATTTTAATATTATCCTTCCATCTACGTCTCGGCCTCTCCAAAGGTCTTTTTCCCTCCGGCCTCCCAACTAACACTCTATATGCATTTCTGGATTCGCCCATACGTGCTACATGCCCTGCCCACCTCAAACGTCTGGATTTAACGTTCCTAATTATGTCTGGTGAAGAATACAATGCGTGCAGTTCTGTGTTGTGTGACTATCTCCATTCTCCTGTAACTTCATCCTTCTTAGCCCTAAATATTTTCCTAAGCACCTTAGTCTCAAACACCCTTAACCTATGTTCCCCTCTCAAAGTGAGAATCCAAGTTTCACAACCATAAAGAAAAACCGATAATATAACTGTTTTATAAATTCTAACTTTCAGATTTTTTGACAGCAGACTGGACAATAAAAGCTTCTCAACAGAATAATAACAGGCATTTCCCATATTTATTCTGTATTTAATTTCCTCCCGAGTATCATTTATATTTGTTACTGTTGCTCCCAGGTATTTGAATTTTTTCACCTCTTCAAAGGATAAATTTCCAATTTTTATATTTCCATTTTGTACAATATTCTCGTCACGAGACATAATCATAGCCTATACTTTGTCTTTTCAGGATTTACTTCCAAACCTATCCCTTTACTTGCTTCAAGTAAAATTCCCGTGTTTTCCCTAATCGTATGTGGATTTTCTCCTAACATATTCACGTCACCCGCATAGACAAGCAGCTGATGTAACCCGTTCAATTCCAAACCCTTCCTGTTAACCTGGACTTTCCTAATGGCATACTCTAGAACAAAGTTGAAAAGTAAAGGTACTTGTGCATCTCCTTGCTTTAGCCCACAGTGAAATGGAAACGCATCTGACATAAAGTGACCTATACGGACTCAGTTGTACGTTTCACTGAGACACATTTTAATTAATCGAACTATATTAGAAATTCTAAATCTATCTCTCCGGTCTCCAGATGCATTAAAAATTATAACTTGCATATATTGATTTCGTAGATTACGGCAATGTCATTTTGCTTTCATATCTTTTTTCAAAAATGTTTCTACACAAACTGGTAATATTTTCCGTTATATTTAACTTCTTTCTATAAAATTTAGTAGTATTGTTTGTTGTAAATTAAGCATTGTAATCCATGTTCTTCATTTTGTTGTTATTGTCACAGTTATATAGTTAATTTGTATCATTGTTGTTCATTGTATTGTTGTATTAATTGTGTCATTGTGCTGGACTTTTATTAGTCAATACCTGTTGTCTAGCACATAACTATAAATAAATAAATACATAAATAAAAATAAATAAATAAATAAATCTATACTAATAATAAATCTGTAGCCGAAATTTGTCTGGTAATTTTCGATTTTCCAAAAATAATTGGTCCTAACATATATAATTAACCGCCCTGAAACCGAAAATCGCTTTTTTGAAATTTTTGTTTGTATGTCTGTCTGTCTGTCTGTATGTTTGTTACCTTTTCACGAGATAATGGCTGAACGGATTTCGATGAAAATTTGAATATAAATCAAGTTCGTTGTAACGTAGATTATAGGCTATATGGCATTCAAAATACATTATTTAAAGGGGGGTTATAAGGGGGCCTGAATTAAATAAATCAAAATATCTAGCTTATTATTGATTTTTGTGAAAAATTTTATATAACAAAAGTTTCTTTAAAAATAATTTTCGATTTTTATTCCTTGTAAAAGTTTGATAGGACTGATATTTAATGAGATAAATGAGTTTTAAAATTAAAATAACTGCCATCTAAGGCCGTGTAATGAATTAAAAAACAAATGACTTCGTCTATAAGGGGCCTTGGACAGCAACAATCGAAAGCTATGAAAGATAGCCTACAGAGAATGTTTCTGTGTTTGTATGAAGTAATATCGGAAGCTAAATTAACCGATTTGTATAATTAATTATTATTTCACCAATGGAAAGTGTAGTTTCTCTAGATGGAAATAATGCTATAATGTTATTACAGTAACTTCTGATATAATATAATATAATATAATATAATATAATATAATATAATATAATATAATATAATATAATATAATATAATATAACATAACATAACATAACATAACATAATATAATATAATATAATATAATATAATATAATATAATATAATATAATATAATATAATATAATATAATATAATAAAATATAATATAATATAATATAATACAATACAATACAATATAATACAATATAATATAATATAATATAATATAATATAATATAATATAATATAATATAATATGTAATATTATATAATATAATTTAAGTTATTTGAAGGGTTCACAACCATAGTGGGCCAAGCGCCATTTACTGAATACGTAGAAAACAAGGGTTAAAATTAAGTTATTACCATAATTCGATGGAAACCTATAACAAGTAAAATAAAATATATACATTAAATCTAAATGATGTCAATCTTCATTAAACTATGGTTGCATGTAATAAAAATTAATAAACAGGTTAAAGGAATTGTCATTGCACCAAATGAGTGTCTCTGGACCAAAATGATCGCATTTTAATTATTTGGATGAAATTTAAATTAAGTAACATATTAAACGATTTATCCTTCTATCAAACACGAATGTTCCCGGATCAAACGTCCTATTTTAATTATGTAATTACTTTATATTTATTTCTAACGGGTGCAGCGGGGCGCACGGGTACGGCTAGTAAGTAAATAAATATACATATAAATAAGTAAATAAATAAATAAATAAAATTATTTTTATAAATTAATGAAATAACGATCATTAAGTCTTGACTAAATTAACATTCAAGTTTTATCTGGAAATACTTGTCTACGGTGGATAAGAAATCAAGACGTAACCGTTGGATTTATCTAGTAGGCTATATTAAGAATCGTACGTAAAATTAGATGCATACTGAATAGTGCTCCTTCTTACTCGTTTATCTTGATGTATGCTCTTTTATTCACAACTCACATTTAATTACCTATTTAGGTTGACTTCGGTTGTTGATATACGTTTTAATGATGGATATAATTAAGATTTTATTCACTTTCTGGATACATTATTTTATTTCTTGTCATAGACATTACTCAGTTAATATAATTATAATCCTTTTAACGTAAATGAAACGATTCAAAATAACAGAATTTAATTTTCGTAAACTAATATTGCGGACAGAAAATAAATCAATCACAAAACTACAGTTACAATATAAATCACAAGAAATTCGAGACCAAGAAAACAATGGCAGTGTGATCTATGAGACAGAACGAACCACACAGATCATCATAAATGCAGTATGAGGACGTGAGTGTCTAGCTTTCAGTATATCGGCCGAAAGTCCTTCTCCATGCAAATCATTAATGCAAACAACTGTCAGAATCTAGGAATGAGATGAATGTATTAGAATCCTATGAGTGACCCTTCAACTACGCAGATGTTGCAAAGATAACTCGGGACAGATATTCCATAATTTCAATGCTCGTCATTTTATTATTTATCAACTATTTCTTTTTTAGTTATTACTTTGTTCGGATTATGCTGTTGATGAAAAATCGCTACATATCTACGTAGTTGACAGGTTCGATTCCCAACAAAGAAGTGAAAATTAAACTTTATCTTAAGATTCTGTATACAATTCCTTGTATGCTGATTATCGTGTGTTACTGTAAATGTTATCATTAGGTCTCGAACTTTTAGGTGGTAAAAGCCGGGGAAATGATTATTTTTCGTGTGCTAAAAATAGGGAAAATGTGACGAAAAGAAAAATATTTAATTATGCGTCAATTATTTATTTTATGTGAATATAACCAATATGCAGTACTCACCAGTATAAAATATGCTGTCTCACCAACTGCTGAAGAATTACAGTACACGATGAGATTCATCCTCAAGTTGTCCATCACAAATGACTGATGATTATCGCGAAAGATTTCCTTGTACTGGGGAAAAGAGCGCCCTGCTCATTGAGAAACAACATGCACTCCCTAGAGACATGGTTATGATTGGAAACGAAAATAGAGGCAGCTGATGTTTATGAAATTATAATTATTGCTTCCTGGATCACGGTTATAACTAGACATCTGATATTTAGGAAAATTCCTATTTTATTTAAATGTTAATATTTAAAGGCTTTTAGTAAATGTGCACGAATCATAAGAAATGAAGCATTCTGATGAAGTTTGATTTTGTCTTTCTTTTTGCCTTTTTTGCCGTTTATGCCGTCTTTGCTTTAATATGTACTTTTTTGCCCTTTTTTGCTTTTATATGTACTTTTTTGCTCTTTTCTTTATATGATTACTCACTCAACAATATTGTACTTATTTCTGCGTTAGAAAGTAAGAAAATTGCAGTTCTTATAGTATAACCATAGATATGGGTCACACTGTTGTAATGCAGCATTGTTGTTTTGCTTACTCCGGAATCGACCTTGTTCTTCTGACTCCAGCACTGTGTTGAGAACACGAAGTACGCAGTCAGTTTAGGATTGTCTTTGTGAGGGTACTGTTGTATGGTGAAAAATACCAAAATTGAAAACATCGAAAGCTTCTTTATAATCGTCAGTGGGTAGCAAAATTTTCTGCTTACATAGCCAGCATAGCACTGGTTAAGTGTGCTCCAGTCACATCAGTATACTTTGAGAGATCTTTTTCAGCATATAAACTGATTTTGTTCAATAAACGTGACAGAAGTTTGTGTGTTATCTTGAAAAGTTTCTTGTTGTTTATTGTAACTCAAATTATGGACCTCAAGTTGTGAATGAATAAGTACAAGTGAAACAAGTCTATAGAACAGAGAAACTACTTTTCCAGTGCACTTTGTTAAGTTACTTATGGTCTTATGGATGTTTACTTTATGAATTATGTGTGATTCAATATAATTTCAGTGCCTTTTATTGCCCTATTTTTGTTGTTTTAGAGCCTTTTTAAGCGCCTAAAATATCACTTTTAGTGCCTTAACTTCCGATGTCTAGTTATAACTTACAAGGCTCTCCTAAATGACACATCAGTGTTTATGTGTGTTAGTTACAGTAAAATATTTTAGTAGTGACAGCTCTTATCGATTGTAGTCATAGAGCAGACTGCAGTTCCACTGGTCCACAGATAGACAATTCCGAGATACAGTTGCCAGCTGTCATGTCTAAGCAATTGCACTGAACATTCGGAAGATGATTAACCTGAAGTGGGGGCTTTTGTCGAAAATTATTTGATGAAAACTTAATTTTTGTGTGTTTTTATGTGAATATTTTAAAAACATATAGTATATTTACATAAAATATTCAAAATATGTTTTTATGTAAAATAAAATTTAAAATATTTGTTTAGGCGACCTCGTCCGAAACTTAAAACACAGTTACGAGTTTCTATTACAGTGCAAATAAAATATTTATTTACCTAAGAATCCTAGCCCTAGTTATCATTAGGCTATGTCATAGCGATCACTAGACTAAAGAAGCCCTTTATTAATGGTTTTCTAGTCTGTGCATATGAATAATTGAGCCGTTCAGAGCAAAAGTGATGTAAGTCAAAATTGGGTAACGAGGTTTAAAGTAAAAATTGTGTAAAATACAGCGCAAAGTAGCAATTAATATGTCCTTCGTGCTATCCACTGACTACTAATAGTTTAAATAAATTGAATATTAATTGCTACTTTGCGCTGTATTTTATAGAATGTTTACTTTAATCCTCATTACCCATTTCTGACTTACACCACTTTTGCTCTGAACGGCTCAATTAATATTGAATTCAGAAGAGAATACAAACCTTATACTATTAAGAAAACAAGTAAAAGATGTGATTGTTTTGATTAGGCAGTGTTTGTGGGACGACTTTTAAACTGCAGGGGCTGCCTTTCTAATTACAACGGTTATCTGCTCCATCACGCCACAGCTCTGTGTGGCCGATCACAGCTGCTGCTGTTATTCAACGGCGCACTCACTCACGGGTAATGTCTTGTTTGTGCTTGGTGGCTAATGGCGAGTGCTGGTGTCAATTCATCACATCTTGTTGTTGTTTATGTATTTGTTAATGTTACATTTACAGACATGTTGCAAAAGAAGAGAATGAAAGGCAACAAACAGCCTTTTTGGAAAATTTCTTGTGGTGTATCTTCTTCGAACTTTCCATACATGAGTAAATGGCGGGATTATAGCGGCGTGGTGTCGTCACGATGCCACGTCTCCACCTAAGACAACGCGGCACTTCACAATAATAGCGGAGAAGCATCTATGTCCCAGGCGGAATTCCACCCCACAACTGTGATATTCACTCAACATAAAAGTTGCGCGTCTTTGTCGCTGCTCTTAAATTGCAGGAGAATACTAATAAACACTAGTGTACAAAATTACACATACTGTATACACAATTCTTTGTAAAACATTAATCCTATGTCCCATGATATATAACAAGTGTTCAAATGGAATTAAGGGATATAGACAGAACTTCTTGTTTAGGTAGTTCAGTTAGGCTTAAAAGTATAATATCACACCAACGTTACCAATATTTCTTTGTATGTATGTATGTATGTATGTATGTATGTATGTATGTATGTATGTATGTATGTATGTATGTATGTATGTATGTATGTATTGTGACAGCCGGGAAACGATATCACGACCGGCAGAAGGAGGGCAAGATCGGTCGTAGCTCGGCGCGGCAAATGAAGTTGCGCGCGCATCTGCTTTCTGGGACATGTGTTGTGGCTTAGAGAGGAGAGGAGAGACAGCGACCGCGGCAGAGAGGGAAGAAATCCAGAGAATTCGGGAGGTACCATCTTCTGGACATCCGTAGAAATTTCCAGCATCGTACTTTCCCGAAACTATGGTTTGGTTATAAAAGAAGAGACGCAAGTGAGCTGAGCAGTTGTTGTTGTAGTCGTCGGACAGCAAGCCAGCCAGTCTTGTGTAGCAGTGAAGCCAGCTTCGAGACCGGAGTTCGACTTGAGTGTGTCCGCAGCTGTGTGAGCGTCCGAAGTCCTGAGTTCGAATGCAGTGGACCGCAGTTGGGGGACCTGAGTTCGAAGTTCACTGGACTGTCTCTGAAGGTCTGGGGTTCGAGATACTGTGAACTGAGAACTGACAGTTCTGTGTAGTAAATAGTGCTTTGTGAACATTAGTTAAGATTAGCAGTACATTGTTGTTCTCAATAATCCAAGTAAATTGTCATTGTCGTCTGTGGAGTGCAATAACGAATACTGTGTTGCTGTGTGGGGTGGAAATCCCATTGTTGACGGGAGTATTTAAACTAAATTATAAAGTGACTATTGTTGAAACAATAAAATTACATTATTGTTTTGTATAAAAGTTACAGTATGTATGTATGTATGTATGCATGCATGCATGCATGTATGTATGTATGTATGTATGTATGTATGTATGTATGTATGTATGTATGTATGTATGTATGTATGTATGTATGTGTTATGCCCCAGGGCTAAAGAGCGCCCTGTAGCATGATTTCCTGTGGAGTATTAAATTTGAAACAGGAACAGTGTCAGCGGAATACATGGTTAAGACGCGCAATGCAATTCCAGCTTGCGAAGTAAATAGATGCTTAGCCAGCGTTAAAGAGTTTGTCGCGCGTGTGGTAAATCACTGGTATGTAACTTAATTGTACATTTTATAAATATATAATAAATCAATTAGAGTTTTCAATTGCAATCAATTCAGACTAGTTTAGTAATCCTGTAGTTATCCTATAGTATCCTGAGAGCTCCAGCTCTACCAGTAAATTCGTTTCCATTATGGAGTAAAATGGTGGTGTCAGAAATCCTGACGAGTATGAGCAGAAGTCGAACGCATTAGCCATCCGGTTAGCAAGTAGCCTAATACGACCTAGTGACGGTCGCACAACATATGTACATATGTATGTATGTATGTATGTACAAATACGGAATTAAAATTTGGAGAGAGTCTTGATGGGAGTCCACCTGTATGTACTGTAGGCAACAATTTCGCACAACTGTACTCGAGTAGCATATGAAGAGTCCACTGCAAGAATAATGAATGTCACTTTCTTGTCGAAAATGAACCAAGACTGTCAATGCATAGCTTAAGACAAATAGAACATACATAGAGAGTTATATGGCATTAACACTGATAGTCATTGTCCAGCAATGATCGGAAAATCACAGTTAAGCTTTGAGCGCTAAGCATTTCAAACTTTCAATTGCTTCTCCTGCAAAATGTATTCCAAATGACATCCATCATTCTTGCAGTGGACTCTTCATATACAGAGGCTCTTGTTTACTGCACATGCGCAGTGGGGTGTAAGCGAAACTTATACAATAAGTGAGCTCCAATTTTATTTCCTTATCTATACAGTATGTCTGAATGAGACGGCTAGATAGACCCGATAAGCTAACTTTGCATTATACTGATCAGCCTAAAAGAAAAATAATACAATAGTGAAATATTTTGAAAACTAATGAATAAATATAATAAAAACATTATCAATACAAATTAATAATATACGTTCACTCAGATCCCGAGAAAAACCAATGGCTGCAGTGCTAAGACTAGCAATTCCACCAAACATCATAGCAGGTTTTGAAACATTGTGCTTTTACGTATATTTTTATATTTTCTCGAATATCCCGCGCAATTTTTTTCCTGAAACACACAAGTAAAAAATACTGGCGCGCGGCTTATTCGAAATGAAGTTGGCAACAATGCACGATTTTCCTACCACACAACTCTTAAGATAGTAGCGCAAGCCATTATCTTCATGCGCGGGTATTTCAATTGCTAACATTGTTAAATGGCGTTTGATTAGCAGTACATGTGTCGGAATCAAATTCAAACAAACAACGTCTGACGCACCCTTCCTTATGTCTAGTTCATAATGTTGACGTTAATAATCGAACACACCCATAGTACTGTACACTACCCAATACAATCCTTATTTATTCAGTTCTATGCTAGACAATAATTGAACGATAAGACATCGGCGAGAAATCTGAGAGTTTGTGTTTTGTTTTTCGAGAATAGTTATTTTATATTATACACTACTTTTATGTCTCACTTCATCATGTGCAACATTTCCATAGTATTAAGATGTACAGTACATTGTGATTGTGATTTAATTGACGCACAACTCTAATCAGAATTGTCCTTCCTCTATTCGATCCTTGGTCAGACATTACTTATGTTTATTCTTACCGGTGACATTCAAACAGTCAGTAAAGTAGTACGTTGTTATTAGATAGAGCTAATGCAACATTTGCAATACAAAACATAGTTGGTTCCCATTTAAAAAAAATAGTTGACTCTAATATCTTGAAAATTATTTTATGTACAAAAAATACATTACGTGTATCAGATGTCTCCATCAATGTAATTTAACTTGTAATTGTCGATTTGTGTATATCTGAAATATTTCACATGCTATCGGAGGAGGTGAAAAAGTCAAGAAGGTCACTCTGTGTATATCTACATCTACAGGAAGTTGTAATGTTAGAGAGTTATTTAGACATGAGGTTCGAATCCATGGGTCAAGTTTTGTAACTGATTACTATTTAACGACGCACTATCACTAGCTAGGCTATTTAGCGTATATGGAATTAGTGATAACGAGATAGTAGACTATTCTAGCATGATGAGGCTAAACATTCGCGAAGGGATTACCTTAACATTTGCCTTACAGTTGGTTAAAACTTCGAAAAAGAACGAAGGCATATAATCAGCCTAAGGTAGAATCGAACTCACAGCGCAGCCCCGGATAGGCAGGCAAATGTGTTTGCGACGTAAACCAAACCAATGGCTATATGAAGTCAGCATCCTAAAGCACACAGGTTTTCAGAAAATGCACAGCAATGCAATGTTTTTAGTTTACATTTTAGTAACATTGGGACGGATACAATAAACAGAAATAAAATGATGAAAATAACCATAAAATCAATTGCTCCTTTCATGAAGTTTCATCATCATCATCATCCTTCACGAATTAGGCCTCTGTAGACCTGTTTCGGCCCCATCTAGCAGTCTTCTTAAAGGTCTTCCTGGTCGACGATGTCCTCTAGGTTTATATTGCATCATAATTTTTGGGATTCTTGAATTTTCCATTCTTCTTACATGATCTAGCCAATTGAATTTGTATCTGCTGATTTTTTCTTCTACTGACTCTACTTCTAATTGTTCTAAAATTTCTTCATTCCTTTTTCGGTCTAAAAGAGTATATCCTGCTGTCCTCCTCAAAAATTTCATTTCCGTTGCTTTGATTCTGTTCACGTCTTTTTTCTTTAATGACCAAATCTCGCTTCCGTATAAAAGGGTGGGTAATGCTAGTGTATTATATATTTTTATTCTTGTAGATTTTTGTACTAATTTAGCTTTTAATGCATTGTTTATTATTCCTAGAATTTGTGTAAATTTGGTAATTTTCTTGTTCACATCTTTTTCATTTTGATAAGATATTTCACGACCCAGATAATTGAAATTTTGTACTTGATCGAGGCATTGGTTATTGTGTATTATCTTACTTCTGACTGGGTCTTGTCCTAAAAATGCCATTACTTTTGATTTTTGTGCTGAAATTTCCATCCCAAAATCTTTTAATATTTTATTTAATGTATACAATCCTCTTTGTAAATTATCCTCTGAATTGGAAATTATGACTCGATCATCAGCATAGAGTAAGGTATTTAATGTTAGAGCACTGGTTATTTTGATTCCTGATGTGTAGATTTGGTTCCATTTTAAAATAATTTCATTTATATAAATATTAAATAAAGTTTTTGATAGTGGACAACCTTGTCGAACTCCATTATTAACTAATTTTCTTTCAGATATACAGTTATTTATTTTGACACTTATTTTGCTGTCTGTGTAGATTTCTATTATATTTTGCAATAGCAAATTTGGAATATTTTTTTCTTGTAATATGTCGAATAAAAGGTCTCTTCGGACTTTATCAAAAGCTTTGACAAAATCAATAAAAGCTATATGGGTTTCTAAATTAAATTCTCTTCTTTTTTCTAACAATAGTTTCATTCTAAATAATGGATCTACACATGATCTTCCTTTTCTAAAGCCATTTTGACACTCCAGAAGGAAAGTTTCAGCATGTTTTTTTTAATTTTTCATTTAAAATCCTACTAAATATCTTATAACATGTGTTGAGGATACTAATCCCTCTATAGTTTTCAACATTCTGTTTATCTCCTGTTTTATATATGGGAATAATTACACTATTTTTCCATTCTTCCGGTAAAGTGGCAGTCAGATATATTCTGTTTAGAAATCTTAGTAATCTTTCTTGAAATAGATCTCCATTTATACAATTCTGAATTTAGGTTATCTTCTCCAGGTGATTTACTATTTTTCGTCTTCTTTAATGCTTCTTGTAGTTCTTCTTTGGTAATGCATTGTTCATCTGGGTTTTTTGCGTCCCAGAATTTTGAATCAAAAGTAGGATTGTTCCATAAGTTTTTGTAAAAGTCTAGGAATGTTTCTATTTTGGGGCAAGGGTTTATCTTGGCGGATTCCTTTATGTCTCTGTTCATGTATTTTAAAATTTTATATGTATTGGGTTTCATTTTATACATGTCAGTTTCTAAAAATGATATAAACTCTTTCCATGATTGCCTGTGTCGTTTTCTAATTTCTCTGTTCTCTCATGAAGTTTCGAACCACTATATTAACCTCATAACAGCGGAACAAGTAATCAGAATTACGCATTCGTCTGTAAATTGTACCAATTCTCGAATTTTAATCAAGCTATGTGCGCAATAGCAGGGCGTATAATGCCTGGAACCGTAAAAATTCCTAACTTTTTTCATGTAATTTTGTTCGTAACTGCTACACTTTTGATGAAGGCATGTGGCATTAAATCGGATGTTGACTTAGCCAAGGAATGTAAGGTGGCAATTGAGTTTTTTTTTCTCGGGGTTCTTCCGTTTTCCCATATTATATATCTACATCATCAACATCTCTCCATTCCGCATTATTCCATAACATTCCCCGAACGCTAGTTAATCAGCGAACTTTAGTGTAGTCAGCTGGTGTGGGTTTGGGAATGCGCCTAGCTTGGGTATCAGCGCAATTGATCTAATAAGATCGCAGTGCTGGGTCATGGTGCACCCTCCTCAAATTAAATTCAATAACCAAAGAATGTGTTCTGAAAATACTGGAACTGAAACATTCCGTACATAGGCTATACAGCTATCATATGTAATTACCGGTTCTGTACAAACCATCAATACCGAAGAAGCAAAGGGAAGTAAATCTCTCTAAAAACGCTACCTCTCTATCATAGTAATACATTTAAGATCGAATATACCAGTTCCAGTTTAACAGGTTCAAAATAATATAGATGATAAAGAGATCCAACATGATTATTTTGAGATAATGAATTAGTGATTGCAGATGCCACCTTCATGTTCCACGAGTTCTTAAACTCTCAGATGAGTACTACAACACTAATAAGTTGCTTTATCTTCAAAATGTTTTACAACTCCCTACGTTCTCGACACATGCAGTACAACGGCGCAAGATACTCTGCAGCCTTCTCTCAAATATCGCCGGTGTCTCGCAGACAGCTAGCATTCTAGCAACTAAATCTTCGTAAATTAGGAATCTGATATGCTCCCAAAGAAAAACCTCCAGGTGAATGAGGTAAGGTGATTGTGGTGGCCAAGGGCTGCGACATCGTCGTCAAATCCAATGTTAAGAGAACGTGATTCCGTCATGCAATGTTCCATCGAATACCACCGATCACTATGAGAACATAAACGTGTGTGTAAACAGAACACTCGGGTTACCGTAGTTATTATAAAAGGCAACTGTGTGTAATTTTGAAAGCTAGTGTCACGAAACGTCTGTATTGTAACTTTGACGCGGTAGGCATGCTATTAGGGTTGCATGCCCTTCGGGCGCTACCTCAAAAGTTTAGCGTTTAATTATTATTATTTATTAATACTTGTAAGGCCTATTACGCACTGTCGACCAGTCGTCAGAGAGAGAGGTAGTCGGCAACCACATGGCGCAAAGGAACATGTAAGCTCTTGCGCACATGGTCGCGGTAACCAGCGAGTTGCCGAAGACTACAGAAACATGAGCAACAAGAGGGAGACGGGCTGCTTTCGGAGACCAACGAGGTGCCTTGTTCAAGTGCACATTTCAGACTGCGATAAACTTTTGTAGAGACCAGCAGCGCAATGAGTTTCGACACTGAACAATTTATTTCAAAAACTGAATACAGAAAGGCAATCTGAGATTTGTCGTGTAGTGAGTATTCAAATCTTTATATTAAAAAGAAGCAATGGGAAGATATAATGGATCTATTTGGGGAGATGGAGAACTTTCGGAGAAGGGAAAAAAGTAATTACGTAAGTAAAAAATGGTATAATTTCATACTACTAGATATTTATTGCAAATTTAATTTTATTTACCCGTGCTTAATTAGGATCAATGCAGCAAAAAAATATGGGGCAAGTGTCCCCGTAGTTCTAATTTACTTAAACTGAATTAAATGTCATTCTTTTGCCATTCCAATTATAATGACCTTCAGTCATAAAATAATCAGCATAAATATCCTTGTAACATGATCCATATTGGCTTGCTCTTGGTGCACCAAATTATTTTCACCAGAGGTTAGAATTTCTTACCGAAATTAAATTGTGTGAGCTTCGACTATATATCAACCGAATTAATAGTAGTAAGGTAGCTCTCAACGTCAACAAATTAGCAAAATAAACATGTACAGTCGGGTGATAAGCAGCAATATACATAGGTCGATAAAGAATTACAATTTTTTCTACTCGAGTCAGATTTTGAAGTAGAATGTTTCTCTTCATTATTGTATTTTCCATGCAAAGAAGTGTATTCCATAATATCGTAGCAGTGTCCCTGAACTAAAATTGTTTTGTAGTTTATATTTTCACATTACATAATTTCCAGTAAAAAAATTTTCCATTTCTTGATATATGATTATCAGTAATCCTTTAACTACCGCATTGAACTTCGTGTGATTGGAAGATTTAAATTCTGCCAAGTTAAAACCACTCACTAAACTGCACAACTTCACTGCGAACGTATGCACGTAATGAAACTGCTTCTCTACTGTGCACATTACTGTAATGCTGTTACGAAAGTCTTCATCCATACTTGCGGATGTACTGTGAGTTGTTTATGTGATCAGAGTAGGCTCTATAGTTTACACAGAAGACAGCTGGTATAATAAAGCCGGCGTGATCTATACGCATTTCTGCACCCAACCTGAAAACCATGTTTCGGTACGAACTTCCTAGTCCTAGGTTTCACATTTTCAAAACCAGGAGTTGACAATGTTTCTTCAAATCTTCAAACCTATAAAGCCTTGGTTTTTCTGTACCTTTCTCCAGCGTAATTATAAAGAACTCAATAGATTTTTGTAATATTAATTTCTCAATCAGTATTAACATTCTATGAAACATTTTCCGTTTGTTTGTCAGTGCAAATGAACATTCATTATATCAGCTAGCTTTAGAGGTTGTACTTAAATACTTTTTCCTTCTTAATCAGTGTGATGAATAATATGGATGATTTCAGAGAATTTTTACAAACTTAAATTTTTTTTTTTTTTCATATTTTGTTGCGCCTTTGAAAAATGCAGTAAATATTTCTTTTTCAAGGTGTTCTTGCATTAAAGGACATACCTAATACTTTCTTTTCTTTTCATTATTATTGTTATTATTTTTTTTTCAGACAAATCACTGTGGTGATCGCTTCCACGTGCATTCTGCTTGACGGTCGCTGTAGTGTCACATGTCCAATCTTCTCGTTCGGTCGCTAGGTTTCTGGTCTCTTGTTGACTAAGGGCTGGTTCACAATAAACCGGGAACGGAAACAACAACGAGAACGGAAATAGTTAAAATAAATGTATTTAAATGTGACCATTCACAATTAACGAGAAGTTTGCCGGAGCCCGGGAACGGGAACGTGAAAGTTAAATGTGAATGCTCGCATTTATTTCAACAATATTTCCGTTATCATTGTCGTTTCCGTTCCCGGTTTATTGTGGACCAGTCTTTAGACGACAGCGACTGGTTCAACAGTACGTAATAGCTCTAAGATGTCATCTCAGAGCACTGGTTCCCTTTCTCAAAATACAGAGAGTTCCTATGTAAACCGGTCCCAAGTAGTAATATTCCGTCGACCCTCCAACAGATTTTGTTTGGCAGATGTTGGAGTAGGACCGGCTTGCATAGGAACTCTCTCTACTCACGTTCGACAACTGTATCATTTTTACCCCATGAATAAACTTCCTATATATTCTTATAGATCTTGAAGATCAAACCGGAACGACATATAGTAGATGTTTATTTGCGTGAAATTAATTGTCAGAGACAATTATTCCTCAAATCCATTACGTTAGCAATTTGATAATCCTCTCATCATTACACTACTGTTAATTGCAGTTAAAAAGTCAACTCACATAAGGTTCTGTACCTCCTTTTCATACTCATCTTTCCCATGAAATGAGAGAATCCTTTGCCTCCGGTACCTGTAAAACACAAACACAAACAAAATCATCAAATAAAATATAACATAACACAACACACAACATAAAACTATACCGGTAATACCATACAATAATAGAGAGAGAAAGACAGTTGGAGTGTAGTGCTGATATTACTTCTAATCCTGAGATCATGAAAGTATGGTGCTCTACCTCCATTCTATTATATGCCTTTATGGTGCCAATTACCTTTGTGCGAGATCGTGCGAATTTGCTTGGTTTCCGCACAAAACCAACCCGCGGTAAGTCTAAAATTCCACATTCAGTATTCCCAACCGAACACACATAACAATTTCCCTCTTCTTACCGCTTAAGTGACATATTGATTTTACTGCTTTAGGCTTTTAACATATTATTTTTAGAGACGTTCAATATAGTAATAATTATAAACTGGAAACTTACCACTGCAATTTCACCTAAATTACACTGTTAATTATTGTTTTTAAATATTTGCAAAAATTAAGTAAACTCTACAACTCCACTAAAGTTACTGCATTTCGTGATGCATGTAACATTAAGGAAGCCGTTTGCTTTAAGTTCGCATTTATAGACAGGGGGAAAAAAAAGACAGACGTATATTACGGCCTGCTGGAGTATAGTAAACACAGAAAACATTTTAAAGCAACAATGTTGAAGATAGATATTTTTGTTTTCCAAAATTGCCGTCATTGAACAGAAACCAAGATGGAGATTTCATTGCAACTAATTAGAAATTCCTCTTTCAGGTATGTAATAAACGATCTTCGCACAAAATAATGTACGATACACGAGCGGTATGTTTTCTTTCAATTCTCGGAAATTAAAAAAGCTCAACTACGTTTCGCTTTTTCAAACTTTTCCTCGAACATGAAAACTTCAACATACCGCTCTTGTAACGCATATTACTATTGTAATGCATGAGAACCCACATTTTAAACAGTTACGTTTAGAAAATTGCCGACCAACCATGCGTACATAATATCTGTAGTGCTCGGGAAAAGTGACACAAGTCAATTTCCACAAACCTTTTTTGATAATTTATTGACAACTTACGGAACATCTGTTCGCTTGGAAAAAAAATACATAGGTATTCCTCCCATTACAACAATTCATACAGAAAAAAATCAAATCGACATAAACCAGTGTAAGTTGTCAATAAATTATCAAAAAAGGTTTGCGAAAACTGACTTATGTTACTTTTCCCAAGCACTGCAGATATTTACCCTCATGTTATGAAACAATTTAAATTCTATACGGTCAGCTGTTGATAGCAATAAAAGTGTTAAACTAAAACTGAAGAGAGTTCTTGAAAAAATCCTGCTCATTCGAAATTCTGTGAAGTGCAATGTGAATTAATAATAATGGACAGGCACAAGATTATAATAAATAAAAACCATTTTAAATTCGCATCAATAACATTGTGTGTTGTCGAAAGAACATTTTCTTTTTTTAAGTGACAATCGAAACAGGTTTATATTTAACGATTTACGAATGTACAGAGTTGTACATTGCAATACAATTAGTGACATTTAAAGTGTACCATTTTTATGTAAAATGTATCACCATTTTCCACAAAGAAGAGAAAGAAGTAAGTCGCTTTCGTAAATATGTATTATATCCTATTTGGTTTTAGTCACCTGACTATACTGAGAAATGTTTTGATTCAAACATAGCATTGATCTGTACAAGATTCTGTACTACCCTGAGTTGATGTAAACAACACGACTTGTATAATACTTGACGTAGTTAACTTCATAGATTCGGTGTCCGAACTTCCCATCCCTAGTAATGCTGCAGGTGGAATGCATGTAGTGCAAACGTGCCCCATCTGACCGGTACTACACTAGAGAGCATTGACTCGCATTGTGTCATCCGCTGAAAAGTTTCATTTTAGTAATTCTTTTAAGTTGCTTATTTAACGATGCTATATAAACCGCGAGGTTATCTGGAATGGGTGAAAAAGGTGATAGCGACGTGAGATCATAGAATTCGCCATTGACCACCTGACATTCACTTGTGGAAAATCTCTGAAAAAAACCCAACCAGATAATTAACTCAAGGGGTGTAGTTCAGTAATATTTCGCTGCATGTGTGAGCGTGCTGCAATGCATAAGAAATTCACAAAAAACAAAGGAATGTTATTTATCCTTTGCAGTTTTTCCTTCCTTGTTAACAAGTTTCAAATATACAGTAGAAGAGTTTTAATTAATAAGTTTCAATTGTAGAAGAATTTTAATTATTTTTTAATTAGTACAAAAGTTCCTTTAAGACTACAATAGTCAAAATGAACACTTGGTAAGTATAAATGCAGTACCGTCTAAAATTCCCTTCTCTTGGAAGTTCATTTTCTCAAAACAAGGATTTTTAATATTACGAATGAAAAATACAGTAACTTTATGAGTTTTTGGACTCTGAGAGGACAAATCATAATAAGCACAATTTTCCGATTTTTAAGACAGAATTAAAAGCTCAATATTGACTTGGTTGATGCGAAGGCCTCTTTCCCTATGAATGGTCACAGAATATGAAAATATGAAAATATAAAAATAAATATGAGAAAGCAAAGATGAATAATTATAGCAGTAAATATTCATTCATTCATAGTGTTCTGCCCAAGAGCAGGTCTTTCACTGCAAACCCAGCATTCTCCAGTATTTCCTATTTTCTGCCTTCCTCTTTGTCTCCGCATATGATTCATGTATCTTAATGTCGTCTGTCATCGATATCTTCTTCTGCCACGAACTCTTCTTCCGTTCAGCATTCCTTCCACTGCATCCTTTAGTAGGCAGTTTCTTCTCAAACAGTGATCCAGCTAATTCCTTTCCCTCTTTCTGATCAGTTTCAGCATCATTGTTTCTTCATCCACTCTTTCCAATACGGCTTCTTTCCTTACTCTGTCTGTCCATTTCACACGCCCCATTCTTCTCCACATCCACATTCCAAATGCTACTATTCGTTTCGCTTCACTTCGTCGTATTGTCCAAGTTACTGTCCCATATAATGCTACACTCCACACAAAGCACTTCAGTAGTCTCTTCCTTAGTTCTTTCTCCAGAGGTCCTTTGCTATTGCTATTCTCCTTTTGATTTCTTGGCAGCAGTTCAAGTTACTGCTATAGTACACCCCAAATAAAGGCATAATAGAGGCCTTAAAATGTTAAACGGTTAAAATGAGAAAAAACTGAAAAGAAATGTCTAAAAAAATGTCAATATTGATTAGAGATCTTTATTTACAGGATCATTTTAAAGACAACTGCGCATAGCATTCTAATATATGTTTCAGGTATCTGGTTCTCATGGCAGCAGAGGTTCCTGGTACATTCTGATCTGCTGTAATTACGTAGTAACGAGTTTAACTTGGAATCAGAGCGCCCTAATGCGAGAGCAGTGTAGAGGTGGCCTTTGTCAATCGTGTTTTGTTTCCAAGACAATTTACGCCGCGTAAATCTGTTGTACAGGGCAGAAAGAAGCAATACCAAGAGGTATCAAGTGGATACAATAGTTTAACGAGTTTAATTACATCAGCAATATTGTACGAGTCCATTTCAATGTCTTTGTATATCGGTGATATATGCATGACCACTAACTACTGATTTCAGTCCTCCATTACAACATACAGTAGCTGTAACTGCTTGAAGAGTTGAAAAGTACGTAATCAGTTGAATGTAATTCAGTTTTAATAATAATTATATATATATATATATATATATATATATATATATATACAGTCGAATCCCTCATTTAAAATTGACATGGGACCAAAAAAATTGGTTTTAACTAAGGGAAATTTTATATACAGTGTAACACGAAACATGATTGTCAACAACTCATCAAATTATACCGAAGTGATAAAAAACATGATCAACTCATGAACTTATATCTAAGTGACACAAAACATTATTATCAGCAATCTATCAACTTGTAACAAAGTGATAGACAACGCGATTATCAGAAACTCATTAATTTGTACAAAACATGATTCTCACAAACTCATCAACTTATACAGAAGTGACACAAAACATTATTGTCAGCAATCTATCAACTTGTAACAAAGTGACAGACAACGCGATTATCAGGAACTCATTAATTTGTACAAAACATGATTCTCACAAACTCATTAACTTATACAGAAGTGACACAAAACATTATTGTCAGCAATCTATCAACTTGTAACAAAGTGACACACAACGCGATTATCAGAAACTCATTAATTTGTACAAAACATGATTCTCACAAACTCATTTTTGTTGTTATTTTTTCTTTGTAATATCATGTGATGTAGGAAAAACATTTTCTTAGCTTAAACGAATTTTTACTGGCAGTTATAGTAAAATATATCTATTAATTTCATAATCTCAGAATATATGTTTTTGTTCAACGTAACGGAGTTGATTTCGTTACATGAATTAATTGTATTAAGTATTATATATACAGTATATACAGTTAATGTGTATCATGTTTACTATCATGTTCTATAATATATATTGTATAATAATAGTTCAGTATTATTATCGATCTAATTATATTTTGACATATGTAACACTAATATTTTGTACAGAGCTAGTTTCGCAGTGTTAGTGGATTTATATAGTTAAAAAGTAGCTGGACAGACCATTTCAATTTAGTAGCAATCCCACTTACAGCTGTCATGCTCCATTATTATTATTATTATTATTATTATTATTATTATTATTATTATTATTATTATTATTTACCGAACTAGGTTATATCTTTCGTAGCGCCCTGACGTAAGAATTTAGGATCAAAGTTTGAACCCTAAAACTCCAGTATATACGAACCGATAACTTTCCTAACTTGTTTGGGAACGAAAATGCGCTACCTGGTTGTAAAGCAGGTCTGAGGTTATTATGAGTCACTGTAGACTATCACTTAGCTCCCTACTCCATATTTCTCGGCTGAGACTATGTTGATATGAACACCATCATATCTGACTGTTAACATAAATTTAGGAGACACATTTTACATATTTTAAAGAAATTAACTATCTCAGAACTGACTGATAATAAAGGTACTCACCGGAAAACAGTTGGCCTGCATATAATTTTTCTTTCTCTAATATAAAAATTACAAGTTACCCTTTCACTGCATACCTCCTACACTGTAGCCCATACCAAACAACTGAAAAGTTGTTCTGGACTCTTGCTGTCATCCAGTGGATACTTAGGGGAGACTGTTGTACTTTTAAAAACTTTTCACATTTTTTTTTTAATTTTGGGAAATGAAATTTTTAATGAAAAAATGCTTGAAATAATTATTGAATATTCCTTTACAACTTCCCGTATCTATTTTCCTGTTTTATAGATCTATTAAGGAAGGAAAAAATAAAATGAAGGGATATGTAATGTGTTCAAAGGCACAACAGGTTCGTGTACCTTGGAACATACCCTCTTGTAAGTTGGAACATATGGACTATAGGTGGGAATATAGCTGTAAAAACTGACAATCGTATTTAAAATTATTTGCTATCATAAACCAGCGCAGGCTTCTATGTTTGGGATTTTATTTCCTGGAGAAGCAATAACAGCTCCAACAGCTTTTTTCAAGGTATCCGTATCAATTGGGGGCCTCTAAACTCCAGACTTACTATGCGACATTATCTTAAAATAGAAAGAAAAACAAAAACCGATAGTATTGTGTATTTTGGAACATGTTCCATGGTACAAGATGTTTTGTGTTCAAAGGTACAAGAGGATGCACTTTTAAACTAACATGGCTTCCAAAACTGGAGATTCGAATAAATCATGGAAATTAAAATATGTTATTACTCACCAGATGATAGGGAACACACTGTACTTTATAAACAATAACAAATACAATCTGATTTTGTGTTAGAAAAGATATATCAATGAACGAAATGTTTACTTTTGGTATTAAAAAAAATATTTTGTTCACAGAACTCACACTTTGCAATAAATGAAACCGAAACTACGACCAGAGCTACTTAGCGGCTTTCTGTACATTTTACTTCAGTTTGAGCCCTCTAGGTAGCAGCAAAAATTAAAAAAACAAAAATGTTCACAAGGTACACTATGCTAAAGGTACAACAGTCTCCCCTATATCGCTTGTAGTATGTGTCACAAAACTGACATTAACTATTAGCGACTAATTTAAATAATATTAAGGCATTAAAGAAACAATTCAATGACTATCTTCAGTAATAAACTACTACATGACGGGGGTACGCTAACATTTAATTTGCTAAATGACAATAAAAATACATTTGAAAATGTAGTCAGAGACACGTCACAGAACTGACATTTCTACACTCATTGTTGCAGCTCAGGCTCAAATGGCTTAAATACAACTGTCAAAATAATAATTAAATTGCAACATGATGATTGTCATTGTTTTAGTAGGTAAAATTCTGTAATTTCCAGTCAGTTGCACAATAAATTTCAAGGACATTTTTGGGCAATTTCATGATTTTAGCCATATATCGAAATGGTATGTCTTTTTTGTCTCGCTGACAAACACTAAAATTCATAAAAATCTAGAGGAAATTCCGGTAAGTTGGTAACACTGGTTATCACGAAATGAATACTCCTGTCTGTATCATTTCAGTTGCCACAGAAATACGGCACTATCCCCAACTCCTCTTGTCTTTCAACAACAGATCCACATGACACAACACTATATATGAGTCGCTCATAGCCGGCTTGGGCGAGTCGTGTCAATAACTGATTTCATTGCGGTTCAGAACTATTCGCTCCTAGAGAAATTCCATACATGAGAGCACTGATGGTAACATTTTGACTAGCAGCAAGAAGTATCATATAATATATTTTATAAAAGACTTTAATAATGAATTCAATTATCAGAAAAAAAAAGTGAATTTTTTGTCTAAAAATAGTGACTCAGCTATTCAAACGCTTCAATGGAGAACCGCCAGTGCAGGAAACATTGATACGACAATACCGCTGTGTGATGATGGTGATAGTGATGATGATGATGAAGATAATAATAATAATAATAATAATAATAATAATAATAATAATAATAATAATAATAATAATGATAATAATATTGACGTATAAAAATAAGTTTAATTATTTTGTTTGTACACTAGTAACTGAAATGCAAAAGGGCGTTTCATTAAAACAAATATACTTATTTATAAATATGTATGTACGAGGCGCATCCAGAAAGTAAGTTTCCCTATTAAAAAAAAAAGAACACACACTTTCAGGAAAACATTTATTGGCAACAGGTACAGCAATGTTTCAGCTATTTTTCAACATAGCCACCATCAGAATTGAGACACTTGTCGTATCGTGGGATCAACTTTTGTATCCTTCTGTCGGAGAACTCAACCGCCTGTGAATGGAACCAGCGTGTGACAGACGTCTTAAGCTCTTCATCGTTGCCAAAACGCTCACCGAAGAACAGGAATTTCTTGAGGTGCAAGAAAACATGAAAATCGCTGGGAGCAAGATCAGGACTGTAGGGTGGATGATCAAACAACTCCCAGCCAAATTCCGTCAAAACAGCTGCTGTGCGTCGAGCCGTATGTGGACGAGCATTGTCATGGAGGAGCACAACACCTGCAGTAAGCATTCCACGCCTCTTGTTTTGAATGGCACGTCGCAATGTTCGCAGTGTTGCACAGTAACGGTCAGCTTTCACTGTTTTACCTCTTGGAAGGAAGTCAATGAGCAGAATACCCTTCCTGTCCCAGAATACCGTGTACATCACTTTCCGTACCGACAGCGTCTGTTTGAATTTCGTCATGACCGGAGATCCACTGTGCCGCCAATGCATTGACTGCTGCTTGGTTTCCGAGGTGAAGTGCGAAATCCAAGTCTCATCGCCCGTGACGATCCTGTCGAGGAACTTGTCCCCATCATCGTGATACCGTTGCAGAAATGTCAGTGCTGCTCCTAAACGTTGCATTTTGTGTTCGGGTGTCAGGTTTTTCGACACCCACCTGGCACATACTTTTTTGAACAGCAGGTGCTTAGTGACAATCTCATGCAACAAGGATCGCGATATCTGCGGAAAATGGCTGCTCAGCTCCGTAATCGTGAAGCGACGGTTCCCCATGATGCACTGACGCACCATCTCAACACGATCATCATTGATAAGGGACGGTCGCCCACTGCGCTCTTCATCATGGACACTTTGACGACCTTCGGAAAACTGCCTACACCAGCGACGCATAATCTGCTTACTCATGATGTTCGGCCCATAGACAGAGCTGTCGATGAATTTCAATTGGCGCAATGCTTTGTGCATTAAAGAATTTTATCACCGACCTCGCAGGCGGCGGGAGAAGGAATAAGAGCTTCCATTTCGGACCACTGCTGCCACGCTACTGGCACCAGGCGGGACCTGTCCGGCTGGCATATGATTGATACGTCATAGATCTGTTACGGATGCGCAATTGACATGGCTAATTACGTTTACTTTCAATGGGAAAAAATCGGGAAACTTACTTTCTGGATGCGCCTCGTATTTAGTAATCTATCGCTCCAGTCCATTCATGCCAAGCTACCTATCTCATCCTACCCTATCCTACTCAATGGCAAGCTCTAAATTACTAGAGAAGAACTATAACGACTATTTCGTTTATATGATGTCATTCCAATTTCGGCCAATGAAGTGTAATAAAATTTTGAATTCCAACCAATCACAGTCATACATCGCTATAATTTCTGCACCTTGATTTATCACTATCAATTTATCGCATGGTCGTTCTTTTGTTTAGTCAGTGTCGCCAACTGTTTCCACGTAAATCGATGAGCATGAATTCACTGTACTAAATAAAGTGCGAAGTCCTACTTCCACATCTACATCTTTATCTTCTAATTTCATGTCCATTATATCTACAGAAAATGACATTCCTTCATAACAACTGTTCATTTAATTAATGTATTATCAGGTTATTTGATTGAGGGGCTGGGTGCTAGAAGGGCATTTTAGAGGATGTGCCCTTTTTGAGTAAAACGCTTTATTGTGTTCTCTGCTCTGTTATGCATATGATCACCAAGTTTTAGTTCAATACTGTGATCATAGAGGTCAGGAGTACTCAAAATGTAAAGGCGTGCATAGATAACATTATTACGGTTTGAATTTTCTACATCGATTTTCTCAAAACCTGCATTTGAGAGAAGTGCCTTTCTTGCACCCAACCCCTCAATTATACTATAAAATGTTTAAATTAAATTATGATTTCAGCAGATAATGAAAACATATTTCTGTTATAATAAGAGAAAAGCGCAGTAAATGTAATTAACATTTTAAACCTATATTTCGCTTTTCTCAATTGGCATTATTGAATAACATTCAGTTTCTTTATTGCAGTAATCCTTAAGAGTATTAATCTATTTCGACTTCACAATGTCTGAATAGGTAAAGAATTGACAAATATACTATTATTAACATTTTGTGAGCGAATTTTAGGGATGTATTATTTAGATTTTTATTTTATTCACGAAATAGTCCTAATAAAATAATGTCACTCGTGGGTTTATCGGCAAATCTCAGATCTTTTGTGACATTACTATAGATAAAATAAAGAAATCCAAAATACAATGTGTAGAGCTATGCGACTTAATGATTGGAGATCATATTGGAAGGAGAATATAAGAATGAACAAAGACATAGTTGTAGCAAAACGAATAACTATTGAAAATCCTAGAAAATACGTAGACTACCGGTATCTAGCGAAGGTTTCTTATCAGATTCAGAACATGCTACGAAAGCTAATCCGGGAAGAAGGAAGAAAAAATAAGAAGGCAATTATAAGTTTTTGATAAACCGCTGCTGTGGAGTCTGAATAGCGTATGCGCTTTCAAACCCAGCGGTCAGTGGTTCGATTTCTGCCGTGGAAAGAGATTTATCTCCATTCCATGAAAGGAATATTTTCCGTGTCATGTCACCGTGGCGATACTGTGTCGTGCCGACCCTAGGTTTCAGACGTGAAATATGAATAACTATGTATAGTGTTGATAAAAATAAATTACCTCCACTACGCCACAGTGGTTTGTAAGGCGGGATATGAAGCGAGAAAACAGAGAAAGAAAGAAGAAAAATGGATAATGATGACGGTTATACAATTTCATACGATTTTTTGGAGATCGTTCTGTGAACTGTACAAATTATTGAAACCAATTATCTTGAAAATCCCGGCAGGATTGTGCCCATTAACACTCCATTTTTTTGTCTGCCTGTACGTGTAAAGTAGTTTTGAAGTTGGCTGTACTGGTTAGTTCTTTTCGCGCCTCTCCTTACATCCATAACGGCCCTCCCTTCACTTAGCGTGGAACAGCCATTACAGAAACTTAATTAAATATTTTCCACACGGTGATATCTCCAACTGTCACCCAAGTATGCACCTTAAACTGCGCCCGTCTTAAGGCGTTCTTAGTTCTCAGCCGTTGTTACACGAAGTGGAGATCCCTTTGATAACCAGAGCAGCAACTTGTATTTTCTTGCATTGTTAAGACTACAACCATTTCAGCAAATTATCAAGATGACAAGCTAGTGAAGTTACGCATAACCATGTCATCTTTTCTGAACGGTCTCTGTAATTGAAAGGGAACATATTTATGAGTTATGTAAATAAATAAATAAATAAATAAATAAATAAATAAATAAATAAATAAATAAATAAATAAATAAATAAATAAATAAATAAATAAATAAATAAATAAATAAATAAATGCGTAGATATACAGTATATCTATTTTATTTTTGCTTTTAGCCGGCCTGGTTGGCGGAGTTGGTATAGCGCTTGCCCTCTATACCCGAGGTTGCGGGTTCGATCCCGGGCCAGGTAGATGGCATTTAAGTGTGCTTAAATGCGACAGGCTCATGTCAGTAGATTTACTGGCATGTAAAAGAACTCCTGCGGGACATAATTCCAGCACACCAGCGACGTTGGAATAACCTCGGCAGTTGCGAGCTCGATAAATAAAACATAACATAGCATAACATGCTTTATTTTTTCACTGAGTGAACATTTGTACTTCCTGAATACAAGACTTTTATCAAGAAATGTAAATTATTGGCTAAACATTGTTTTTGTGACGTGAGACATCTATGTTAGAGATACAAGAGAGAAAATTTGCAACGTTTTGACATTTGACATGAAATTATTTCTTTGACGTCACTCGTAGTAGGGAAAGGGAAGGGTAAGATTAACTTCGTGCCTTGTGGTTTTTCACGCAACGTAGTCTATCTCGCTCCATTCGCTGCTTCATGTGCCTCGAGGATTTCCACAAAATAGTAAGCATAATGGAAATATTAGGAATAGGGCTATGGATTATGTATTTCATATACTCGTATATCTAGGCCTATATATATATATATATATATATATATATATATATATATATATATATATATATATGTATAGTAAATAAAATATATTACAGTGTTAAAGGAAATAAATACTGTATTTTATTACTTTAATTCGAGTATTTAAGGACTAAGCAGTCATTGGGATTTCTTTAAATACCCTGTCAATTTTTAATTCTCTTCCGTTATTCACAGTCAGAGAGGTAACTGTATGGCGATAAAGGAGCAATGATAGCGGAACGACAATGACTGATGAATCCGTAAGAGTGGTAATAAAATTTTAATTATGAAAGAAGACTGTACGTACGAACATACAATCTCGAATATATATCCTGAAAAGAAAGCCACCGTGTAACCTATTGCTGACAAACGAACATACAAAATAAAATAGGAAATGTTATAAATTTACCAAATCGCTTAGGAACTGTTTTATTAGTAGGCCTAATAATGTGTTATTAACGAATACAAATTTTAGGAAACTGTGGTAAAGTAGGTCTAACTTAATATTTATCAACCATTACAAATATAGGCTACTTGTTATATTCCTAACTTGTTCTCAAAATATTTTAAGATCGTATGAAATACATTACAGTAGAATATTTTCATATTTAAGTCCAGATCTAAGAATACCAACGATCGAGTTTAAATATACACAAACTTCAGTGAAACAATATACGTATGTGTAGGGTTAGGCGGAGAAAATGATGATGTTACACTGGATTATGAAATAACAAAATCATGTAACAACTTTAAATATCTCGGCACAATAATAAATGTGTCGGGTATATGTGATAGGGATATAGCACATAGAATTACAATAGGCAAGTAAGTAACGAAAGCACTTCATGGAATACCAAGGAATAAAAATATTAGGCAAGAAACAAAATAGACAATATTCATTAGTATTGTGGAAAATATCACGCTATATGGAGCAGAAATGTGCCCTCTTAAAGAAAAGACTAGAGACTTAGAGTTGTCGATATGAACTACATGAGGTGATGTTTGCAACTAACACGAAATGATTAAGTTTGGACAAAAATGGGATTTACATGTTCAATATCCAAAACACTAGAAAATAGAGCATTGAAATGGTATGAACATATCCAACGCCTACCGGAATGTAGATGGCCAAAGAAAATTATAAAATGGTCCCCAGTAAGGAAAAGGAAAAGAGGTAAACCGACTTTGAAGTGGGAAGTATACATGAACAAAGCCAGGGGCCTGGTACCTGGTGATTGGAACGACGAAGATCTTTGCAGGCAGAAAACGGCGAGCTCCTGAGAGGGAATACCGACGAAGAAAGGTCTAGATCTACAGTACGATTATTTACACCCGACAGTTGCCGACAATGTGCGCCTGGGTCAGACAAGTCCATTAAGTTACGCCAAGGGGTGTTCAGGTTAGTCAGTCGTTTGCTTTCAGAGCGATCGGATGTCACGCGTGCGGTAGAGCGGTGTGTTTCCAGTACAGTTAAGCTGTACTGTATTTCTTTACTGACGACTCGCTCTTACCTCTACTCCGGAACTCTCCTCACTACTCCTATTACTTCACCTCTTTCGCGTTGCTGAGCTGTCAGGACTAAATAATCGGTCTGTACATGAAGTTTACTTTAGAAAGCTTCACGTTTTATGAAGTTATATTACTATAATATAGAATTAATCGGGCGTGTTGGCTCAGACTATAGCGTTTGAGACTCGCATTCGGGAGGTCCCAGGTTCAAATCCCGTGGTCAACAAATCTGACTGGGATTCCCTCAGTCACAAAGGCAAGTGCCATGATTCATCACCGCCTCAATCATCAATATCATAAAGATTAATCAAATCTATAATCAGTTACACGAACACAAGCCATCTACAACACAATAGAAACAAACTCAACAACAGTAAAAACGGCCTACTTGTTTACCCACAGATCCTAAAATACTCGATATGACCATAGATGTTAGAGTGTGTATATAAAAAAATGTAACAACAATAAAGAATTGTGCATTACATGATCTTGTTAGCATTTTCAATTTTGTCGAGTCATCTTTAGTAAAAACATAAATTTTACTAACAATTTCCTCACTGTGCCTTCGTTCTGGTTGGGTAATCTTTCACCTCTGGACGTGAGGCCATTAGTCTGCTGGTAAGTCTTGATCCCTCATGGGCTCTCGCGCCACGGATTATTATGTATTTTTATATCAGTTTACTACTTTTAACTAAGCTGAATAAATCTTTGTCGTGTACATGCACCTAAAACATGAAACGATCAAAATAAATTCTTTCGACATTGCGTGTTTCCATGACAACCAATGACTGACATTTAAACGTGACGACTGAAACTTGGAAGGTTGTGGGAGTCGTTTGGAAGGTTCTGATCACACTCGGCCACATCCAACATTTATACCGAAGCCCTCTCCTGCAGTAACAGACCTCAAACGACGTTCAACAGGCCTGCTGATGGTTTTACAGTGAGTAAAACATCCTAAACTCCCTATAAACCTCACGGCACGTGTGTGGGACTGCTCTATGGGTTTTTATATGACCTGTAAAACTTGGATATGTCTCTGCTTTAGAAACTGCGATTTCGACAAGTGAAACAGTCCAGCTGCTTATTGCTTAATTCTCGAATTGGGCTATGTAATGAATTTCACTGTACTCGAGAGTGGAGCACATTGTATTTCTATAATAATTGTGTTTATTTTTAAAACAAAATTCTGTGAAAGGAAGTTTAATAGCGTTCTATAAGATTGTAGCATACTTGTTTAAGATATCTGTTAGCGTAAAGACTAGGGAGTCGGTTTTATTCTCTGAATACGACTTCAAACTCCGAAAGAAATTTTTTGTGGATAAAAGTTTTGTTAACAAGAACTTACTCAGGTTATTCCCGGTTCTCTTTCCATTATATTTACCTCTATTTCCTCTCAATTTACAAACATTTTGTGACCGCCGTTTAACAGAACATTTTTGCACTGTATCATATTTCGTAGAATTTTATGACAATTTTCTATAAAGTAGCCGGGAATTAATGACATTGAATCAGATACTCTGAATGCTTAGATATGATAGCACATAAAGAAGAAAGAAAGCACGAAGTGGTCAATACAGAAATAAAAAAAAAAAATAGAAAATACAAGGTGAGTCAATGAAATGGGCGATTTTAAAACTTTAATAATTATGACACTGATTACTTTGAAGCGAAACTTTCACTTTATATTTAAAGTATACACAATAGCATTTACCTTAGGTACCTCATGAAATTGTTATTTTCTGAACACTACATCCTGCGGGTGATATCCATTAACAAGATCTTACTCAGGTTATTCCCGGTTCACTTTCCATTATAGCTACCTCTATTTCCTCTCAATTTACAAACATTTTGTGACCGCCGTTTAACAGAAAATTTTTACACTGTATCATATTTCGTAGAATTTTATGACAATTTTCTATAAAGTAGCCGGGAATTAATGACATTGAAGCAGACACTCTGAATGCTTAGATATGGTAACACATAAAGAAGAAAGAAAACACGAAGTGGCCAATACAGAAATAAAAAAAAATAGAAAATACAAGGTGAGTCAATGAAATGGGCGATTGTAAATCTTTAATAATTATGGCACTGATTACTTTGAAGCGAAAGTTTCACTTTATATTTAAAGTATATACAATAGCATTTACCTTAGGCACCTCATGAAATTATTTTCTGAACACTACATCCTGCAGGTGACACCCATTTCGTTGCACACATTCTTCAATTCTATTAAGCAAACATTCTGATGGGAGTAGATAAAAAAAGTTAAATAAATTTTTTCTTCCACCATGTTAATAATGTCAAAAGAAGTGCTTATGCTAATTTTGGCCACTCGACCGCAGTTACGAGACGGTCCAGAAAGTGATTTTCCCTGGGTCCGTTTACAGAAAGAAAGCATAATTGCATGGAAAGATTTATTAAAACAGATACAGCAATTGTTGCGCTATTTGTCAACATATCCCCCACTGGAATTGAGACATTTTTGTCATACTATGGAATCAATTTTTGTATTCTTGTGTCGTAGAAGTCAGCCGCCTGGGATCGGAACCAGTTTTTGACAGCCGTCTGAATCTCTATGCCAATCCCATGATATAACAAATGTCTCAGTTCCGGTGAAGAATATTTGAAAAATAGCTCAACAATTCCTGTGTCTGTTTCAATAAATTTTTCCAATGAAATTGTGTTTTCTTTCTGTTAACGGCCCCTGGCGAACGTATTTATTTTACGGCCCACGTAATTGCGATCGAGTGGCCAAAATTTGTATGAGCATTTCTTTTGACATGATTAACATGGTGAAAGAAAAAAAGTTTTTTTTTTTTAATCTGTCTCCCCACCAGAATGTGTGCTTGTAAGTCTAGCCGTGTGCTTGGTCGCACCATCCTGTTGAAACCACGTGTCTCTATTGATGGGTGGATTATTGGCAATTTGTGGAGACAAAAATTCTTGAATCATTCGGACATAGCGCTGTGATGTTACAATAACAAATGTCCCATTATCGTCCTCAAAGAATTAGGTCAGATGATTCCAAATGACACTATTGCACACCAAACTGTGACTGTGACACTGCGTAATGGTTCCTCATGCATTTCAAAAGGTTAGTTGGTGACCAGTACCGAAAGTTTTGTTTATTGACGTATCCAGAGAGATGAAAATGAGCTTCATCACTCATCAGCATATTGTGGATAATGTCTTCGTTAATATTTAGATCCAAGAATTGTTGGTAAAATGTCATGCGGTTTATTTTATCATCATCTTTCAATGTCTGCACTACTTGAATTTTGTATGGATGCATATGGGTAAGTCCTAATGAAAAATTCTTCGTATAATGGTGTTTGACAAGCAAAGTGAAATTGCATGAAAACGGGCAGAACGTTTAGAACTACGGGTCATAGCAACTCTTAAGGCGTTGGTGTTTTCCGGAATACGTACAGGTCTTTGCTTACCTGGAGACTTCTCCTTTAACGCAGAACCAGTTACTTCAAAGTTTTGGAGCCAGATTTTTATTGCATGGGCTGATGGTATCGGATCATTGCGATGGATATTGTAATGAAGTCGAAATAGGCGTTGTGCAGCAATGAAACTATCATTATTTTTGTAATATGCCTTAATAGCAAAAGCACGTTGTTCACCCGTCCAACTATCCATTATAAACAAATGCTATCGGATGAAGAATAGATTGTTGCATGTAACAATTAAAATACCCGACAACAGCCGAAAAGACAGGAATCTGAAAATCGCACGTTTCATTGGCTCACCTTGTTTATATACAAAGAAAATGAAACCAATGAATGAGGTGGGTGACTGCACCGATAATTTAATCAGATAAAAAAAACGTTTATAACCATGAGAACACGGAACGAAACCAATGAGATATCTATAGTTAAATTTAGTTATTACTAGGGTGCGGATATTGATGACCTAAAAATCTACTTAAAATGATCATTAAAGTGCCCTTAAACTAATGGAAAAATGACATAAAATTAAAATAAAATGATATTTAAATATTATTTACCGTACTCGCACTACAACTTCTTAAAACTTAGTTACCTTTTTTAAATGACCACCTTGCAAATCTCAGAGAGAGGAGGCAACTTCGTGGAATTTAACTAAGATAAAGGAAAAGAACATGCAACGAAGTAAATGTTTTAAGGGAAAACTATAGCTTTTAATGATGGTTTACAATGTGTTTCAATGAGGGGTGGTCCATGTCAGTGCCTTCATTCTCAATCTTCTTCTCCTTCCGCGCTTTACTTTTGCTACCAGATCATCCAGATGAGGGAGTGTGAATGACAAAACAAATTGTGGGCGCAGCGTGCATTCTTGTAATCTTTGTGTTAAAAATACTGTCTACTACAATAGACATCCCTTCCGAACCATGTTGAGGACACAACGTCCTGTCCAGGACATGGTGAAAATTTCCCCCCTTCCAAACATAAATTTTAAAGACACCCTCGTACCGACAAAAGAACAGTAGCAGTCAAAGTCCTCACTTAAACTAAGCTGCTGTCAAGCATTTTATATTACTTCCGTTGTGTGAGGTGAAGCCTTCAGTGGAATAAGGGATGGATTTTAAAGTCTGTTTCAAACTATAAAACTCAAACTTCACTGTTATTCACTTATTCAGTAGGCAATTACTACTGATCTATTTGGTTAGAAAATGATTTAACTGGCCTATCGGTAAAGAAGAAAGTAAAATGCATTCCAAATGACCTGAAAGTTCTTCAAATTATTAAAAATGATAAAAAAGCCGAAAAAATATAACAATTACCTATTGGTTTAAAAAATGTCAAAAATGCAATTTAAGAAATTACTTTTTTACGTTGATATTAACACACAAAGGATTTCTATAATAATAGGCATCATCATAATGTGAAAAATAAGAAAATGACTTTTCATCAACATCCGCCCCCTAGTTATTACGTACAGCACCATCATAATGAAGATGATAGAGATGTGATGAGGATATTGGATTTTGGTTGGATACAATACATAGGCTACTGAACTAACAGTAAGGAGATGGAACTAATAAGAGGACCAAAGAGAAAATTAACTAAAAAGACTGAAGTATGTAAAGAACCGTTACACTGTAAATGGGACAGATAAGGGAGAAAGGAAAAGATAATTCCAGTCTAGGCCTCTACATTAACTTCACTAACGGAATAAACTATTTCTTTTTGAGAGTGATGAAATTAAAAAAAAAAATACGAGACTGAGTTTTGAATCACCAAGTGTCACCTTCCTTTGTTCCACATGGCTATTGTTATCGTGTAACATGTCCTTTATCCGCTCCTCTTACAAGGAATACATGAAGTGTCTAATGCAAGGTGTGAAAGGCGACAGACGGACGGACATGTAAATGTAATCACTATTTAGGCAAGGAGCAGGCAGGTGTCGGTTTTCTTCTACGCTACAGTGTGACCATCTTCAGTGTTATTCTTATATTTAATGTAACAGTGACTTAACGTTACAACTTGCAAACTTGTACACTCCAAACTAAAATTAAGTAATCTTAATATGATTTCGTCAATTTGAATTGGAATTTGTATTGAATCAAGACGATGTAGTGTAGTTTGCTTTGCCATCATTCCTGCTAACATTAATCGTTATCACTAGGGACCGGATTTTTATGTAGGCTAATTACATATTATATTCCTTTCAACCTAACCGTATATAAATAAGAAATCTTTGTGAATCTTGTAATTACCATTAATATATTAAAATTTGATACTACATATTTTACATATTTACCCCACATTACATATTATGGGTTGGTATTACATAAATCTACATATTTAGGGGTTTTATTCATTTTTACTTCTCTAAAAGGAAAAAAAAAAAAAAAAAAAAAAACTTCTGCTGGTGAAGTTCACAATTTGAAAAACACAGATTTAAAAAGCCTTTTTACCTACCCAAGAAAGAATATATTTCGGGACGAAACATAACGTCCTTAGTTCCAGTAAGTAATAGAGGCATTCACCCCATATCGCCCACTGTAAATATGAGTGAACAAAATGCAACCTTTCTCATACAACTACCTAGCATTGACTTCATGCGGTGCAGTGGGACGAGAACGACATGACTTGTCTCGAACTATAATTGTTCTGCACACGTCTTAACAAGTAGTTCCCATGCAGTTTGCAACCTTACCCACCCTCTTCCTAATTCTTCCTGGGAAAACCCATGTCAAGTCCGACATGAGCCGCAATAAAGTAGCCGACTTTTGAAAAGAAGCTGGAGTAAAGGAATAAACTGGAAAATGTTGAAAGATTAAAATAAATAGCTTTTCAGATTATTGCTTGACCTTTTTACCTAAAATCTGGTAGGCCTATACGGAAATGGAATTTTCCGAGCAACTAGAAAGTATGGTTCTCGGCTGGAATAATCCTACCCTTCTGAATGAGACAGGAATGTCACTTTTCAAAAAACAGTATGTACTGTAAATGCCTATAGTTTGAGATTTTAGTAAGTACTTTGTTTCTTACAGGGAGCAGCTAAAGTGCATGTGTCCCACATCTCCTCTTATTTTCTCCTAATCCAGTAAAGTGAAACAGTGCTTGCAATACTGTTGTGTCATTCATTTCACTCAGTTCTCTAGTTTTAGTACTTACAGTATAAAGTGCAAGTGAGTTTATCTACTGCTTTTAACTAACTAAAATGGCCCCTGTATCTTCAACCCTAACGACAAAAATAAAATCATGGATTGCGATGGACGAAGCTCTCACTACAGATGGAAAAGTAGTAATGTGTCAAATGTGCGGTAAAAAAGTCGGGTGCTCTATGAAATCACAACTGGGGAGTTTTACCTATCCTATACCTGCCAGATATTGATATTAAATATTTTCATGATTTTACATATTTTGGTACATATTCAGCTTATTTTTCTTACATAAATATGTACATATTTCACATCTTGATATTACATAAAAATCCGATCCCTAGTTATCACAGACAGGGGGAAGCTATTGTACCGTATTATGAAAATTCTAGAGGAAGAACCACAGGATTACCTGAAGTTGAAACTACTGTCTAAGTATTAGGATATGGTACCATATATCTAAGGACCAGTTGTATAAATCATTCGATCAGACAATGAAATTAAACTTCAGTTAAGCTCAACTTACATTTTTGATTTATACAACATTTACTGAAACCATGTTCAAATTCTGCAAGCTTCCACAGTGAAATAGTGTACAATCATGTCAGCGCTATCATAACAAATCCAATTCCTCACGTCATGGTTATCACAGTTCCATATTAACATAATTGACTGTAAAAACAATTGATCTGGAAAATGCACGCTACACTTCCTGACACTCTACAGGAACGTGTTCTTACTCTGGTGACAATGCATGTCAACATGTTGGAATGGTTGATGCAGAGTTATTAGCAAAGTACAATTCGTGTGTTCTAAATCATGCTCTATACAACCTACCGACGTCGACTTCTTTCCGAAGCTAAAAATATCTATGGAAGCAGATTGATTTTCCAATGTGGTACAACTGTCTGTTATCTTTAGACGGGCGTATTTGTCGTAATTTTGAACATCAATTACTACGTAATTCTAACGATGACAAGAAATAATCTTCGTCTCAAATGTAACCTAAAACTTTTCCAAACAGATATTTAATGACGCCCCCCTTACTGCACAGTTATCTATTGTAGTTGGAATTTCTGACAGCGAGCTAGTAATTGGCGAGATGAGACTGAAGTAGGCCTACTTTATTTGTCGTTTAGACTAAGTGACTGACATTCGCATTATAATCCTTAAGAAATTTAGAAGAAACCAACGAGGTAACCTGCTCAGTCAGTCAGTCAGTCAGTCAGTCAGTCAGTCAGTCAGTCAGTCAAGTCGGTCCAGTCAAGTCAGTCAAGTCAAATCAGTCCAGTCCGTCAGTCAGTCAAGTCGGTCGGTCGGTCAGTCAGTCAGTCAAGTCTAGTCAAGTCTAGTCAGTCCAGTCAAGTCAGTCCAGTCCAGTCTAGTCAGTCAGTCAAGTCGGTTAAGTCAGTCCAGTCAAGTCTAGTCAGTCAAGTCAAGTCAAGTCAGTCAGTCAATCAAGTCGGCCAAGTCAGTCAGTCAAGTCGATCAAGTCAGTCAGTCAAGTCAGTCCAGTCAGTCAATCAGCCAGCCAGCCAGCCAGTCAGTCAGTCAAGTAAGTCCAGTCCAGTCCAGTCAGTCAGTCACAGTCCTGTCAGTCCAGACAGTCAGTCAGCCAGTCAGGTCGGTTCAAGTCAGTCAAGTCTAGCCAGACAGTCCAGTCAGTCAGTCAGTCCAGACAGTCAGTCAGTCCAGACAGTCAGTCAGTCCAGTCAGCCAGCCAGCAGTGTGTAATGCTCTGCTTAGTGAATCGATCTTGCAGGTTCTCGCTGTCTCCCATGAATTTCCTATAAGCGCGGAAGTTAGATGTACGGTAGTGATGTACAGTTGCATATCTGGTGGGAAAGCTACATCCCTAATTACTTCAGCCCAAAGAGGCTTTTTATGCACTCGTGATGGAATGAGTTGCGTGCCAATTATGCTGCAGCATCCGGCGGACTATGTGTACCTCTCCAGCCAACATGTCTGAATATCATAGCTCACAACTTTACATGAGTCATGTCCCCGTCAGAGTAACATCATTGAGGGCTTCGTTTCTCTCTACAGATCTATAGTTGTCTAGTATCCACCATCACTTCTGTATATCTATCTTTGGATAGACGGTGATAAACACTCGCTACGTCTAACGGCCGATTCGACGTTGCGTAAACACTAGTGGTGCTCTGCTTTTCGATAATGAAGAAGAATTTGTGGAGAGTATTGATGTAATAACGAGGGTCAAATAGGAAAAGTCTGGGTAAAACCCTCGCACCCTTGAATTTGTCCAACAGCAATACAACTTCGCCATTGCCTGGATCTGAGTTGAGGTCCGCGGCAGTCATATGCTAGCGCTCTGCCGTCTGATCTACTAAGACAGTTCTGCTAAAATATAGAAATACTGGCTGAAAGTACCCGGCGTTGCCCGGGTTTTCCTTTCTGCTTCTGTTTTCAAATTAACTGGTTGTTAAATTTTCGGAAATTTCGGAAAACTAACTATAGACAACCAAAACGAATTGTTTTACTAAACTTTCCTCTCACATAAAGATGAATCTTTACTTAACTTCACTTAGCCTACATGAATTAATACTCCTTAGCCAAATTCCTGCCAGGCTTAACTAAATTTAAAACAATTGTAGATCAGGCACCGAAAATAAAATATTTCATCATGTGCCTGACGTTCAACTTTGTTTTAAATTTATATATATATATTTGTTTTGTTTATTTATCTCTGCCGGTCAGTTACCGCTAAATTTCAAGTGCTTTATCTTAGTCGTGGCTATCAGCGTATTAAACACCATTAATTTTTCTGCTGTCTTCTTTCCTCCCCGCCACAAATGTGACGTTGTATAGAGGCAGAGAAAAAATAACTATAAGATCTGTACATTTAACTGAAGCTGTGCTGACATACATTTCACGTAATTTCATGTCTATGTGTGCTTTCACTTGAACTTCAGAGACAGCTGATGGTAATTAGAGAATTCTCTTGTTCCCAATCTGAATCGTTGGGGTGTCATCGTGAGCCTAAATTTATCTATCGGTTGTACCAAAGAATCAATATATACGTATGTAATTCAATTTATATTGGAATATTTTTTACCCCTTGACAGCTGTACGCCCGCTTATATCATACTCGGCCTTTTTTAAAATATTACTTTAGATATTATATCTAACAAACTCAGAACATATTAAATATATTACTTTTTATTTTATATACGGAATGCAGATAGAGTATAATTTTGCAAGAAGTCATTGGTCAGCATAAATAATAATATTCTGAAAGACATCCTATGTTATAGAAAATGAAGTGACTGTTCTTTCCACAACGCTTGATATACTGCACTGGCAACCTGATTACACAGATAAAATTTCGCAGTAACACATTATTGGACATGGGCAATAATATTTTGAAAGATATATATTTTAGAATTAAGTAGTATATCGAAATGATAGCCGTCCAAATCTTGGATTTAAAATATCGGCATTCCAATCAATTCAAATGAACAAAAATAAAGAAACTGTAAATTAATGTCTTATTTTCAGTAGGCTTACGTATATTCACATACTAGGCTACATTAGGAACATGACAAAAGTCTCATTGATATGCATACAATTCGTTTCCCCGTCTTTTGTATAAATGTGTATATACGTTTAGGTGTGCTCACTTGAAAGCAAGTTACGCAATTATTGACAATGTGAAAAACACGGAGATTTAAGTGAATGTCTGCAACTTTGAGCGACTATCCTTGTGCTTTATTTTACTACGGTCATTACCAGGGAACGGATTTATATGGACTAAAAATATATGAAATATGTAAATATATATGTAGTTATTTTTACCAAAATATGGAATTAAATATGGATTTTTACCAAAATATGGAATTAAATATGGACTTAAAATTATAAAAAAATGACTATGTACGTTAAATATTGGTACATTTTAATCAAACTAAACAAAAAATATAATGGACGTACCTTATCTTCCAATGTAGTTTCAACAAAACACAATTTTTATTGTCTGTTACCATAACAATAGGTTACAAACCTTTCTTTCAAGTGCTGAAAAGTGAATCTTCTTCTATTGTCTCTGAGGATAGATTTATACTGACTAAAAGAGCGTTCGACGTCACAAGAAGTAACTGGTACATAATTCAATTTCACAATGTCTGCTGGGGATAAGTCCAAGTTAATCTTCACTGTTGATTCACCACTCATCACAGCAACAACCTTTTGTAGTTCTTCATATCCAGGGTTTTTTGAAAGTACAGTGTCCACCTTAGCTCTTACTGCATCTGCAACTTTACCTCTACCACGATTCAGTTGTTCCACAGTACTATTTATAATTTCAAAACTTTCAGATAGTGAAAGGTGCCTATTTTGGAGACTTTTGAGCGTTTTTATGATGCATGAAAATGTATGCTGAATGTGAGCTAAGTCATTCTTCACACTTATGTCACAGGTAACTGTTTTCGCAGTATCAATTGAGACTGCATCTTCAGAGTCCAATGCAAGGAGAACATTGTTAATAGAGTCTATATGTTCGGCATAATATTCAACTGCTTCTAGCCATGTACCCCATCTAGTTAAAATTGGCTTTGGTGGCAATGGAATTTCAGGGTACATTTCTTTCAACACGTTAACTCTACTGGGAGCTTTGAGAAATACTTTTTTCACTGATGAAATCAACAAATCTACTTTAGGGAAATTGTCTCTGACCACTTCTGCCACACGATGAAATGCATGCGCCACACAAGTAAAATGAGTCAATTTAGGATATACAACAGATAATGCTTGTCCAGCTTTGACCATATAAGGGGCAGCATCGCTAATAAAGAATAACACATTATCGTACATAATACCCTTTGGCCACAGGATACCCATAGCTTCGTTGAACAGTTTAACTATAGTTTTGTTATTGCACTTTTCTAGAACATCACAATGTAAAAGAATTCGTTCAGAATATTGTTCACTTAACAAACCGATAACTACATTACCAACAAGTCTACCTTCTTTGTCGGGAGTCTCATCAATGGAAACCCAAATTGAACTATCTTTAATTTCATCTCTTATCTTCTGTATTGTCTCATCGTAGATGGATGGAGCATACGTCTTCCTAAGTGTTGACTCATCCGGGATTGTATGTTGAGTATATTTTTCAAGGAATTCCCTGAAGACCTTATTCTTTAGTTTGTAGAGAGGAATATCAGCAGAGATGAGAGAACGGCACAGGTCGATGTTAAACTCAGATCTTACATTCGATGTTGTTGGTTGTGTTAAAAACAATTGTCTCTGCTTGGAATTTAGTTGTTTGTTGGCCTGATGTTTACTAGTTGTAATGTGTTGTTGCACCAGGAACTTTTGTGTAGATGATACTGCACACTGACACAAATTACAAAATAATATTTTATTGTCAGTTGATAAACCATCTTCTTTAAATTCTGAAATGTAACTTGTTAGTTTTGATTTTAAATTGACTGAATGACGTACTTTTGGCATATTTACCGTCTTTATAGTATGATTTACAAAACTGAACCTATGTGTACTCTGACTGGCATTTAACTGTTGAGCTGCACAACTGAAGTCTGTTAAAAATTTTAAATTAAATTAATACAGTTTTGTAACTTACTTTCCCATTGTTGATAGGACTGCTAATTTTCAAATAACTCTGATGTTAAAGGGATTACTGAACATGTGTTTAAATCTCTATTGTTGAAATGTATTTTTAAAAGTTAATGGAATTTTGTTTTGTTTTATTGTTAAACCTAATATAATATGGACTGTTTTATATGAAATATGGAAAATATATGGAAATTAACGAAAATATGTACTAAACTCTAAAATATGGAAAAATATGGAAAATAAAAGTAGGATTTTTCAACCCTACACATTGTGAAACATAAAGATAATGCAAAATATAAATTATATTAGCTTTATAAGTAAATATGTATTTACATATAAATCCTTTCCCTGGTCATTACGAATGCTAGTTGCACTGAAGTGGCAGTTGCTTAAAATCGAATGGTTATCATAAGAATATGTGGGATAAAAACATCTTTTCCTTTCGTTTTGCCAGTTAATACTGTCACTTCTATTACGTTTGTCATGAGTTTTTTCACACCAATTCCTGTTCCATTGCATAATTCTTGTGGATCAATATTTCGCAATAGTACATTACTATTGGTGATTCAATATTAAGTATTAAATTATGTGTTGGCAATCCTTGTGATTTCAAAGAATTTAAGAATTCAGTTTGATAAAACTGTCTCGAGAAACACATAATACGGTTCTGGACTGCATAAGGATACTTATTGCATGAATTGTCTAGATTTTGGCCTCCATGATGTATCTATTTTGTTATTTTATATCGTTTTGCTTCTTCCATGGCCTCATGAAAGACGATGTTGAATACAACCACGGCCGACTTGATGTTCCCTTCTCAAAGCGAGCATCAAGTCGGCCGTGATACAACAGACAATAATAAAGAACAATTGACTATAGAAGATTGAATTTTAGTATTATGCATGAACTAGTGGCTTGTGCAGCAAATACTGCTGCAAACTAAGTTCGTTAGACGTTCAAATAAAATTTTTTCGGATTTATTTTCAATGAAGAATACTTGTCTTTTTGATAGTTATTTGCTTCCATAATAATGAAACATACTCCCTCTGAATGGATTTTTTTAGGCCAAATACTTTTCCTTGAGCCTATCCAACTTCAGTTTTTGAGTTTCAACGCGAAAACGCAAGTATCAATGTCAGGACGATAGCAGTAGCTATTTCAGGACATTGTGGATTGTAGGCAAAAGTTAAAAAAATATCAGGTTTGTTAAGCTTTCGAACAATAGCATTTTCGTATAGCTGCTGCATGTAGAACTTGAAATGTAGAGCGTAAAATCATTTTATCCTACTAAGAGTTGTTGCTGAAATGATCTGGAGACTACAAAATTTTCTAAGCCTCTTATTTTATCAGTACCGGTAAGTAATACCTTTTTATATATTTTCCTTAGGAACTGTAATTTTTGCGCTCTCTCGAGCCAATATTGAAGACAATGACACATCAATATCTACACTACACCGCCATTAAGTATATGAAAAAGACCCAACCCGACTGGGTTAATAAGTATAAAAATATTTGATTTTTAATAACAATATTATCATCTTAAGTTTTGTAGTTATATATAGCAGCCACTCAGTAAATTATAGAAATGAAGATCTCAATTAAAATATTCTCTACATTTACTTACATAACCTCAAAACGTTTCACTTTCATGTCATCAATATAGCATCAATATTATGTACAATTAATGAAAAATAGATGCATCATGATATTAACTATAATAATATTTAATTTCTAATGATAATAATGTCATCAAACCACCTCAAGTTTCGTAGATTTGAATATCCAATACACAGCTGTACTCAGAAAATTATTATACACTGCAGAATCAGTTTTTAATAACAAATTGAATTGAGCTCTAGATATGTCGGCAATCCTGCAGGTCATGGCCTTCGTGTAATAGCCTATTGTTTATTGTAGTGTGTGTTTTGTTCTGATATTCAATCAAGTCGGCCGTGATTCGATAAAATTAGTTCTCAAAACTGACAACAGATGGATTTTGGAAAATAGGAAAATCATGTAGGAAAATTGACATTTCACTGAAAACTACTACTTTTCCGAAAAACTTTGGGTTCCAAGCTTCAAAATGAGGCGCCATTTATTAAAATCCGTTCAGCCGTTTTCCCGTAATTTCCATTACCAGTTCAAATTATATATATAGATGTTTGATCGTATTTATTCTTATTTTTTACTTTTTTAATTGATTTAATGTCCATTTTAACAATTTTAATATAGCCTATGTTCTTCTCCTGGTTATGAAGGTTAAATGTGCAAACATTGATACATATTGGTCAAAGCGTCTAGATTTGTATAGGGAAATACATACATACCCATATTCACTTTTATATATTAGATTATCAGACTGGATTGTAGAAAGTGTAGGATGAAACAATTCCACGAGTACTTAGCCACGCATTGTACTCCAACTCTTATCATTCAAGACAGCCAAGTCTCTAATGAACTTAAGGATGCTCGAAATCGGAATGCTGCTGATGATGGCGATGTCAAGCCATAATTTCCCAGTTTGTGAAACTAGGTCAGTGATGCAGTACATGCTCTAACTGCCACCACACACTGTTAGGCTAAGCTGAAAGAGCCCAGTATATACAAGTGCTCATTTGAGGTACAATAACTTGTTAAAATTCTTGTAAATGTCGGCAGTATTGTCTTTGGTGAGGGTGCTAACACTCGTATAGTCTTTGTCAAAAGCTGATCAACGATAAATTTTATCATCCTCAGCGTGACAACCCACTGAAAACCTTGGCCCATAAATAATATAATATAATATAATATAATATAATATAATATAATATAATATAATATAATATAATATAATATAATATAATATAATATAATATAATATAATATAATTTAATAAGCCACCGGCATGGCTCAGTCGGTTAAGGCGCTTGCCTGCCAGTCTGAAGTTGCGTTCGGGCGCAGGTTCGATCCCCGCTTAGGCTAATTACCTGTTTGGGTTTTTTCCGAGGTTTTCCCCAACCGTAATGTGAATGCAAGATAATCTATGGCGAATCCTCGGCCTCATCTCGCTATCACCAAACTCATCGACGCTAAATAACCTAGTAGTTGATACAGCGTCGTAAAATAAAAATAAAATATAAATCTTATAGTTTTTTTCTCCAATTGAGGGGCGTTTTCACAAAACTCGTTATCTACATTTTTTTCGATTTTGAGGTTTTAACGTATCCTTATGTTTTCGGGTCAGGAGAATCCAATGGTACTATCAGAATTAAGCTAAAGTTGGTAAATAAATCAGTAAATTGATGTTGAAATAAAAGAGATTTTTCAAAACTCGGTATCTACAGTTGTCGAATTTTTACAAAACTTGTTATCTACAGGAGTTGGCATTAAATAAATGCTATATTACTTATTTTTCACTCGGTGACCTCGCTGGCTAAATAATACTTTGTATGCCGTTTTCTTTCACTGTTAGAACAGTTTGTACTGCTTCAGGATGCATTTAAATCTCAACATTCTGTAGACTGTTACTCAGAAGAACAACGTTAAATAATATTCAGGAAAAAATGAGTGAATGTGTGTCACCCAGTGCAAGAGATTTCAAGAGGCGCAAGAGACGTTGAAGTGAACAAGAAATTCTACCTAAGTATTAAAGGTATGTTGATTCTGGTGATTTACTTAATATCATTTGTGTTCACGATCTTGACATCGAGAGCAAAATGATAAATAAGGATTGCCCCGCGTCTGATTTATCTTAAAATGACTTGATACACTTTAGACAACATTTTTATAACAATGATACAAAGTTGAAACAGGATATGTTTCTAATCAGGTACATGACAGTTGCAAACTCTGCAAGGCGAACTACCGCTGAAGAGGAGAATGAGAGAAACAGATCTGTGACGATTTGCTACCATGTAACAGATGAAGATGTATCATCAGTGTTTCAAAGGACAGATTACAACTTCTGACTAGAAAATATGTAATCACAGGACAAATTCCGAAAGAAAATCGTAGTGATCGGCGAAAGAATGAAAAGGATGAAGAGCAGACAAATCAGATTAAAGAAACATTTTGAAATACAAGGAGAGGCACACTATTCCCGACGAGATACCTGCTGTTCTTTTTTGTCTCCTGAACTGAACTTGAAGATTACGTGAAAACGATACGACAAGTGCATTCTGTTTGGTGGTTTGAGATGTTCTTTGTCGAAATACAAGTATTTAAATCTAGGATTTGGTTACCTTGGGAGGTCACAGACATCTCATTGTCTCTAGTGAAGAGGGAGATGTGAAATCGATTCGATCTTCAAACTTATTTTGGATCGAAATGATACATTCCCGAACAAGGATTCCTAATCAAAATTGTATCTACTTAGTCCCCTCTACAACCCCTAGATGTTTGTAATAGAAATTATGAAACACCCTGTATAAAGAATCTAATGAGATATTTTGACATAAATTAAGAGAAGCAAAAGTGTTATACCAGGATGTGTTCAAATGGTGCACACAGAATGACAAAGACAGCATCGATGCAGAATATCAGAAAGAAGCTCCATACTAGCTATATATTTCATACGTCAGTGTTTGTGTTATCCTGTGAAAATAAGTATTATTTCTTGTGATTGTTTCACCAAAAATTTGGACATGATTATCTCATAATAGAATGTCTGTATACTGTAAATAACATAATATTATTCTGAGAAACAATGATGCAGATAACTGTAGAAAAACATTTATGCTTCTTCATGGCTAAAGTGCAAATATTAATTTGAAATGTAGTATTTTTTTTAAATTTTCAGCTTCATTGTATAATGACATTGCGTTTATGTTACAATAAATATCGTTATGACACATAATAGAACAAACATATTGGATAAATTGATATAAACCTCATATTAAGGGAAGCAGATAACGAGTTTTGTAACAATTCAATGAATTTATTAATATATTCTAAGAAAATACAAATTCACAATTTTGTTTGAAATGTGTTTACCAATTCCACTCTAAGATTGCAAAATATTATATTTTTTTACGGATTAAATTTTCATCACGATATAGATGTATTTTAAAAAACAGCTCTCCTGAAAAAACAGGATTTTGTAGATAATGAGTTTTGTGAAAACGCCCCTCAATTGCGCATTAGATCTAAATGTGTAGTAGTATTAATCTGTATTAATTCATATATTCTTGTATCATGTTGTAACTATATCGTTTTGTATCTGATAATGTTACCAAGAATTCGATAATTTCTTTCATGATCTACTTAAATTGAACACTAACATTTTCTTTGAAAATATACTGTTGTAATATTGATATACAATAAAATGTAATTGTAAAATAACATAATGATTTATATAAAATATACATTTTTAAATTTGTAAGTTTTGAGCGATATACAGTTCTAATTGCTGGAAAAAAAAACAAATCAAGAAATAAAAGAACCAGAAATAATGACTTTTTTCTTTTCTTCAGAAAAATAAGTTCTTAGTCTTTCTCGAAGATACCACGTGTGCAAAAAACACTTTACAAAAGATAAGTTTTTAATCTGAAGGACAAAACAAAAGGAAATAGTAAACATTAATTTCATCTTTAGGTGAAAATGGAGCAGGACACACGAGTACTTCCACAGAAGATAGAAACTGGAATCCGAAAGAAAGCAAAAGAAAAATGCGTCCAGTTCTAATTCCTTGGGAACGGAACAGTTTGTTTAAGGGCAACCTATAAAGCTAATAACGATTACAATGATGACGTGATGATGATCACAGGGGTGATGAATTTTTTGGGATTATTTAACGACTCTGTATCAAATGCTGGGTTACTTAGCGTGAATGGGATTGATGATAGCGAGATGGTATTTTGCGCTATGAGGCGGAGGATTCGCCCTATATAACTTGACATTTACCTTACGTTGGGGAAACCTCGGAAAAAAACCAACCAGATAATCAGCCCAAGCGGGAATCGAACCCACGCCCGAGCACAACTTCGGATCAGCAGGCAAACGCATCAGCCGACTCAGCTACAGTGGTGATCTTGACGCATTTAATGTAATGTATATGTACATATATGGGGTGGGCAAAATAAAACTGGCCCGCGGAAAATATATATGAAAAATATGAATTTATATATATATATATATATAAGACTGAAGCGGAAATGACCCTAACAATGAAGAAAACCGTGATTTCGATGCAACAATGGGTTATTAGAGATTAATTAATAACTTAATCTTCAAAGAATATCCATTGTTACAGACCTATAATACATGTAAATACTACAGATTTTCCGGGCTAGTTTTATTTTGCCCACTCTGTATAAATATACAGCGCTTACACGCTCACGCGCACACAAGAGTTGAGACATATAGTTTATTTTTTATCATTTCCGTATTTCCCGTGTTTATAAGAATTGGCTTAATACAGGAAGTTCTCGTCTTTTTCCGTGTTATATGGTTGAATTTGGGTGCGCGATAGCGTCGCGGACAAGGCGTAACGCTTCAAGCCGGAAAAACACATGTTTGAGTCCTGATTTTTAGTATATTATTTTACGACGCTTTATTAACATATTAGGTTATGAGATGAAGGTGATAATGCTGGTGAAATGAGACCGGGATCCAGCACCGATTATTACCCAGCATTTAAACATATTGGGCTGAGAGAAAACCCCCGGAGAAAACCTCGACCAGGTAACTTGCCCCGACCGGGAATCGAATCCGAGCCACCTGGTTTCGCGGCCAGGCGCGCTAACCGTTACTCCACAGGTGTGGACTCGGTTCCTAATAGGATCACGGATTTGCTATTTGCTCCAGTGATTTAATTCTTTCGGTCGCACTATGGACCTGGCGTTTACACAGAAGCGCGTAACAGGGATATTTCTTTGGGAAAAAAGGCGGTGGACATGTAGGACTGACAGCCCTACTGCCATTAATGCCGATTGTACTGGTGAAAGTCTTATCTCTCGCTACCCTATGAGGTGGACTTTCATGGTTTATAATGGGAATGACTTTACTTTTACAGTGGATTTTAGAACACTGTTGGAGAATATACATAGTATTTGTTCCTGTTCTTCATCTTTACCGAGACTATATTCTGCACAGTTTTTGAGATCTTGGGCATTATAACACTAATACGTGACTGGATTCCTAAGACTCGCAAGTAACTTTGCTCTGAACTTTCACTCACAAGAAGGCAGAAAATCGCCTTAGCAGCAGATAAATATCCATGCCTAAGTCAAACGAAGACTTCCTCTCAACACCAGCATCTGCGTGTATTATGACCGTCACGAAATACCTAGTAAAATTAATGTATAATATAGCCTAATACAATACATTACGAAAGTGATTAACATTGTCTACGAATATTTATAGACCATTATGCACTTAAATAGATGCTTTCTTTCTTTTTCTACGAAGCAGACTAACTTATTTCATTTTGTTGAAGAAGGTATCTCACCACCTGAAAATCTAGGCTTGAAACTATTACTACATTTAGAATTGCTCTCCTATTTTGTTCTATTTTTTGCTGGTCTCTAATGACTACAGAACAACATTTTTAAATTGATGAATTAAAAAAAGAGGGCAAGTGATTATTTCAGACAATCAACTCTGGCATGCTAATAGCTTTCTATCACTCGTAACTCCATTGCCACCCTGCTGTGGTAATGCCAAACTCACCCCTGTGACACATAGCGAATACGGGCATGGTGATTTGCCGATATTGGAACTGAGATAGGACTGTTCCATGACCCATATATTATGGCAACGAAGCTTCGCTGGATTCTTATTCACATTAAATATTAATTATTAAGAGTGAGTAGTCGAATATCATATTTTTTACTTGAAATATCTATGTCTGAGGTACAAAAAGTAAAAAATTTTATCACGTTTTGACATGAAAATATTAATCTCACGTCACTCTCAGTATCATGGAAACAGATATAAATAGAAAAGGTTTCCACACGGTCTCTTATGATACTTCCGGGCCTGAAGATTAAACCACAGAATTCATTCATCGCTTCTCATTCCTTCCAAGAGTGTCAGTAAAAGCAATATACATCAATGTCTCAGTGCAGGAGGACTTCGATTTGCTACTCCTAGAAAAAATATCTCAGTACTTGTTATGTAAATATCCCAATAGTAGAGACGAACAAAACTAACTGCCGCTCTCGCTCGCTGTGTTCGTTGCATTTGTCTCGTCTCTTCATTCTCGTGCGTTTCGAGTCTCGCTCATCATTCTCGAAATAGCAGTTGGTCGGCGTGGAGAGATTTCGTAACTTTGAATAACATACATCATTGAAATAAATAACATTATAAATGTTTAAATGAGACAAAAAGACAAAACAGAACAGTATCTTAATTATCAAAATGTTCTGCTTCTGTTATATGATATTACCTTTGGTTATATAGACTAAATAGAAAAAAAAAACAATTCTCAAATAAATTTACATTTCTAAGAAACATAAAACATAACGTTAATGTATTGTTACTTGAGATTGCACACTTCATCCCAAACATATGAAAAGAAAATTCCTAGCCTTTTAATAAGAGCCTAGTAATTAAATTAAGATTGGGAAACGGATTATTATACACTGAAAGGTAGAGGTGATGTTTCAAATAGGCTACTTCATTGTTTATACATATATAACAGTTGCCAAAGTAGATAAAAGTTCAGTCAGGTATAAGCAACTGTGGCGATTCAAGGATGCTTGACGTTCGAGACTTGGGGAGTGATCAATCTCGGCGTCTCGAAACACTCACAAGCATCTTTACGTCAACGACGCGACGTATACAACATTGTCGTCGGGCTTTCGGCTTTGCGGGCGCTGTTAGTCTTGCTTTCTCGATCGCTGTTCATCTCTACCCAATATTGTTCGTTCACTGATCTTTTAGCCATTGGGAAGAGGGTAGAATTTGTACAGGTTGCAGCCAATGAAGCGTATCGGTACGCGACAGTTACAAGAAATCAAACGCTGTTGCAACACTTTATTTAAAGAAGAGGCTATTCAGTATTCTATTGTTCGCTTATAAGTTAAAACTAAATTTTGTGCTGGGATAGTTGAAGTATAAACTAGTTATCATGTGACTTCCTTGGGAGTCTGTGTCTTGAAATATTGTTAGTGATGATGAAAATTAACGTTGTGTGTCACCGAACGGACGCAGTAAAGCCATACATATTCAGTGGGCTAAAATCATTCAAAATGTGTATAAAATCTTTTAAGAAGGGAGGAGGACAGTGTCATTACTGGAGTCCTGCGTTTGGTTACCTAGAGTCACCAAGGAACAGTTAATGTGTATCATGTTTACTATTATATATATATATATATATATATATATATATATATATATAATAGTATACAGTAGGCCTACATATTATAAAACATAATATTATACCAGACGAAACTACTCGATTGTCTGTACGTTTGGGAACGAAAATGCGCTGCCTGCTATTAACATACTAAATATTTATTCAAAGCCATTTTATGGGCAACAGAAGATCATTTTCACAATAAGTAGAACGCATCTATATTCTACATACTTTCTGTTTCATAATATTTTTCATCCAAAAAGTAAAAACTAATGATCATTATTTTTCTGCTACTTACAGAGTTTTGAATATTTAAACTGCACATTTTAAAAGAAAAATCGTTGTTCAGATGAGTAGGCCTACAGGTAAAACATAATAATTTCAAATACTTCAGATAACTGCAGGTGAAACAGATAGTAATGCCAAATTATTCAAGTATGCAAGGGTGAAATATGTAGAAATAAAAAGTTCTTGAGATGAGTACAGGAGAAACATGTAGACTAGTAATAACAAATTCTTCAAATAACTGTAGGCGAAACATATAGCAATGATAAATGCTTCAAATACGTACAGTTCAAACATAATGTAGTAATATAAAGTTCTTCACGTAACATATAATATAAATAACAATAAACATTTCGTAGTTACGTACAGGTAAGTTCGAGGTGTAATACAATACTAGTAAGTTCTTAAAATGTTTATAAGTAGCGAATGTAACAATGATAATTTATTGAAATAAATATATGCAGCAGTTGTAACGTCACTAAACTAAAATTTTCTTCACATATAAGCCGTAAAGGAAGACATACATTCGAAATTCAACCTGTGGACCTTCAGCTCCATACGATGCAGCACATGGGATGGCCTCCTCCAACCCCTCCTGCCAACCCCTAGTTTGCTTCTTGTTCGATATTGCACTCCTACCTCCCTACTGCGGCAATTTATAGAACAAATCGCCGTTATAAACCTCCCTATAGGAAAGACGTCCATAAGAACCCGGTCCCAATCCCTGGCTCACTTCATAAAATCTGATGCGGCGGCGGTAGAGAAGGCTTCCAGTTTATTTCTTTTCTGCTGCATACAAGATTTATTTCATAACCAGTCAACCTTTACGTATTGCAGGACATTTGCTTTCATTCTGACAGTATTTTGCCGATTTTGTCTTTTTCTCTGACTCCCCCCCTTCTCTTTCTTTCTCTCTTTTTTATTAAGGTTGAAGTATTGAGTTATTTAGTATATAAAAATATCGACAGATGTCTACAAAATCGCTTGAGATTCCAGCGTACTCTGTAAACAGATTAGAGAACTATTACGTTTTGTATTTGAAACTACAGATCAGAAAGGAATATTTTATGCTCCGAGAAATATCAATCACAAAATTTCATATCTAAATCTTGAATCATTTATCTTCAAGGATTAAAATTTTAAAACCATTTGTCCTTACGCTTGTGATGCTCCTGAACTAGCACAAGATAGTCAGAAGTAGCGACACTCTATTGTCATGTGGCTATGACATCAATCTCTTACGGCAGGCCAGAACGAACCCAAAACAAAGAAAACATGTTCAGTTCTCCTTCCTGCCGGGCTAATCATCTTATTTATTGCTGAGTTTAATTGATTGTTCAGAGAAGCTCTGTTAAATACTAGAGAATAGTTCTAGCGTTGACTGACAAGAAATACTTAAGAGGTGATGGCTGGAAACTGAATATTGACAGGAGAAACATTAAGATACGAGGGGGATCCAGGAAATAACGACCGTTCGCGCATACCCGCCGCGCAGCTGACTCCCCTTCCTTGTTTGAAGGTCAACTGGCTTCCTTAACATGTGTTCTCATAATGTTGTGAGTACTGGTTGCAACAAGTCGCCATTGTGCATTTTGTGTTACTTCAAAATGAACGACGTGATTGATAATCCCGCCGACTGTGAGGTGAGGAGTGTCATTCGATTTTTGAATGCCCGACATTTGAAACTTGCAGAAATTTACCGGCAATTGAAAGAAGTGTATGGTAATACTGTAATGAATGAAAGAAATGTGAGAAAATGGTGCGAAATGTTCAACAATGGGCGAACAAATGTCCACGATGAAACTCGACCCGGACGCCCATCATTCATCACAGAAGACCTGAAGACTAAAGTGAACGACAGAATCTTGCAAGACAGGCGCACATCACTGGACGAATTGCATATTGCCTTTCCTGACATTTCTCGTTCTTTGCTTGGTGAAATTGTGTCGCAACATCTTGGCTACCACAAAATCTGTGCACGATGGGTTCCACGGCAACTGAGTGACCAACACAAAACTCAGAGAATGGCCTCAGCATTGACATTCTTGATACGATATCACACAGATGGAGACGCCTTTCTTGATCAAATTGTGACTGGTGATGGGACCTGGGTGTCTCACAACACCCCAGAGACCAAGCGCCAATCACGTCAGTGGCATCATCCCACATCACCCAAGAAACCGAGAAAATTCAAACAGACTCTCTCAACACAAAAAGTCATGGCTACTGTCTTTTGGGATCGCAAAGATGTTCTTTTGCTGGATTTCATGCCAAAAGGCACTACGATCAATGCAAATCGTTATTGTGAGACTTTACGAAAACTACGGCGAGCCATCCAAAACAAGAGGCGAGGAATGCTTTCGAGAGGAGTTGTGCTTCTTCACGACAACGCCCGCCCGCACACTGCTGCTTCAACTCGAGAATTGCTGGATCAATTCGGTTGGGAAATCTTTGATCATCCGCCCTATAGTCCAGACCTGGCTCCTAGCGATTTTCACCTTTTCACTAAGCTGAAAGACTTTCTGGATGGTACGCGTTTTGGAAGTGATGAAGAGTCGAAGAAGACAGTGAACACCTGGCTTAATGAACTGGCGGCAGAGGAGTATAACACGGGAATTCTAAAGCTAGTGAACAGATACGACAAATGTTTAAATGTAGGTGGTGATTATGTAGAGAAGTAAAGGAAGCTTCAGTTATGTAACAGACTTTGTTTTTTCATATAAATATATATTTTTAATTATTACAACAAAACGGTCATTATTTCCTGGATCCCCCTCGTACATCTCGAAAACATCGTATTTGTACACTGCATTTTCCAAATATGTACATTTGGATTCGATCTATTTATTCAGTTTGGAAACATGCTGCTAGGTTAATGATGCACCATATGAGTAATTTTAAAGTCCTCAATCAGGGGTTGATAGTCGATTATCCGACACGCTCTAACCAAACTATATGATACTGTCATTTGTGAGGGTCGGTATACCACTAGCTACTAATTAGGAATCTACACATCGAGAACAGAGCACGAACATTACTCTATATAATAATTTATCTTCTTCTAACTAGGCGGCAGCTATTCATGGGAGATAATGCGACATTAATGAGGCAGCGATAAAATCGAAACGACGGGCAGAACGAAGGTAATCGAAAATAACTCCCCGAAAATCGAATTTTATTCTGCATTATTGATTTTAAATATGTTCATTTTGTCTCGCGCCGTGGCGTCGCGGTCTAAGGCATCCTGCCTAGGACTCGCGTTACGGAATGCGCACTGTTTCGAGTCCTCATGGGGAAAGAGATTTTCTCATGCAATTTCGGCCGGTGTCCACCTAGCATCGTCATACAATTGGAAAGCTACGATAGGTGATCTGGTTACGAAAACCATCTATAACGGCTGGGGGGATTATAGCACAATCTAGTATATACAGTCACGAAGCCCAATAGGTAGTAAATATGTATCCACAGATAGTTGCTAACCACTAGGATCGCTAATATAGCCTCATTACAGACAATGCGAAATAGTACCGGCATAGTCTATTGTTTCTAGCACCCTCACAACTCAAGCTTCGCGACTGTATATACTAGACTGTGATTATAGTGTTAACCACACGAGACCTCCATTCTGGTTGGATGATCGTCCACCTCAGCAGCCGGCTGATCGTTCCGGGATCTTAAAGGACTGTAGCGACACGGATGATGATGATGATGATGATGATTATTATTATTATTATTATTATCATCATCATCATTATCATTATTGCTACTATAGAACCTGTTATCCGTTGCAATAAAGGAGTGGATTAAACGGCTAATCGGAAAAAATCGGATAATCCGTACCATGAATGGTTTTCATAAATGAAGTGCATAATACGGTTTCGTAATTGTCTCCATGGTCTTTCGTTTTAACGCGCTAAGTAGTGCACCAGAAGTTCACTAATTTAAGTCTCGTTTCCAACGACGGGTTTTTAATAGACAAGGAAACTCCTTATAAGTGCTGTTTCTGGAAAGATAGGAATAGTAAAAGTCTCATGTTGTAGATTTACATACCTACTTAATACATTTTATACTTGTTTTTTTTTATTATTATTAAATCGCGCACAGTTGTAATTCCAGTCTAGTATTCTGATACGAGATGAACCACAGTTTCTCTTTCCCAAACCACTCAATTACTTTAACTTTTTCTGTAGTACAACACGTTTTTTTACACCTGCGGAAAATATTTTGCATAGAATTTAGGCAGTACGGCCAGTCGAACAGTAGACCATACTGTGTAAGAGTAAAAGTTTGTAAGAAAACAGTTTGTAGAAAAAATTCCTACAAATGTAGGAATTATACTGTATAGTATAATACATTTTTTCGCAGCAAAAATAAATAAATAAATAAAAATAAAAAAAATAAACGACAGTCGAATAATCCACCAGTCGGTTAATAATAATAATTAATACTAATAATAAATAATAATAACAATAGTATAATAATATTAACAAGGAGCATCCTAAATTAAATGAAGCATGATCACTTAAAATACCATTTAAATTAAATTAAATTTGTATCTTAACCCTAAGTTCGAACTAAAACCCACGAGTATGATTTGTTCATACATTCACAAGTACCTTTCAGCACTACACTCATTTCGCTGTCAAGTCATTGCACTGGAACTACGACACATTTCACTGATACTATCCTGATTTCACTATCACTTCGAAAAGATTTCACTGTTCAAATACTTTGCACTGACGCTATAAACTATAAAACTTCACTGAAACACACTTCACTAACACAGCACACTTGTTCACTGATAAAACACTTCAAATAAAACATCAATTACACCCTTTAAATAATGTGCATAATATACTACCGTTTATTAGTAAAGTCCTTAAGCCTATTTTTAAATACACTTTTGATGAGAGTTCAAGTTTCACAATCGTCGGTTCCTATCCTAAGCAAAATTAATCCAGTATCTACCATCATATCCTCCTCCAAATCCATTTTAATATTATCCTTCCATCTACATCTCGGCCTCCCAAAAGGTCTATTTCCCTCCGGCTTCCCAATTAACACTCTATACGCATTTTTGGATTCGCCCATACGTGCTACATGCCCTGCCCATCTCAAATCTGGATTAAATATTCCTAATTATGTCAGGTGAAGAATACAATGCGTGCTGTGTAACTTTCTCCATTTTCCTGTAACTTCATCCCACTTAACACAAAAGCACTTAAGCACCATGTTCTCAAACACCCTTATCCTCTATTCCTCTCTCAAAGTGAGAGTCCAAGTTTCACAACCATTCAAAACAACCGGTAATATAACCGTTTTATAAATTCTAACTTTGAGATTTTTTGAGAGCAGACTGGATGGCAAAAGCTTCTCAACTAAATAATAACAGACATTTTCCATACTTATTCTGCGTTTAATTTCCTCTCGAGTGTCATTTATATTAGTTACTGTTGCTCCAAGATATTTGAATTTTTCCACTTTTTCAAAGGATCTCCAATTTTTTTATTTCCATTGCGTACTATGTTCTGGTCACAAGATATAATCGTATACTTTGTCTTTTCGGGATTTACTTAAAACCTATCTCTTTACTTGGTTCAAGTAAAATTCCCGTGTTTTTTCTCTAATAATTCTTGAATTTTCTCCTAACATATTCACATCATCTGCATAAACGAGGAGCTGATGTAAAGCGTTCATTTCCAACCACAACTCTCTGTTATGCTGGACTTTACTAATGGCATATTCTAGACTTCCAGAGCAAAGTAAACAAATGAAGGTGATAGCACAGTCTAGTACATACAGTCACGAAACTTGAGTTTATGAGGGTACTAGGAACAAGAGACTGTGCCGGTACTATTTCGGATTGTCTGTAATGAGGTGATAATAGCGATCCTAGTGGTTAGGAACTATCTGCGGATGCATATTTACTACGTATTGAGCTTCCTGACTGTATATACCAGACTGTGGTGATAGTGCATCTCCTTGCTTTAGCCTGCATTGGATTGAAACAGTATCAGATAGAAACTGACCTATACGGACTCTGCTGTATGTTTCACTGAGACACATTTTAATTAATCGAACTAGTTTCTCGGGGATACCAAATTCATAAGAATATTACGTAAAACTCCTAATTTAATCGAGACATATGCCTTTTTGAAATCTATGAATAACTGATGTATTGTACCCTTATACTCCCATTTTCTTCTCCAATATCTATCGAATGCAAAAAAATCTGATCAATAGTCGATCTATTGCGCCTAAAATCACATTGATAATCCTTAATAATTTCATCTACATATAGAGTTAATCTTCTTAAAAGAATATTGGGCAAATAAATGTATTTAATGTAAATTGTTTGTAAGATTACATTAATTGTGATAAGTCATAAGACTGATTTATAACTGATTATTATTTTAGCAATAACATTATAATTGGCTTATCTGATGCTTTCAAATGAATTGCAAATGAATGATTATCTACTTCATGTGCATAATTGTCGGGTGATTTACTTGTATATAATTTATAACATTATGTCATACTTTTTCCTTCTTTTCATCAATCGGCTTTTTTTATTGGTTATTTTATGACGCTTATCAATTGTTATGGTTATCTGGCGTCTGAGTGAGAAATTACTCTAGGGTTCAGCAACGAAAGTTACTCAGCATTTGTTCTTAATGGGTTGAGGGAAAACTCCGGAAAAAAAAACCTCAACCAGGCAACTTTTCCCAACCAGGATTTGAACCTGGCTCACTCGTTTCACGGTCAGGTATCCTAATCGTTACTCCACAGCAGTAGAATCGCCTCTTTTCTACCACCTTTCCCTCTTCAAACATGTTCTTAATTTTCTTACACTTCATTTCAGATCCTAGTGCTGACGAAGTTTAGAATATAGGCACATTAAGTTTAATAAGATTATTAGGTAAACAGAAATAAATATCGCAGCTGTGAAGCTAACAGAAGAACAATTTAATTTACATATTATTAATCATCAGTTTATTAGAAACCTCATGGACGTGGACGCAGGTTCCCGAGGTATAAGTCTAAAGATAATGTTGTATAATGCGGTAGGGTAACTGAGAAGGTAGGAACTCTAACAATGGGACGGAAAAAATGAAAGAAATACAGAAGTGGGCTCGGGCAGGTTGGTAGAGCCATCTGGCGCGCCGTCAGAGAATTACACCTCGCTCTGCATGATTTACTGGCTGCTGATTGCAATTTGATGGCCCAGCCTGCTGCTAGCAGAAATAGAGAAGTTACTCATGCAATTCTAATGTTTTACTGATGAAATTCTCATAGTCGTAATGGACAAGCTTCTTCGTATTGCTTTCCATAGTTTTATCATTATCACGTGACCTGAAGAAATGGCGGGAGAATAGAGACTAGAGAATTAATATAATATAATATAATAGCCCATAATATAATATAATATAATATAATATAATATAATATAATATAATATAATATAATATAATATAATATAATATAATATGATATGATATAACACAGTATTATTGATGATATAAATTTAATATAATATACATATTGTTGATACTTCAATGATACATGAACTCTATATAAAGATTAAGATTTTCATTAATTACAAATGACTTACAGCATATTTCAAGTCAATATTTATAATTTACATTCAGAAAAAAAAAACATGTAATGGTGCGGTTAATTTAAAAGGGGGCTTAAGGGTGAAATTTTTAACTTCTATTTATGAGCAATCCTTTTCAAATTTTTATCATATACTCACTCAGCTAACATGAGCTATATGCCAAATTTGAAATCCATAAGATAAAGAGGTTTTTATTTTTAATTATTTAATTTTATTATAGCGTCACTTACAATTTTCTGTGTTTTGCAGTTTTTATTTTTTTAAATTGAAATTCGGTCAACAGTTACTATAAACTTAGACAATTAAGTATTTCCCTAGTTTTTTTGTGTGTTAATTAATATATTTATAGTTCTTTTTAATTTTTAATTTTCATTTCATATGAAGACTGGACATAAAGGAGACTGTAAGTCCCAATACCTTTGAAATTTTTTTTTTTTTTTTTCAAAAAAGAGCCTGTGTCCCTGGCTCAATCCACTGAGAAAAAAGAATAAGTCCCATTGTAATTTTATTTAGAGCCTATCTTCTCCCACAGATGTGCAAAGAATATGATATCACTTTACTAGTTGCACAAGAAAAGCCCTGTTTTCTGGGTTTTTCTTTTTGTCGCTTAGCCTACAACCTTTTTTTACGTCCAGTCTTTATTACGTTTATTTTTACATGTAAAACTTCATGAATACTGTATATAATTCACACTAGAACCTGAATAAAATTCAATTACATGTAGGTACATTTATGAGCATGTCCATTAAATTTTAAGATGATACGGCACAATTTGTGAGGCGAGGAGCACTTTGTAGACTTGAAAATGTAAAAGTATAGAAAGGGAGAAAATAGCATACAAACATAACAACATCTATGTACCGACGTTAGCATAGTCCTGCACTAGATAAATGTTACTTCGCATGGGATTAAAAATTACCGCAGGTATACGTAAAATTTGATGACAATGTATATAAGAAAAAGATATTCGAATATTTTTAAGCATGATAACGAAAAATTGATTGTTTTTATGAAAATGTCGAAATTTCAGTCCTACATGATACATGAATCTAGTCTACAAATTAACTTAAAACGTTGTGTTTCAAATTTTGAACATTCAAATAACAAATGTTTAGCAGTTTGTAATTATTCCTAGTAAACACAGATAAAACTGCTTTGTAGCGATTTTGATTTCATCAAAATGACTGCTCAAATTTAGCCATACGCATTTATTTATGAGGATAATAAAGAATGTGATGACTAAAATAGCACAATTATTAAAATCTTCCTGATTATTAGGATTTCTTTGCTATTTTTATTTCATCGTAATAATAAATTACTATTTTTTAAACACGGCCGGCGCATTGTAAACATGAGGTCACTGCAATCTTCATTTAAACCTGCTTGTCCGATCACAGCATCTTGCTGAGAGCTCCATCGCCGACACAAAATTAATGTAATGAGTAAATTTCGTAATTATGCACTTTAAATAATTCCTAAGCTGTACACTATAGAGAACATTATTATAAGAATGTCTTATTTGAGTCAGACATCTCAAAAATGCCATACAAACTATAGCCTATCTTAGGTAGGCCTAGTTTTCTTGATAAAGGACATCATATTTAGTTCAAAGTTTTCTTTGTTTGGTAAACTCCAATCAAATAAATACGATGCCAAACAGCTCTTTTGTTTGTTTCATTTTAACGACTCATTGCTGTATATAAACGCTTAAGTTCTCTAATTCCTAATTCTGAGATTCAGTAAAAACGTGCAAAAATTACACAAGGAATAGGGAATGCCCTGCTGAACATTTTGGGTTAAGGAACTTGGGGTCTGCGAAGCAAGATTAAGGAGATATGGGCTTAAACTTTTCTATCGCTATCGCTGTTTCCATATTATTTACTTACTTATAAATGGCCTTTACGTAAGTGCAAGTTAAAGCCAACATAAATTGAAATAGATGATGGAAAATGATGTATTAAATGTAGATTTGTTGTGTATAATTGCTATTCCTGTATATGTTAATTGTAATTTATTAAGTTTATGTAATTTTTGTGAACCATTATTAATAAATATCCATATCCATATAAATGGCTTTTAGACAACCCGGAGGTTCATTGCCGCACTCACATAAGCCCGCCATTGGTCCCTATCCTGAGCAAGATTAATCCAGTCCCTAGCATCATACCCCACGTTCCTCAAATCAATTTTATATTATCTTCCTATCTACGTCTCGGCCTGCCCAAAGGTCTTTTTCCCCTCAGGTCTTCCAACGACACTCTATATGCATTTCTAGATACACCTATTTGTCTAAATTTAATATTCCTAATTGCGTTAGGTGAAGAATACAACGCGTGCAGTTCTGTATATATACATAATATGTTTTACATTTTAAAATTATTTCCGTATCATTTACAAACCTGAATTAACAACGTACCGCCAACGGCGTATTTCAGTTGATTGAGGCGCCTGCCTACCGATCCTGAGTTGCACTCGGGTGTGGGTTCGATTCCCGCTTGGGCTGATTGCCTGGCTGGTTTTTTCCGAGGTTTTCCCAAACCACAAGACCATGTCAAGTAATTTATGGCGAATATTCGGCCTCATCTCGTCAAATGCCACCCTGATATCACCAATCCCATCGACGCTAAATAACCTCGTAATTGATACGTCGTTAAATAACCAAAAAAACGTACCATTTTGTATCTCACAATAGTTGCTCAAAATGACGATCACAAACTTCAATGCAAGCATGAAATCGGAGTACGAGTTTCTGCCACATCCTTTCAAATATTCCTGGCGTGCTTTTAATTACATCACGGACTGCTACAATCCTGGCAACTAATTCCATTTTCTTGTCTACAGAGTTCTTATAAATAAGTGATTTCAGATAATTCCGAAGGAAGTAACTGAGGGCCATATTCATAGACATTCTTAGCGCGGGCTTCCGGTGGATGATCAGCGAACTAACATTTTTCGTATTCATTAACCAGTGTTAGAGATATGATATGATATGAATCCTGTACAAGTAATCAGTCGATAGCCGAGGCTAGTTTAGCACGCTCGTAACGCGTACTAGCGAAATGTCTATGCATAGCACCCTGAGTGGCTTCATGTAGGGTGACCTCGAGGTAAAAAATAGGGCCTCCCTTTCCAATCCGAAAACCGGGAAATGTATTTTTAAGAAGTGAGGCGGTGCTTTATCATGCTGCAATTACATCTTCTCACGGAAAGCAAACGGTACGTCCTCCAACAACTCGGGCAAAACTCTTTCATGAACCGCAAGTATATGAGTATAGTCCGGGTCAGCTTACTTCATACCCTAAGCGTGAAACCTAACCATTTTTCCCCCATTACTACATATGCTAGTGGATTGTGGTGATTTTCTAGTTTGCAGGTTGAATTTTCTTTTGTCAACTTTGTTTCGAATTTCGATACTGACAACTACTACAAATGGTAGTGATTTTGTAACTAGTATGTTGGCAGCTGAGACAAATATCGACGATATTTGTCGGTACTGGAATTCCATGAAATTGAAATTGTACTAGATTTCTGAGCCTGTTACTGGAAACTAGTGAAATTTGAACATATTAATAATTAATTAATATCAGTATTAATATTAATATATAAGAGTTATTTTATGTGTCATAATTCAAACTATAGTCAAGTAAATTTTCGGAGTTAGTACTAATAATTTCATGTGGTCAAACAAAATACATTTTTAGGTAAGTCTCGTGAGTCAATTGTTTAGAGAAACCAAAGAATTTCGTATTTCCAGACAAAATACTTGACATTTTGATCCCTTTCTCGGATAGTTTGCCAACGAAAATATGTTGCAAATTATTGAATTATTTAGAATAACTTTCCAACATAAAGTATGGTAAGTAAATAAGTCATTTAGTACGAACGATCGTGTGATATCTGGTAAACATTTGGCAACACTGACAAGACGGCAATATTTGCTGTTTAGGAACTGTTCTTATGTGACCCTCACTATACATGTGGCCATTCAGATGGGCAGGTAAGAGATGTGGCGAATGAGATAGTGTACAATGCCGTCCCAGACATTTACAGTGAAACTGACTTGGTCATCTTAATCTGCTTCGCAGACCTCAAGTTGCGTATTTCAGAATGTTGAATCTTCTTATTTCAAGTTTAATTCTTGTATGATTTTTACTGAATTACCCGATATAACGTACAAATCTTAGGTAGGAATAACGATCTGATTACACTGAACAACAAATTTTTACTTTTTGTCTTGCTGCGAAATAATAATAGGTGAATATTACTAACATGTGTGCCCTAAATGCGAATTTAAAATCCAAATTGCCCCACCACGTACCATTTTCCGGGGAAAATGAACTGAATTTTTTTATGAAAAAAAATTTTTGTTTTATTTTTCACTGCTACTGGTAAAATTACAACGCACTAGGGATACAAAATGCCTCATAATACTTGAAAAATGTGTACTGGATACAAAAATGATGTTACATAGTTTAAAACACAACAATAAAAATATTTCATGCGTATAATGAGGGGAATTTCGGAATTTGAACTTATATTTAAAATAAATTTCTGGATGACTTCTGTTTACAATAGACCCGGGACTGTCCTTCACAAGGAACCAACTATAGTCTGCAAGCATACTGGATGATGATCTTCCTTTATATCTCCTTTCCATTTCAGATATTACTTGATGAAATCTTTTCCCATCCTCGTCGCTTACCGCTCCAAGGTTAGGAGGAAAGAAATCAAAATAAGAATGTAAAAAGTGTATTGTTAGAGACATATTACACCCCATTTTCCCATATGCACTTGATATCTTTTCCACAAAAAGTTCTATGTAGTTGTCCGCTGTAGAATTTCCAAGTAAATTTGAATAAACATCTTTGAAAGCGTATCATGTCATTTTTTCTGTAACGAAAAGTTTTTCCTCAAACAAAGAGTTAGCCATAAGTTTATGAATTTGTGGACCGATGAAAATGCCCTCTTTTAATTTGCCTTCACTTAAATTGGCAAACTTTTCTTTTAAATACTGAAAACCACACCCTTGTTTGTTCATTGCGTAGACCTCAGTTTGAACTGTTATGAAATTTACTGAATAGAAGGGTCCAATATCTGTTTATTTATTAAAAGTACAGAATATGCCAAAAACTATAAGAAACCGGAAATAAGTCATAAATCACAAAGTGCATTAGCTTTTGTTTTGGTTTACAATCTACAACCCGCGCAATATGTATTCTGGGGGAGCGCTTATCGAAAAGTGAAATCATAGTATATCTCAAAAACCTTACGTGATACGAAGAAAAGAGATGCATATTCGGATTCAGCGCACACCAAACCATAAAAGACATTGTTTTAAGTTGGAGCAAAATTCTTGTTGTTCAGTGAGAGAAATATGTTAAATTGGAACTATCGGCTGTAGTTACTGAATTCTGAGCCGTAATTTTACATACACTGCGGCAGATCTATGCGTGTATAAACAAAGATAAACCTAGAAAAAGTAACAGATAAATAAGTCTCTTATAAATCACCACTGCCCCCTTTTTTTAAAGTCTTTATTTCATTGTCAGTTTTCAGTTCCAACTCAGTTGCTTGTACAGTACAAGAGTAATGTAGCAATGTAGGCCTATATGGCTAAATTCTTCTGCATCTATGCCCAACGGAATGACTTCCACATTCCATAACAGAGAATATAAGACACTTGATTTCCTATACATAGCAATGCCATTAGCCTATACGCAAAACTTGGCTATATAAAGCTGCTGCACAAACGAAGAGGTTTGTATTTTTGTATGCACATCAAAAGACCAGTCAATATTTTCTTACGATGAAAGGGAGCACAGACTTTGATATATCGTCTGTATATTTTATGAATGAGATTCTTTTGATGCCTTGTAAATTGATCTCTTACTTCAATATTCTCTTTTAGGACAAGAATTTTTAATCTTATTTATCCAGTATATCATTCTTTGAAGAGACTCTCAAGGTATTGTGCCAATATTTCTACCAATTGTACGTCTAACATTGGTTTTATTTCATTTTTATTTTTAACGATTCAAATGAAAGGTAAATTTTATTATTATGTGATATGGTATTTGAAAAAAATTACACAAGTGCATATCTTTGTACAATAAGTGAAAGAAGGACCCATTCTTTTAACGTGTTTTATGTACTCGTTGAAAATTTACTGTGTAGTGTGAAATGCATTTGGTGAGAAAATTGTATAATTACATATTATATAGTTTTGAAAGTTCTCTTTTCTAGGCCTTGCAAATTATAAAGTTACCTTGCAAAATAAAAACAAAAACTTTGCTTTATCATTATTCGCTTTACGCATTTTGCCATTCACTCATTTTATAATGTAGGCCTAGTAATATTGCTGCTATTGATAGTTTACTTTCTTGAACAGTAAGTAATTAAAACGCTATGCGATGAATCCTCGAAGTCATCTCTCTAAATACCATTTCCTTAAGTACAATTCCGCCTTTGGTCAATGCCACTGATGCGGCGCCATTAAATAACCGAGTATGGCTATGAAACGGGCGGGCCCGGGTTCAAATCCTGGTTGGGACAGATTCTTAGTTGGGGGTTTTTCGGGGGTTTTCCCTCAACCAACTGAAGTAGAATTGCTGGGTAATTTTCGGCGTTGGAGTTCGGATTCATTTCTCCATAATTAATTCATATATCATCATCATCCATACAATAGCCCGAGTTAAGTTCATGGTGCGGCGTACTGTACTTGTACAAGAGCGCGGCCGTTCGGCTACCCAATAGAATAGGAGTGGTAAGCACAATAAGCCTCAGGCTGCAATGTAAGATGAATATAGGTTAAATAGGGTCCGTCTTCTTGCTTATCAAGTAATGTGAAGTCTAAATTATGAACTATGTCACATTTATTGATTGGATTAACGTTTACGAAAATTAAATAGAATAAAGTAATATTGGACAAGAAAACATGGTTCCTACTAGTCAAAATAGATGTTACATTGTAATTAGTCGTGCACTGACTCAACTGTTTACATAATGTTCATATTAGACACAGATAAAATTATAACTTGCAATAATTATATTATTAAATTTTCACGTAAAAGTATTGTGTGTAGTACGTAAATTAAACTAGCAGGTTATGAATATGCTTAATGTTATATAATTACTATGTTTGAAGATTCTGCTTTTGAAGGGTACATCAAGATATCACCCTATGGTATTCCTTATTTTCATAAATGTTGAAGTTTGAGCACAGAATGAAACTTGAAACCAAATTAACAGTATGCTATTGATACTTCATGTGGACAATATTATGTTCCATGTGACATGAGATGAAAACAAGTAAAGTCTGAGCCTGTTTGATATAAATAATTACGGTGTTTTAAAAGTCTCGTTGTTGTAATTACAATTACATATTCAAGTAGTTGCCCATGGTAGCTTGACGTGAAAGTTAAAAATATTAAAATGTTAAATAAATATTTAAAATACAGTTGAAGTAGGTACAAATTTGGCTGTCACGTCTCGAAGATCAGTCAGCTGGTTTCGCTGTGAACACGCGAAGTTTGAAGTTAAATCATTGTTCCAATTTAATTATATTGATCTCAAAGGATATGGATGTCAATATGAAACTTACATGTCGTGTTGGTTGTTAACATAATGTGATCAGGTCGGTAGTTCAGTAATTATATAACATTAAGCATATTCATAACCTGCTAGTTTAATTTACGTACTACACACAATACTTTTACATGAAAATTTAATAATATAATTATTGCAAGTTATAATTTTATCTGTGTCTAATATGAACATTATGTAAACAGTTGAGTCAGTGCACGACTAATTATAATGTAACATCTATTTTGTGTAGTAGGAACCAAGTTTTCTTGTCCGAATATTACTTTATTCTACTTAATTTTCGTAACCAGTATTCAGTATGTATAATAAGACACTTATGTTGATCTGATGATGGTAAATCATTGCCGAAAACGTTAATCCAATCAATAAATGTGACATAGTTAATAATTTAGACTACACATTACTTGATAGCAAGAAGACGGACCCTATTTAACCTATATTCATCTAATTTAATTGCTTATCGTTCTTACCTTTCCAAAATGAAAACTGCAATATAAGCCTTCGAGTCCCTCCTCTGTACAAGAGAAAAAATAATCGACTAAGAAAAAATGTAATATAACATGTAGCTAAAAATGCATGTATAAAGATTTAGTTCCCTTCATGACACTTAAAAATAGTTTTTAAAACTAAAATACTAATATATCGGACTTCATTTATTTTATAAATTGCAAGGTTTAAAATCATGTAATTTTATCAATTTTTCACAAATTTACATAAAATTGCAAACGTTTACAGTAGCTACTATTTGCTATTTAAGAAAATCGATTATGAAATGCTGCAAAGTTAAAGCAACATTTAATTGTTGATTATTATTGCCGAATTCGAGATGAAATATTGAAATTTATTAGATTCCAGCAGTTCAGATTAAGGGTAGTATCATATGTTGGCCTTTCTAAAGCATTGAATACCAATGCAGAGAGTAATAATACAAGAATAGGTAATATGGTAATTTTACCATCTTGTTTTACGGTAAGTCCAAAGAATTACCAGGAATCCATGAAACTAGTATAGAAATGACGTAAGTCTGACTTATTTATAACGTGTACAATGCATAGTGGCCAGAATTCACTCATACGAGAGCGCAAGCAACAGACCTGACATTGTGGTTCGCATTTTTCGTATAAAAATTCAAGAACTCCTAAGCAGGGTGCGAACTGACGCGGGGATATCGGAGATTGTCCCTTCTGAAGAATTTGGTGTCCCCCTCTAAAAGAATGTTAATTTGTCCCCTTCGGGTGCATAATTTATAATTTCCGTATTTTATCATTATGTTAGGCCTACTAATGCAGTACATAACAATGATTCTCATTATTTCTTCCTTTAATGTAAGTTGAGCACGACAACAATACGAGTGGGCCAACATTTCTGTTACTATGGACACAAATTTTATCAGCAATTTCAAATGTTGATGTCCCCTGGGGAAAATATTAAATTCACACCCTGCTTCTAAGATTAATAAATTTTGTAAAAATATTCGGAGATATTACAGATTTTATAGGCCTGTATACAATTGAATTAAAAAAACGGACCATGCCACATATGCTTTTATTAATTTATTATTCTTCCAGAGAAGGATAAAATTAACGAGATCGACCACATTGACAGGATTGTTTGTTTAGAAATTTATGACGCATCTGAAGATATTGTACTATTTAAATTGCTGTTAGCCGGGTGAGCCCAGTCATTAAAAGTGAGTCAACGATGATTTATGCTATTTCTTAAGTAAATAAATAAATAAATAGACAAACAAATAAATACACAAATAAATAAACAAATAAATAATAAATAAATAAATAAATAAATAAATAAATAAATAAATAAATAAATAAATAAATAAATAAATAAATAAATAAATAAATAAATAAATACAAATACATATTATTGCCGTTTACAGAACTACACCCTTGCGCGCCGCAAGGAAGTTGTCATCGTTAGAGTATAAATTTTCGCCTTCCAGGCAATACTAACCGATAATTAATTCCCTAGTGGTTCCGGAACCAAAATGTCCTGTCAAGTCATTACTGATAGTTCCAAGTGTGATAGGATCCTGAACCTTTGGCGGCACATAGAGTAGGGTCTTTAAATTTGTTTTGAAGTAAAACGAAATAGTTATTTTTGACAAGAAATGGTTGAAATTTCACCCGTCTTCCACTAGTCGCGAAAACAGATTATGGTTCACTGGCAGAGTGTGCATCTCTATTGAAGAAAGCTCTCGTGCTTGAGACAGCAACTAGAGAAAGGCACTTTAAGAAATACACAAAGGTCTACACATACATACATATATACAGAACCGTAGATTACGTACATAATACATACCGTCAGATGGGGATACTTTGTGCTTGAAAGGCTTTTTTTTTGCGCTTGTAGGCTACGGAGGAGGGATCCGAAGGCTTACACTGCGGCCTGAGGCTTATTGTGCTTGCCGCTCCTATTCTGTGAATGATTGGATAGCAGAACGACCGCGCTCTTATACAAGTACAGCACGCCGCACCGTGAACTTAACCCGGTATGGATGATGATGATGATGATGTGAATTAATGATTGTGAAATGGGTCCGAGGTCCAACGCCGAAAGTTACCCAGCAATTCTGCTTCAATGGGTTTGAAGGAAAACCCGGGGATAAAACCCCAACTAGCTAACTTGTCCCAACCAGGATTCGAACCCGGGCCCGCTCATTTCACGACCAGACGCGCTGGCCGTTACTTCACAGCGGTGGACTCTTCAAGGGGTTGCTTTGTACCAGTTTCTTTCTCTAAATATAACCGAATACTATCCATGATATAAGGTGCACTGGAAAGTTTTACTTGCCTGATGTAAAAATAGACATCTGAAGGTTGTGTTTAACTTGTGCAGTTAGATACCACTTACAGAATAGATACTGTAGCCTCAATGGGTGTTTGAAAGTTGTTGATATTGGAGGGAAAATTCGTTAAGCTTTGTTCGTGAAGTACTAAAATCATTATAACAAAAATAATTCATCTATCAGATTTGAGCTAGGTATATTGATGTAATGAAATAATTATAAAATGCAATTATGATCATTATTATTACCTCTAATACGTGGGATTTATTGTATTTAAAAATAATTCAGTTAACATGCAGGTTGGGGTAACTTTGTGCCAATTTTTTTTTCAGAAAGTGGTCAGAAAATGATTAGAAATAATGCAAAGGTTCTTGAAAAACGCAGTTATGTGAATAATTGTTCACCAGAGAACTTACAAAAGTTTCCCAAGAAAGCCTACCTGGATTAGTGGAACCATTTCAAAACACTTGCCAGGAGCTGGCCTTCTATGCCCAAGGGTGCAGGTTCGATCCCGGGCCAGGTCGATGGCATTTAAGTGTGCTTAAATGCGACAGGCTCATGTCAGTAGATTCACTGGCATGTAAAAGAACTCCTGCGGGACAAAATTCCGGCACATCCGGCGACGCTGATATAACCTCTGCAGTTGCGAGCGTCGTTAAATAAAACATTACATTTAACTTGCCAGGAGATGACTTGGTTAGAGCATTTCATGCCAGATAGTCTGATAACCTCAAGGAGAGACTAGCGTCCAACATCAGACGGAGCCGGGCTGCTGTATCGAGAGAGGTTATTGAAAAATATCTCAATAATTGTCAGTAGAAGTTGATGGACTGCCTGACGAGAGTATCACACCAGGGACCTGATTGAAGGACTCGAGGAAAGACGTTCACCATCTCTTGATGATTAAGCATCGGCATTGAAAAAAAAAAAAATCATATCCACCACGACAGAAACAACAACCTATAATGAATTTTCTATTGGACAATATGCTATCGTCTGTTATGTAGAAGAACTGTTTCCTGCCAAAGTCAATCACATCGATAAGAATGAAAAATGTGTGACTGTGAGTTGTATGTAGAAGAGGAAGAAACATTGAAGGTGGCCCAATGACAGATATACTGGTTACGACACTGATACTATTTTGATGAATATCCAACTCCTCTCCGAGTTTTCACATGAAATGGTTGCCATACCTGTGAGGATCTGCTTAAAAGTGACTGAATTAATACTGACATGATATCATAAATGAATCTGTTATCTGTGTTCATTGTGTTTTCAACGCTGATTATGGCTGTGATAAAAATTCACATTTGAAGTTCTGTAATAAATAATTTATTAAATAGATAATTTCTCAAATTTTGTGTTCCTGTATTCCCTTCAGTAGTATAAGATAATGTTGCACTATGCTAAATCCTAACAGTCTATCTTTGTTCCACATACAAAAACATGTGTCACAAAGTTAGCCTCTCGAGAGGTAACTTTAGGCCATCTATTAATGACTGGAAAATTAATTATTACATTAAATGACATGGAATTCAGCATGAAGATCTTAAACTAGACGGTTCAAGATAAATTCTCATGGGAAAGTTTTGTCATTAACCACAATTGTTGGTTGTATGGCTGCAAGGTAAAGTTAGAAAATCTCATATAGTGGCACGAAGCATACCCATCTCATGGTATAACATAACATTTTTCGTGTAAATGTAATTATTCCCCGAGCTTCTACGATTACATAGGCTATGCTTTCCAATGATTAAACGTAAGCATGTCACATTTTCTTTACAGTTCTAATGAGTACACATGTTAAACATTTGTTTCATTCAAAGACTGAGATAAAAAGAAAAATTGAAGATGATAAAATTAAAAGTAAATATATCATAATTTGTAAAGAAGTGGGAAGCAATTCTTTTATTTTGGAACATTAATGCTTAATGTAATAATATGAAGACCATATAAGAAGGAATGTTGCAATTCGGTTTCAATTCATATGCGAATAAAATATAAGTTTTGCCAAGTTGGAAAATCGAAACTTTGACATAGAGGCAGGAGTGCTTCAGACACTTGACAAACATGTTAGGAGGAATAAAGTTTATAGCTTCCCCCATTATATATAAGAATTTTCTTGCACTGCAAATAAACTGTTATTGAACTGGCACTTTACGCAACATGAAAGATACAGACTGTTTCAAAATAAATAGCATGAAGGATATTATGACTCATTTCCGCTTCTTCTACGATTACTTCCCCATTAACATTTATTATACATCTTGATTACACAACTTTTAACACTAAATACATGAATATACTTCGGAATATGTATGACTTTCTTGTGTTAAATTCTATCGCACTTGGTTTACATGTTTCGACCTATTGTGACTATACACTTCACATTAGAAATTGAAAACAACAAATCCATAAATTTTCTAGACGTCACAATAACAAAAGTCGACAACAAACACACATTCAAAGTATACAGAAAACCAACAACAACAACACACATATACAACACATCCAACCACGCAACACAACACAAACAAACTGCATTCCAACAATGGTACACAGATTACTCAACATACCAATGAACCAACATGATTACAAAGAAGAGCTAAACACAATCAAATGCATAACACAAGACAACGGATACAACCCCAACATAATAGACAACATAATAAGTAAGACAAAACATAATCACAAAAAACCTAAGAATACAACACAAGTACAAGGACACAAAAAAATACATCACACTAACATACGAAAACAAAAACACACAAGATAGCAACCTCATTCAAGAAATTGAATTACAACATCGCATATAGAACAAATAACACTCTACAAAAACATCTCAACACACAAACAACACAAACAAACAAATACAACTACACAGGCGTATACAAGCTCAAATGTAACATCTGCAACAACTTCTGCATAGAACAGGCAGGCAGATCATTTCAAACACGTTACAAAGAACACATCACAGCCATAAAAAAATTACAAAACACCTCCACATATGCAGAACACATCACAAATGCTAACCATACCTACAGAGACATCAACACAGACATGGAAATACTACACATCCAACCAAAAAGCCAGAAACTAAACACACTAGGACAATATGAAATATACAGACACACAAAAACACAACCCAATGAAATTCTCAACACACAACTCAATTTCAGAACACAGACACTCTTTGACTCCACATTACACTACACAAACACACCCTCACAGGAAACAAAACAAGAGGCGCCAAGACCAGCAACGACCAGTTCTGAGGAAGACCAATAATAGATCGAAACATGTAAACCAGGTACGATAGAATTTAACACAAGAAAGTCATAATACATATTCCGAAGTAACATTTATTATTGTGGTATAAACATGTATCAGAACTTTATGAGTGAGAGTACTTTTTCACAGTGCTGATCAAGATATGTATGATAAAGATAAAAATAAATAGAAAGAGAGAGAAGAGAACCATGAACAAATAAAAGAAAAGTGTATGACAAAATGAGTAAATAAGGAAAAAAATTATATGAATGAAATTAAATAAAGAAGAGATAGCCTATTTTATTTAAAGAATTTTTCAATTGTAATTCAAAGTCGAAGTGATAAAAACAAACAAATGCTACGGAGGTTATAAAAACAAATGCTAGGGACGTGATAAAATTGTAAGATAAGCAGGCATGATTGCTTGAAGCACGTCGTTCCGTACCGTTTTATTGATCAAAAGTAGTATGACGCAGTAAAAGTGTAATAGTCATTTTAACAAATTTTTTTTGCACGATAGTGTTTTTAATGCTACTGTTGTTCGGCTTTGAAAGTTAGAATTCCCACACAGAAACTTGTTGCTATGAGGACTATTCTTCATAACATAAAACTATACTGAAATAAACCCATTGCAATACACTAATTATTGTTACAGTTACCATTACAGTATAGTTTTGCGAAGGCTTTGTAATAATATTGCTCTAAATTTTCAATGGAAAATATATTGTATTTGCAATTTTAGAAGTATGATCGAGCAAAAAATGTTGTACAATACACGTTTGTAAAGTGCATTACAAAATCTCGGAAACTGAAATCTCGCTCTTCTCGTTTCTCAACTTTTCCTCGATTTTGTACAAAGCACTTCCCAACCTTGTATTGTAATATACTATTTTCTTCAGAATGTAAATTCAAAAGGCGTATATTTCCAACATGTCAGATTTACAGTAGATGTAACATACATTGATAGTATGATCAGAAGTGACTCTACTTCGCAATCGGATCGGAAAAAAATAGAAACATTAATGATTCGGCAGTGAGTGATGTCTTCACCCGATAATTTACTGGTAGGTAAACTCGCATTCAAGCCTTTTATGTAAAAATAAAATTCTACATTCCAAAAACGCTGTACATATTTTGTCGTCCTTCAAGATTCATGGTCTTCGGCCAAGTTTCAAGCCGAAAATCTTAGATATAACGGCTAGACTGATAATCAGAGACCACTGAGGACGAAAGAAAGAAAATCAAAAGAAATATAGAAAGAAGGATGATAGGACGAATGAGTAAAGAAAAAGAGAACAAAAATCAATGTGCAAACAAAAGCAAAACACAGATAAATGAAAATATAAATGGAAAAGAAAGGAGAAAATATAAGAAAAAAGGAAGTAAAAATGATAGAAGACAAAAGACGAAGAAAGAAATTAAAAGGAAAGGGAAGAAGGGGAGAAATGAAATTAAAAATAACGCAGTAAAGTGAAGGATAAAGAAAAGTGAAATATAAAATATGAAAGAGAGATTAAATATGGGAAAGGGGAGGAAGAGGAATGCGAAGGAAGAGTAATAGACGATGAGAGTAATAAACTAGGAAAATAGACTGAGAGGACAAAGTAAAATATATTAAGAAGAAAGAAATATTAAAAGGGAAAAAGGAAACAGAAAATAAGAGGAAAGAAAGAAAAGGAATACAGAATGAAAGAAGAAAGATAGTAGAAAAAGGAAGAAGAAATGAAGGACACCGGAAATTAAAATATGTACAAAGTATTATAAAAGAAATTGAAAAGTGTTGAAGACCTAGCGGTCTCGCTGTGCTTTCGAAACTGTGGAATAAGTAGAGAAATATCTTTTACCCTCCGTTCTTGGTTGGAACCACTGTCGTCATTTCAGTGTATAGTGGATCATTCTACAAATGATCACACGATTAATTAATTCAAATAAATTTTATAAGACATGGTCAGTTGGTAATTGAAATGGAACTGATAACATTATTGTGAGGCACCTGGTAGTTGTGTCAGTGTCTCGGGAGTTCCCCGCGCGTTGACCCGCGGCCACTTGTCTGCCGGCGGTCTCGCAATAAGACGTCGCCGATCTGTTGACACAACTCTCAAGGCAGGCATATCAGTGCGCTCCAAATATTGTGAACTCGAAATGACAAGTGTCGCCAACCTATAGTTTATGTACCATCGCAGGATCACATTCTATCTAGCGACATAGGCAATGATGGAAATTTTCATCTACCAAACACATTTTGAACTTCAGCCAGTGGGAGCCATATTTTTCTACATCAACACTCGCATTTCATCCTGGCATACGGATCACCTAAATTCAACTCAATTATTTAAACATCATGCACACTATGGGCCTACATACTCTTCATGCCACTCATACTAGTGTCGCGCATTTCTGGCACTGTGTCCGGTTCAAGTTTGTCAAGCGTGACAAGAACCGAAGTTTGCTTTGAAGGAGCGGATCTATCCAGCTAGCTTGAATCTGTCTCTTCAAGCTCGCTGGCCTCTCCTACCTCCCCTTCCTTCCCTTCATGCTTTTAGCTGGGTAATAATTTTAGAACAAATCTTGTGAAGTTTTATTTAGATGTAAGGATACTGTAGGTAACAGGTTAATACTTAGAAAGAAAAAAAGATTTAATTTTATACATAATTACAACTTACACTATCCACCCTGTTCATAAAACAATAATATCCAACCTGTTAAATAAATGTTTTCATCTTCATAATATTATCGACCTGGCTGGTGCAGTTGGTATAGCGCTGGCCTTCTATGCCCGAGGTTGCGGGTTCGATCCCTGGTCATATCAATGGCATTTAAGTGTGCTTAAATGCGACAGGATCATGTCAGTAGATTTACTGGCATGTAAAAGAACTCCTGCGAGACAAAATTCCGGCACACGCTGATATAATCTCGGCTGTTGCGAGCGTTGTTAAATAAAATATAACATTAACATTAACATTAACATTAACAACTTCATAATATTATACATAATTATAACGTACTATCCAGTGTGTTAAATAAATAATTTCATTTCATACTATACATTATCGTCGTGCATGAGAAACATTAGACCTATGATAGGTTCATTTTGCCGAGTACCTATGGCGAAGTTCGATATTTTGACGGCCCAGAACCAGACTGTTCCAAGTCCAATTTACTATTTTTTTTTCAGGAGAGCTAGTTTAAGCTCCTGACATTCAAAGCTTCATGAAACAATTTGGAATAGTTTCATAGCAACCTTATGGAGAGGAATATTTATAATTTTGTTCGATTCATATATGCAGACAAGAAATGGAACACAATGAAACACACATTTCTTTCTTATAAAAAGTTGGACTTAGAACAGTCTGGTTCTCAGCCATCGATTTGTCGATGTTCTCTTTGCAGCAGGAGGCCCGTCATTTTTGTTCATCAATATTATGAAAATACTTGCTATCCTCCTCTGCCGTCCCTTCATACTTTAAACTAGTGCCGTGCATTACAGGCGTTATATTCTGTTCAAATCTGTCGAATAATGCGAAGTTCGATATTCGCCGATGTTTGCTCTGCAAGAGAAGGCCTTTCGTGTTTGTTCAACCTTGTTACAACAAAATTCGCTGTCCTCCACTCTCACCCGTTCATGGTTTAACTGCTTAAGGATGTTAGGACATATCTTGCGATTAGTTTGTCATATGAAATAAGACAAAATTTATAATGTCTTCGTTGCCGCTCTCATGTTCTAACATTGCAGGACACTATTTTAAACCGCTTAAGGATTTGAGCACATACCTTGCGATTAGTTTGTCATATGAAATAAGACTAAATTTGTACTGTATTGATTTTCTCTCTCATGTTTGAACATTGCATAATAGCTACTAGTCGGTACTAGTGTCCTGCAATGTTCGAACATGAGAAAAGCAACTCAGACATTTCGTATTATTTCATATTAAAAATTAATCGCAAGATCTGTGATAAATTCCTTAAACAGTTAAAACATGAAGGGATTGAAATGGAGGACAGTGAATATTTTTATGAAACGGTGAAACAAACACCACAGGACTGCTTTTGCAGAATGAACATTGGCAAATATCGAACTTCGCCAGACTCGACAAACTAGAACCGAACATAGCGGCTGTAATACACGATGCTAGTCGGTACTATAAACATATGCGTTTTTTATTTAATATATTTTGTTTTATTTAATCATACGTATGTTTTTGTGAATGTTTAATTATATTAATGACAACAAAAATTACCTATACTCATTACTATGCATAACTTCGCATGATATGTCCCCGGCATCCTTATGCAGCTAAAGCAGGGAGAGCGGGAACTAAGGAGAAAGGCAGCGAACGTATCTAAGGAAGGGAAAAGATAGAACAAACGGAAAGTGAGCTTCAACAGACTCGGTTATTTTAGTTTACAGGCTTCATTTCCACGTACTGCTGGATGCCTAAGGAGTAGGGCGAAGTTCGTAGTATCTTGATATCCCCTCCATGTTCGAGTATTGCACAACACAACTCATTCACTAGAACAAAACGAATATTTCAAGTTTTAATTTCATGCTTAACCGAACGTGTGCAACTGAAATATATTTTTCTTAATTGATTTTCGTAGCTCTGATCCTCATTATTAGAACGTTCAGAAATTTAAGAAGCAGAAGTGTGATCTGAGCAAGAGTAGGTACAACAGATTACTTGAATATTCATCTATATTAATAATAAATCTGTAGCCGAAATTTTTCTGGTAATTTTTGATTTTACAAAAATAATTGATCCCAATTAACCACCCTGAAGCCGAAAATCGCTTTTTTGAAATTTTTGTTTGTATGTCTGTCTGTCTGTCTGTCTGGATGTTTGTTACCTTTTCACGCGATAAAGGCTGAACCGATTTATATGAAAATTGGAATATAAATTAAGTTCGTTATAACTTAGATTTTAGGCTATATGACATTCAAAATACGTTATTTAAAAGGGGGGTAATAAGGAGGCCTGAATTAAATAATTCGAAATATCTCGCTTATTATTGATTTTTGTGAAATATGTTACATAACAAACGTTTCTCTAAAAATGATTTCCGATAAGTTTTATTCTTTGCAAAATGTTGATAGGACTGATATTTAATGAGATAAATGAGTTTTAAAATTAAAATACAGTGCCATCTAAGGCGGTGTAATGAAATGAAAACAAATGACTACGTCTATAAGGGGCCTTGGACAACAACAATCGAAAGCTATGAAACATAGCCTACAGAGAATGTTTCTGTGTTTTGTATGAAGTAATATCGAAAGCTAAATTAACCGATTTGTATAATTAATTATTGTTTCACCATTGGAAAGTGTAGTTTCTCTAGATGGACATAATGCTATAATGTTATTACAGTAACTTCTGAATGCTCTCTGGACCAAATGATCGCATTTTAATTATTTTAAAACAATTTAAATTAAGTAACATATTAAACGATTTATCCTTCTATCAAACACGAATGTTCCCTGGATCAAACGTCCTATTTTAATTATGTAATTACTTTATATTTATTTCTAACAGGTGCAGCGGAGCGCAAGGGTACGGCTAGTATTATAATAATGTGAGGACTTTTCGATTTTGAAAATGATGGCAGCTCAGTTATTGTAATCACTTCTCTGCTCTTTCATTTGAAATATAATTTCAAGGATAACTGGGATATTGAAATAAAAAACAGAGAAGAACTCAATGATAGGCTAAATCGGTGTTTCTTGACCACCGGGCCGCGAAATATTCTCCGGAAATTTGTCATTTTACTTTTGTAAACATTTTTCACGAATAGGCCTAAATATTTTATAGTGCAAATATTCTTTGGAGAATAATTTTCGTTATTGTGCCGAAAAGCGCAGTTCCAGCTCGTCTCTAAACTCTAAATTCTAAAATCTAACTAAATAACATCTTTCTAGCAAATATCAGTAACAAAGCCACTTAGTTTTGAACGGTCAGGAATTTTTCAGACTTATAAATCTTTCAACTACTTTTGAAAAAAAAAAAAAAAACATATCTTGTGAAACTGCGTTTTCTGCCATGGACGTGATTAAAATAAAACAGAGGAACCGCCTGCAACTTTCTGACTGTCTCCGTTTGGCTATCCCTTGAATTCACCCCAGAATTAACAAGATAACGAACAGAAGACAGCAACAAAAGTCTCACTAGCCTCGCTAAACCCAAAAAAATTTGCAAGTGTAATAAAAAATAAAATATACTAAGCACTAAGGTTAACTTTTTTAATGAATTATAATTATAGGGAAACATTCCTTTATTAGTCATAGACAGAAGAATATGAAGAGTATGACTGTAGGAATACCATTATTAAGTACCAACACGGCAAGGACACAGCGACTGTACTGCAGTTTTGTAGTACCAACACTTCCTTAGCATTAACGATAACAAGAACGTAAGACCCAAAACAACAGGAGTCCTCGAATTACAATATGAAAACGAAAATTATTATTTGTTGTTTAGTCAACTGTCCGAAGACAGGTCTGAACCTCACAAGTGATACCAAGAAGCCATCATTTATGAGGTACTAGGCCGGGAAATAATGAAGTAGGGTGGCCAGTTCCTTTCCCCCTTCATTGCATATATCACCGACTAGCTACATATTACATTAGTCACACTTAAGATGCATACAAACAATAAGGGTGCTCTGCATAGACATTTCGCTAGCCAGCGCTACGAGTGTGTTAAACTAGCCTCGGGTATCGACAGGATTCATATCATAACATATCGCTAACACTGGTTTATAAATACGAAAAACGTTTGTTCGCTGATCATCCACCGGAAGCCCGCGCTAAAATTGTTCTTCCTCTGACATATAGTCAAGTATACCGCATGATCCTAAATGTGCATAGCCTATCAGCCAGAACCTCGATCAGAGGATGAAACTATTACCCAAGTAACAAAATTATTTTATTTAACTTCTGTAGCAGTAAGATATTGATAGAATCCATAGTAAACATGTAATATAGGTATCATGACAATGAAATTATAATAGTCATAATGGCAACAATGTAGACTATCGTTGAATACTTGAAGTTGATATTACTATTTGATAGCAACAAGAATACCTCAGTAATGAGCAATGTCCGTGACGTCCTCGATGTATTACAGAGACATCTGAAATAAGCAGCTGGCACTGTAATAGAAAGTGAGCTATGCGGCACCACGGTGCGCCACGTGCGAGCAATTTGCACTCACCATTAGCAAGTGCAATACAGATGATAATGACCTGGTCTTATTTTTTCTGCCGTATAAACTCCCTCGCATAAATATCCTGCCTGCTATGAAAAGAAATGCTGAGCATTCTTCAGTTCCAATGTCGGGGGAGGGACGAGGGGAAGTCGATAATACAAACAGGGCTACTCAACTACCAATAATCAAGAGCCATCTAAAGAACTGGCAAGCGGTTTTTTTCGCCTCGAAAACTAGAGAAGAATTACTTAAATAATAATAATAATAATAATAATAATAATAATAATAATAATAATAATAATAATATACTCAGAGCTGTAATTAATATTTATATTAATTTATATTATACATATATACTGTAATATATATATATATACATACATATATATACATATATATATATAGACACACACACAGTTTTTTGAAAAAAAAAAACTCACACACACACACACACACACACACACACACTGGTAGAACTGGTATTTAACACTTACGGTGAATTTCGGTGAAGTCCGGAGGGCCTAATTAGTCAAATTCACTCTCCTCACCTCCACGCTGGGATTCCTTGGGGTCTTTTAAGATGCGAAAGAAAGAGTGGTGTGCGGAAAGCAACGGGAAGCTACCGCATTTATCTTACCCAAGAAAAACAGCAAACAGATCGGTATGAGATGAAGATAAATGCAAACAAGACGAAGACCATGGTTATTGGAAGAAAAATGAAGGAGGTAAAATTGCGAATACTAAATGAGGCAGTAGAACAACTGAACAGTTTTAAATACTTTGGGTGTACTATACGCAGTAACATGAGCTGCAGCCAGGAAGTCAAAAATAGAATATCAATGGGAAATAAAGCTTTTAATAGAAAAAAGAGCGTCTTCTGCAAATCCTCTGGAAAAATAACTAAGGAAAAGACTAGTGAAGTGCTTCGTATGAAGTGTGGCATTGTATGGGGCAGAAACATTGACATTACGACGAAGTGAAGAAATCTACTAGAAGCATTTGAAAAATGGATACGGAGAACAATGGAGTGTGTGAAATGGATAGACGGAATAAGAAATGAATTTGTGTTGGAAAGAGTGAGAGAAGAAAGAATGATTGTGAAACTGATCAGGAAGAGAAAAATGAATTAGCTGGGCCAATGACTGAGAAGAAACTGCCTGCTGAAGGATGTACGTAAAGAAAGGTGAACGGGAGAAGAGTTCGAGGCAGAAGGAGATATCAGATAATAGACAACATTAAGATACGTGGATCATATACGGAAGCAAAAAGGAAGGCAGGAAATAGGGGAGATTGAAGAAAGCTGGGTTTTCAGTGAAATACCTGCCCTTGAGCAGAACACTTATCTATGTTTGTAAATATAATGCTGGTTGCTAAATATTTAATATTTATGATTAATTATCGAGGCAATAGGATCAGTACGGAATTATGGTACAATGAGATTAGTATAGAAATGCAATATTTTCGAAGAAAGTGGGATTCATAACCACCTTGTTTACTATAAATCTAATAATAGTAATAATAATAATATAATATAATAATAATAATAATAATAATAATACATATTAAGCATCAAATCCTGTTGGAATATGAGACTGCTATTGCTTTTTTGTAATAGGATTTTGCGACAGCACAGACAACGGACTATTTTGTGAACAAACTTCACAGAGTATTTGGATCAGTAGGAATGTATGTCCCTCTCAACCCTCGTACCTAACACAATGTGACTTTTATCTCTGGGGAACCCTATAAGGTCAAGTGTACAAAAATTTACATTTACACATTTTCGACGAATTGAAAACAAATTCGGGAAAAAATTCCCTTCATATCTCAACAGGAACTGTAACGATGGATGTGTTACCTTCTTAACAGGTACGACAGATGTTTGGAACAGGAAGGCAGTCAATTCGAGCATCTCCTTTCTTAATTTCGGTGAATAAATAATGTTTAACTACGTATATTTAGTAATATTTTACATTAATGGTTTATGGCATGTGCGCTGCATATTATCGATAGCAAGTTTTCTGCGTAAGCTAAGTTTGAGAGTGGCTTTTCAGAAAGCAGGGTTGTTGCGTTGTGGTTTCTTTGCAATCTATTCACTCAGTGTTGATTAATTTTATTTAATTCTATTCTTCACTTATAAATAATTTTATGTTTAATTCATATACCTCGAAAATACTAAGCGATTGTAGAATATCAACAGATGGCAAAGAAGAAGAGAGAAACCGATAACAATAAGTGGTCAACCTGTATACAGTATGCAATAGGTTGAGTGAATTTAAAAATGGAAGGTGCCGAAGACAGGGACAGGCAGTGAAGAATGGTAGAAATATCACTCTTACAGAAATAGTTTTGTTATTTATTTTTTTATTTTATTTATGTGAACCGACTTCACTTATCTCTTTCGTTCTTAATCGATCTATCGATCGATTTATGACATTTGTTTTTTCTGTCCTAAAGGGTTGTCCTAGTAGTTCTTTACATTCATCCCCCGCGTGAGGAGTGATATTTGGCTGAATTTAGTTAGTCGACACAAGGGCAACTCCAATGTTATTCTCCTTTTCTCAGAGCAGTCATGCCATGCCATGAGTAAGTCGCCCGCCTGTGTAAACAGTCCAGCTTGTGAGCACTTATACTCTTCCTGTCTTTCGTCGCAAGAGGGGTGGCAGGGGTGAATAAGTACACCGGTAATACGAAATATACGATTGCTTGCTTTACAGTACGTACTGAAAACAACACGATAGCAAGCGGTAGTGAGAGACTATAGAATTTTATATATTTATGTATTATGTTAATGTAACTATTTTATTTTAAAATGTAGGCCTATAGGTTATTATGTTGGGGTAGGCCTAGTACCTACTGAAAAAAAAACATACGATGGCAAGTGGTAGTTAGAATTTTATATATTATTTATGTATTATGTTTGTTTGATTATTGCATTTGAAGAGTCCATTGCAAGAATGATAGATGTCATTTGGAATACATTTTGCAGGAGAAGCAATTGAAAGTTTGAAATGCTTAGCGCTCAAAGCTTAACTGTGATTTTCCGATCATTACTGGACAATGACTATCAGTGTTAATGCCATATAACTCTCTATGTACATTCTATATGTCTTAAGCTATGCATTGACAGTCTTGGTTCATTTTCGACATGAAAGTGACATCCATCATTCTTGCAGTGGACTCTTCATTTTAAAATGTACAATTTATTTTGTTGGAGTAATGGGAAGAATTAATTAACTCCTTTTTATATTTTTACGTTTATTTATGGGGAGGCTAATCCGTTTTTGTTCATTATACGATTAAATCACGTTAGGGATATCAGTGTAATTATGAAGACTATTAATTGCACTCAACTCGCACTACTAGTTCTAGAATCAGCAGTAGCTGTTGTTCAATCTTAGCATGAAGATTGGTTATTCAAGCTTTCAAGCTGCAATCATGATGGAGAGGCACAATGTATAGGCCAATGTGTAAAAACGCATTGCCTGTAAGAAATTAAAATGTACAGCAACAGTAGGATGCATGTAATTCCCATGAATACAAGAACGTCGCGGAAGATGATAGACTGACGAAAATGATTGATGATTATAAAAAAACATTTGAAATTATAAGAAGTTCAAAATTTTACTAAAATATTCAAAATCTAACTAGAAGTTAAAACGCTGTGTTTTTAACAATTTTAAAAGTTATGCTGTGGTTATTATTTATTTGTTTACATTCCATCTCGCTATAGAATATTTCACGTTAAGAAAAAAGCATTGGTTTTATGGGCCTTGCCTAATACATTGTACAAGCTATGTGGTAGGTAGGCGTTTCTATGGGAACTGGTCATTTGATGGACTAACCCCATATGCTGAATGCTTTTTTTTCGTAACGTGAAATCCTCTGTAGTAAATTTACAGCAGAAGTAATGCCAATAATTGTGAGCACTTACAGATGCGAATAGTTTTTCTCACAAATGAATCTCAACAAAACTAGGCGAAACGTGAAATCCTTTGTAGTAAATTTACAGCAGAAGTAATGCCAATAATTGTGAGCACTTACAGATGCGAATAGTTTTTCTCACAAATGAATCTTAACAAAAGTAGGCGAAGACCACGTTTGGCAGATTCTCACATAGAATCCATTATGAGGATAGTTTCCAGCAAGAATTATTTCTAGGAAACATCACAAAATTTAGAAGATTGAATCTTTCACGAATAAGAACAGATTGTATATGTGTGTAAAAAAAAAGAAATTTGAATTATTTTAATTTTATTTTAAAAAATTATTCAATATATAAACATTTTGAAAAGGAGTTAGGATATAGCCTATTGCTCATTTATTCATGAACGGATGTCATTCATAATACCTAGTAACATTTCAAATTGTTTTGTTATAATGTGAAATAATTTTTATTAGGAATTACTGTCAAGTGTACCCTCAAAGAAATATTATTTAACATGGTTGTCGAAACATAAATTTCCTAAATAAATGATTCCAGTTGGGCTATGTATACTACATTACTGTAGTAACTTATTCCCTATACAACGTAGACGCCTGACTGACGATTTCTATTACCAGCTGCGACGCTCATTCAAACCAAAGCGCACGCAAAGTGCAATCTGATAGACAGCAGTTCAAAACCTTGCCCATGTCCTTGACATGCCTGCTCCAGCCCTGTCTTTCTGACTCGAAGCGGGAATGCATCGTTGTGTAAATCCCGTTTCCCTCTTTGTTTCTTCTTCTCCATTTTATGTCCTTTGATTAAGGTTCTGGCTGATATGTGCAATACATCTATTATCAGGCACTACATCTCACTTGACGATATGTGTCAGAGGAAGAACAATTGTTAGTATACATCTGAAGTCTGACTAGTGTAATATGTAGCTAGTTGGCGATGTATGCAATGGAGGAAAGGAACTAACCACCTTATCTCCTGGCCTACTTGCCTCATAAGTGACGCCTTCTTGGTATCACTTGTGGGCTTCAGACCTGTCTTCGGACAGTTGACCGATTTTTTCCCATCTAACAAAATATTTTTTTTTTCATCAGAATTGCAACATTTAATATTTATTATACATTTTTAAATATTTACATTACACGTTTCTTTTTTGTTATATCTTCTACATTTATTTCATTGGGGTAAAGTTTTCTTGTAGATAAATACCGCAGAAATATGTCATTTTTACATTTTGTAATGTTAATTGATTACTGTAATCCTTGTACACGAAATTTCTTTATTCTATTAGAAGACGGCAGAGATTTGCCTGTAGAGACTTCTAGCTCCACGCGGCCTATTCGGCGTTTTGAGTTGTCCGTTCATGGTTACAAGACTTATGCGCAACGTTCAGATACTGAGACCGCCGCTTGTATCAATTACATTATATTATTGTCAAAATATTATCTTAAGTACTTTTTTGGTAGGAGAAAAGCATGGGCATTGAAGAAATTTGTTAAGTAAAATAATTTATATACAGTGAATCTAACTTCTTTCACTTTGTTTAATTTCACTTAGGCCTACTCCAAAACAAAGAATGGGCAGGGCAACTGACATGTATCAATGACTGTGGTGCTGATAACAATGTTATAACCAGAGCTGCGACAAAATCTACCTAGACAATATATCAGCGTACGTAGGACTCGGGGCAGCAAGGCAAAGCCGGAGGTGGGGTTACTGCGGTGGATGGTCGGAGTGAGTAGGTATACAGTGTACAATCTCAGTATCTTTTCGGTATTGAATGGTAGTGCAACGATATTCATAACTGATGGCTCATCATATATGTTGAAAGCAGTCAAGAAACTAGCAGAATATCATTTCAATCGTACTTACAATAAAATTGTCTGAATTAGATTTACAGTTCATTCAATTAGCCTACTATGATGTCCAACATGATGTGCTATTGTGTACCTCAATGGTGGGCATTCCTGCGGCATTGCCGCAGTGACGTCAGACCTCAGCGAAGCATCAAACTTACCCCCTACCTTCCCCTTCCCCCACTCCATGAAAGTACTGCGCGTGTATGTGGCGGATTATACTGGATTGCTGTACTTCGGAGCTTCATTAGTGATATAATGTCTTTCGCAGAATCATATGAATCGATAGGATATCACACTTACAAGAAAGGCAGTTCTTTCATTTCTCATGTTTAGGATCAGTTACAAATATTCAGGACGCGAACTTAAATATGTACATTCTTAAAATAGGTCACCTGTTATACGAGTTCAAAGAACAGATTCAGTGATTTCCGAAGTATGGAGAAAGATTTCAATATTTTTGCCACTCCTTTTCATGTTTAAATTGAAAATGTTATCTCAGAATTGCAGTTATAGGTACTGGATTTGCAGAATGATGACTTCTTGAAAGCAAAATGTGAAGGTCTACTGGGGGCTTAAATTTTTTAAAGATGTCTAGTACTACATATCCACTGCTTAGACAGTTTGCTTAAAAAATAATGAGTACCGTCATTTCCCATAACTATGGTCCTGGAACATAACTATTGTCCACGATACAACTATTCAAATTTTGTACTCCATAACGTAGTACCTCGTTTATCTATACTTTTGCTGTACTGTAGTTTGAATTCAAGTCACTGCAGCTATCTACGAACGGTCTATGTTACTTCTACAATGATCTTTGAATGGTTGTATCGTGGACCGTAGTTGTGTTTCAGGACCATAGTTATGGGAAATGACGGTATGTATTCACCAACCTACCAGTGCGAACAGCTGTTTGCTAAAATGAAATTGATAAAGTCCAGCCACAGATCCCGCTTAAGCGATGCTCATCTCCTTGCGCAACTGAAAATAGCATGCACAGATATAAATCCCAATTTCGAAGAAATTGCTTTGAAAAATGATTAATTAAATATCACGTGAATGGACTATTCTAATTACATATGGTAGGTAGGAGTGTAGTGGCGCAACTGTCTATAAATCCGTCACTGCACTGTAGAGTGCAACCCCTCCCACAATATGTAGTTTCCATTTAAATCTTGTCTTGTGGGTTGCGTTCATTTTGCCCACTACTAGTGTATCTGAACAGAGTGTCATTTTTGACGTGACGTACCACAGCGCCATCATTTGTTTTTGAAGTGCATGAAACTTGATGCCAAAGTAGATTTTATCGCAGCTCTGGTTATAATACAGTATAATTACCTTTATGCGTTAAATTATATCACTTTATTCTATATATTAATAATATATTCTATCCCATTTTCACCTCTGGATGTGAAATCAACAGTTGGCAGATCGGCCCTAACCGTTTATGCACTGCTGCGTCACGGATTATTCTGTCCCATTGTTTTAATACTTTGTCCTACTTCATTTTGTTATATTTTTCTATTGATATTTTTATATATCATAAAAATTCTACTTAGATTCCTCAGAATTCGAAACCGAGTTTTTAATAAGAAATGTTGCGTTACATTGCTTATTATTTGTTACATTGCGGACTAATATTGAGGTCTTCCGAGATGTATCTTTGTACATATGTAGAGTAAACAACGGATCATAGAAGTCTGTTTCCATCTACAAAAAAAAAAGTTTCAGGTACTTCCTCGCACTTATGATCAATAGATTAAATTCCATTAGAATAATCGTTAGTGCGTGATAAGAAGAATCGATTCCAAGTACTGTGCAGTAAAAATGTCGCGCAGTTGACCTTTGAATTCACGTACTTAGTTAAAGGGTTGCATAATTACGTGGCTGGATAATAACAGAGTAGTAAGTTCTCTATATCCTTCTTCTTGGATACGACTTCACAGCCCCAGGCTCTGGACGACATATGTTAGGTCTGTCAGTAATAATGGCTCCGTGGTTTGCTGCAGGGGTTGGAGGAGGAGTCAGGTCGCGTTTTGCAATTTCCGGTCGACCACCTCCCTCCCTGAAAACCCCTTCCCAAACCGACGTCTTAGAATAACGATTGGTACTATATTACAAGGATTTTCTTGTGATCTTGCGGCTACTAATTAAGATCTGGCAGAAGAAATGACAAGAGATTCTGATTTACTCTTAATGGGCTCTTGGTTCGTGACTCTAATGCGCACGTATGTTGCCTGATACTCAGGGTGTGACATAACGATAACGCAGGATTTCAAGAGCTGGAAATTAATTTTAATTATTATTACAATTATTACCTTCATCTTAAAGGGCGAGTGCGAATCCTAAACGCTTCATGCATCTGAGAGAAATATTATGCTGATTACCAGCTAAACTCATTAACAAACCATACAGCTGACTGCGCTGAAGTTTGCTGATTATTTAAGTTTCGAGCAGGCAAACTCGTCCCTATACCAGCCCCCTCCGCGGGTCATCAGCCGGCGAATAGGGATGCAATTAAATAATAATGGAATGATGGTCGGACGGAATTATCTTGATGTCGCACATACAGACACGGGAGAACCACGAAGGAAAAAAAGAAGGAAAAGAAAAAAGAAAATATGATCTTATCCTCTAAAAGCGACAAAATCCCAGCCCTAACAGAGACTCGTACGTGATAGGCTGATTGTTTAGGCCACGCAGTCTCACACAAAAACCTGCAAAATAAATACTGCGAAGCTCATATAGAATGTTCTTTTTATGTTGCTACTTAATTCCCTACTGCATAGTGGCCTGAATGCAGTAAAGCCTTGGTTATTTTGAACCGACGCATGCGACGTGCGAGTGCGAGGCCCGCCTCGCACAAATCCGGACTACACAAGAGACAGTGAATGGTTTCTATTCCTGCGAGGTACGCAGACCCCGCATCTCGCAGCTATAGAAACCACTCACCATCTCTCGTGTAGTCCGGATTTGTGCGAGGCGGGCCTGGACAAATATTGTGCCCCAGCTTCATTTAACTTGCTGTATAATCTCGTATGTATGTATGTATGTATGTATGTATGTATGTATGTATGTATGTATGTATGTATGTATGTATGTATGTATGTATGTATGTATGTATGTACTGTCCGTTACTCAGGAGAAGACGAGCGGAAAGAATGTGACCTTCTTGACTATCGCTGTTGATTATTATAAACATCGCTCAGATAAGCATCCCAGTAGCCAGGTTATTACTCGTGCAGGAAACATGAGTAACAATGCGTATGGAAATTAAAGCTAAGTTGAACAGAAGAAGACCTAATGTTTCCACTTAGTGCAGTACAAATATTGCACGCGTTGTCGTACGTTATCTGTTCACATCCCTTCCTCCTCAGTCCGCTCTCGTCTTCTCCTGAGTCACCGACAGTATGTATGTATGTATGTATGTATGTATGTATGTATGTATGTATGTATGTATGTATGTCATGTTTTATTTAACGACGCTCGCAACTGCAGAGGTTATATCAGATTCGCCGGATGTGCAGGAATTTTGTCCCACAGGAGTTCTTTTACATGCCAGTAAATCTACTGACATGAGCCTGTCGCATTTAAGCACACTTAAATGCCATCGACCTGGCCCGGGATCGAACCCGCAACCTTGGGCACAGAAGGCCAGTGCTATACCAACTCGCCAACCAGGTCGACGTATGTATGTATGTATGTAGTAGTAGGGTTTAAAAAGGGCGCGTCAGCTGCTGTGGCTATTTGCGCCCTTATCTAAAATTCGTCATAAAATAAAGACACAAATAATACAACAATCAGAGAGCTAAAAGAACTAAAAAACGTTGTCACGGTAAAACGTGGATGTATGTATTTATGTATGCAAGTGTATATATATACACATGGGTATAGATTTGTTGGCGGGAAATTGCCATAAACTATTGTCTGGAAACCTATATCGAGTAAAATTTCGGACACAGGGTTTCCATTTTTACTTCCCTTCCTCTCATCAATAGAGTGTAACCACTAGACTACAAATAATGCTACCTAAGCTTACAGTATTATAGCACTGTTGGCCGAACTGGTAGAACATTGGATTTTCAAGAAGAAGGTTACCGTTAATCCCGGTAATTGAAACCTGAATTAATAACTTAATAAACGAAACTTAATTTGGAAAATATTTTGTCAAAGAACTCCAATTTGTACCATCTCTACAATTACTGTAGTAGACAAAATGATATAGATGCGCAAAATTGTACTACAGCTATGAAATGAGCACGAGTCTAATTTCGAGAGCAGACGCAATAAATTAGCGATTCATGAAAGATTCTGATGGACTTGATCCGGTGCACATAGGGGTAGGTCATGCTTTATATGCATACATAATATCTTAATGGAAAGCTGTGAAATGATTAAGCTCTGGTGGACCACTGAAAGACGAAGTAGAAGAAGAAGCAGAAGGCAGAGAACTGAGGAATAAATTCTGTATGCATTGTGGAAAACATAATTAAGAGTGCAGGGCATCGCGCAGCCTGCGGCCCTGTGCAAGTACTGTCCGAGGTGCACCTGTGTTAAATATTAATAACGCTGTGTCAATGTTTGCGCGCCATCTAGGTCACGTGTGATAGCACTGTGCATGCAGCTGTCATTTTAATTAGCTCATACAACACTATTCATTCAAATAAAAGACTCGGATTTACAATAACCCTTTGTTTATCTGTGTGCACAGGTGACAGGCGGTGTTGGAATTTGATCAACGCTAACCACTTCAAAGTTTGATTACAGTACATTACATAGTAGAAGTAATTAATTCATAGTGGAAATTCTTTCGCCACCCATTGACAAGAATAGGACGAAAGAATATTTGTAACATTTTAACGGCTGAAGACTTGGGAAATTAATTGGAAATTACTATTTGGATAATAAAACATTGCGACACAGAGATAATGACCGTATTTCTTGCAAAATGTTTGATGTTGTAAAAAGATATCAGGACATAAATAAAAATAACTAACTCTAGGAAGACGAAAAATTTCATGAATGGAAAGGAAAAATGGTAAAGAAAGTAGTGAGAGAAAGACAAAAATTAGTACTTATAAGAGGAAAGAGAGAAGAAAACTCAAAAATTAAAATGAAATAAATATGCAATTGAAGCCGATCAAGAGGAAATATAACGAAAAGGAAAGGTGGAAAAATAGAAGAAGAAGGAAATCGTCGTTGTTCCTGCAATAACTCCTATGTGCAAAATATAAAAATTTTCAGTAGGAAGACAAAACACATTTACTCATCCTATGGCAGCCGTACATAAGAGACTGTGAATTCTTACATTTTCGAAACAAAGGAATATAATTACATATAGAAGATTTTATTATTTGCTATATCACTATTTATGTTATTTAATAGAGCAAAAATCTGAAAATCTATAAATATGTCACATAAGAGTTATTGCAGGAACAACGACGAAATACATTACGAGTGTGAAAAATATGAAAAGGAGAAATGTATGGAAAAGAGAGAAAAAGAACAGAAAAGTTTAGAGAACGAAGTGAAATGAGTAGGCATGAGAGAGAAGGGAAAATAAGAAGGGAACGGCTAAGAAAGTGCAGAAGAAAAAAGAGAAACAAAAGCAGAGAAGAAAGGTGATTTAAAAAAAAGGTGGAAAGTGGTAGGAAAACAAAGAGAATTATTGGAGTGGAGAGAAAGAAAGAAGGAAGAAATTAGTAAGACTTGGAAGAAAGGACGAAAGAAGAGGGAAAGGAAATAGATATAGAAGACTGTGGAGGAGGAATAGGGGAGAAGTTATAATAAACAACAGTAAGAAGTTCTTGGTGATGTAGGCTCGCTGTTTCAAACACGGCCAAAAGCGATTAAACGCTTACAGTAACATGGTTTCCTCTAGAAGGAAAATAAAACTGTAGGCCCGATGTTGTAGATTTGTGACACTTAAAACTACTCTATCCCTGATAGTGTCCACGCAATATTTGTCGGTCATTTCTAATCTACTTTCTACTGCTGTTGGTACTACTACTACTAACTAAAAATAGGGAAGAGTATACAGGGTGGAAAGGGTCTGATGCACCAAAAATTAAGAGACGATTCTACATGTTTTTTTTTAGTTGGTTATTTAACGAAGCTGTATCAACTACGAGGTTATTTAGCGTCGATGAGATTGGTGATAGCGATATGATATTTGGCGAGATGAGGCCGAGGATTCGCCATAGATTACCTGGCATTCACCTTACAGTTGGGGAAAACCTCGGAAAAAACCCAATCAGCCCAAGCGGGGATCGAACCTGCGCCCGAGCGCAATTTCAGACTGGCAGGCAAGCGCCTTAATCGACTGAGCCTTTCTACATGTTAAACACAATAAAACTTTCATTACACGTCTTCTCCTTCGACAAAGCATCGTTAAGCAGGAAACAAAAAATTTTTGCCCAATGTTTGCAGCACTCTATTACCTTTTTGTTGTTTAGTCAACTGTCCGAGGACAGGTCTGAACCTCACAAGTGATACCAACAACGTACCACTTATAAGGTAACTAAGCAAGGAGATAATGGGGTAGGGTGACCAGTTCCTTTCTCCCTCCATTGCATATATCGCTGACTATTAACATATTTCAGTAATCAGACCTCAAATGTATACAAACAATTAATTATTCTTCCTCTGACACATATCAAATGAGATGTACTGCCTGATAATAAATGTATACATCAGCCAGAACCTCAATCAGAGGTGGATCAGATATTAATGCATAATTTAGTTGCTAGTTGACAGGTGCTAGCCAAAGTGTCGTTTAATTACAGTATTTCGTTCATTCTAATATATAGAATATTCTTTGTAATTTTATATTGATGTTCCTATAATCATTTACAGATATCAAAATTCTCATATAGCCTATGTGAAATTACAGATTTGTTTTATATGATTTTGTCATTTATAACTATCCTGGTTCTTTCTATGTTTTCCTTCTAAAATCTTATTGATTTTGTCCAGACGGCTTATATAGTCATGTACTATTTCTTAGTAATATTGTCTAATTCATTTGCTGCAGTACTGAGATCATTTCCAGATTTGCAAATTCATTCATTCATTCATTCATTCATTCATAGTTTTCTGCCCAAGGACAGGTTTTTTCCACCTTCCTCTTAGTCTTCGCATGAAATTCAAGTATCTTAGTGCTATATACCATCTGATATTTTTTATGGCCTAAACTTTTCTCCTGTTCACTATTCCTTCCAGTGCATCCTTCAGCAGAAAATTTCTTCTTAGCCAGTTATCAGTCAATTCCTTTTTCTCTTCCTGATCAGCTTCATCATTATTCTTCTTGACATACTCTTCCTAGCACAGCTTCATTTCTTATTCTGTCTGTGTACTTCACATGCTCCATTCTTCTTCATATCCACTTTTTAAATGCTTCTAGTTCAGCGGTTATCAGCACAGAGCACTCTCGTGCTAGCATCTCTTACCCGCAGGTCTCTTACAGCACCAGCATGCATCCGTCGCTGCTGGCGGGTATGCTTTCTACTTCTCCCTTCTACACGAGGGTGCATATTTTGTTGCACCGTTTACCTGTTACCCATTTCAGTGAGTGCTTACTACCACTGTTCTAGTTGTTTCTCTTCACTTCTTCATAACGTCGACGTTTCTGCTCAAAGCAATATCACACTCCAGTAGTCTCTTCCACTAGTGTATTGTTCTGATAATCTTCCCTCAGAATCTCTCATCCTATCGCTTGAACTATCATATAAAGTTCTTACAGGTTTGTGGAGTTTTAGAATGGTTATTTTTTGTAGGACTCTCTTAGTTTATCTATTACTTCCTTACTTACAAATGACTTTTAAGGAACTTGCAGGCTCATTGCCGCCCTCACATAAGCCCGCCATTGGTCCCTACCCTCAGCAAGATTAATCCAGGCTCTATCATCATATCCTACATCCCTCAAATCCATTTTAATATTATCCTTCCATCTACGTCTCGGCCTCCCCAAAGGTCTATTTCCCTCCTGTCTCCCAACTAATACTTTATATGCATTTCTGGATTCGCCCATACATGCTACATACCGTGCCCATCTCAAACGTCTGGATTTAATGTTCCTAATTATGTCAGGTGAAGAATACAATGCGTGCAGTTATACTTTGTGTAACTTTGTCCATTCTCCTGTAACTTCAACCCTCTTAGCCTCAAATATTTTCCTAAGAACCTTATTCTCAAGCACCCTTAATCTCTGTTCCTCTCTCAAAGTGAGAGTCCAAGTTTCACAACTATACAGAACAACCGGTTTTATAAATTCTAACTTTCAGATTTTTTGACTGCAGACTAGATGGCAAAAGCTTCTCAACCGAATAATAACAGGCATTTTCCATATTTATTCTTCGTTTAATTTCCTCCCGAGTGTCATTTATATTTGTTATTGTTGCTTCAAGGTATTTGAATTTTTCCACTTCTTCGAAGGATAAATCTCCAATTTTTATATTTCCATTTCGTACCATATTCTGGTCACGAGACATAATCATATACTTTGTCTTTTCGGGATTTACTTCCAAACCTATCTCTTTACGTGTTTCAAGTAAAATTTTCGTGTTTTCCCTAATTGTTTGTCGATTTTCTCCTAAAATATTCACGTCATTCGCATAGACAAGAATCTGATGTAATCCCTTCAATTCCAAACCGTCTGTGTTAACTGAACTTTCCAAATGGCATATTCTAGAGCGAAGTTAAAAAGTAAAGGTGATAGGGCATCTCCTTGCTTTAGCCCAAGTGAATTGGATTAAGCATTTAAATTACTAATTAATCAAATATATGTTGACATTTTTAAATTTGTTCAAATATGAAAATTGTGTCAGTGGTTCTGTCCACTTTTTAAATCCACATTATTGCTCATCTAATTTTTTCTTAATGTACACTTCAAGTCCATTTTTCAATATAGTGTAGTATATTTTGATGAAGCAGATAACAATGTTGTCACTCTATAGTTATTAGGGTTGGTTATTAATTATTATTTATATTTATCACTTCCGAGTTTTTAATTATTTCCATATATCATATGATGTTTTAATAACTCTTGTTTATAAAAGATAAGCTATGCCACCATACGTAAATAGTTCATTGTTCAACTAATCTATTCCTGAATTATTACGACTCTTTATCTTCTCTGATGCTCCCTTCATTTCGTTCATATTTTGTACCTTCACTGTACATACATAAGTGTTCTGATCATGGGCAGGTCTTTTACTGTAAACCCAGCATTCCCCAATCTTTCTTATTTTCTGCCTTCCTCTTAGTCTCCGCATAGATCCATATAGGCTATCTTAATGTCCTCTATCTTCTGATATCTACTTCTGCCCCGAACTCTTCTCCCGTTCACCAATCCTTCTATTGCATCCTTCAGTATGCAGTTTCTTCTCAGCCAGTGACCCAACCAATTCCGTTTTCTCTTTCTGATCAGTTTCAGCATAATTCTTTCTTAACCCACTCTTTCCAATCCAACTTCATTTCTTATTCTGTCTGTCCACTTCACACGTTCCATTCTTCTCCATAACCCCATTTCAAAAGCTTCTATTCGTTTCTCTTCATTTCGTCGTAACGTCGATGTTTCTGCCCCATACAATGTCACACTCCACACAACGCACTTCACTAGTCTCTTCCTTAGTTCTTTTTCGAGAGGTTCGCAGAAGATACTCCTTTTTCTATTAAAAGTTTCCTTGGCCATTGCTATCCTCCTCTTGACTTCCTGGCTGCAGCTCTTATAGTACACCCCAAGTATTTGAAGCTGTTCACTTGCTCTACTGCCTCATTTAGAATTCGCAAGTTCACCTTCTTCATTTTTATTGCGATAACCATGGTCTTCGTCTTGTTCGCATTATTTATCGTCATCCAATACTGCTCACAGCTGTCATTTAGCTCCAGTAGCATATTCCTTAGTATCGTCTTCTCTTCTGCTAACAACGTCATAACATCAGCAAATCTTATTCACTTTATTCGTCTTCCTCCTACTTTTACCCCTTCCATATTCTGAAAATAGTTCTTCACCGAATCTTCCAAGTAGATGTTGAACATGGTAGATGATAAAAGGCATCCTTGACGTACTCCTCTCCCTATTTCACTTCTTTCAGACATTTCTTCTCCTATCCTGATTCTGACTCGTTTCATATATAGGTTACTGAACAGCCTCCTGTCTTTCCACTCCACAATTATTTTCTCCAGGATGTCTATCAGTTCGTTGCAATCCACTCTGTCAAACGCCTTTTCTAATTCCACAAATTCTATATACACTTCTTTATTTTTCTCTAGGTATCTTTCGCCGATTATTCGTAGTTGTCCAATTGCACTGTAATGCGTTTTATATTATTAATTTCCTTGCTTTTGTCCATGCTAAAGAGTTAAACATAAAGCCATACAGTGCGTTTCCGTTCACTTGACGTAATCAAATTAGCTATTAATTGGTCCTTTACTTTCACTTTCAGTTTTTCTTAATTTTATTCTCTCTCCTTTGTTGACTAGCAATATCTTGTTTTAAAGGTTTAACAATGTATTCCAATCGTTACATCGCATTTTCAAATATGACTTAAAGGGACTGTAAATAAATCTCTGACGTGGAAAGCCCATGTACTAGCCTTTCGGCTAACGATGCATTCGGTCATACAAAACACGGTACAGTCAGGCCACGTGGTAGCCTATTCGAATCAAAACTAAGTGGATACAAGAAGCGGATGCTGATATGTATGCCAGGCAGACTATCTTACGGGGGCGAACCAGCAATTTGCTCAGGGAAAATTCCTGTAACCGTCGACCTCTCTGCCTCACGTAATTTAGAATTGACAAAACCTCACACTGCTCCATTAGAAAGCTACCGAACTACGCGATACCTTCTCATATTCTGTCTCCCTCCATATCAGGGATTTTCGTAACCTACTAATCCCAAAGTGGATCGTGGTTCGGAACCTAATAAACTTGTAAAGTACAGCTTATGAATGGTTTGGGATAGGTTTATCCATTTTTTATTTTAGTAGGTTATTTTACGACGCTTTATCAACATCTTAGGTTATTTAGCGTCTGAATGAGATGAAGGTGATAATGCTGGTGAAATGAGTCCGGGATAAAGCACCGATAGTTCCCCAGCATTCTCATATTGGATTGAAGAAAAATCCCGGAAAAACCTCAACCAAGTAACTTGCTCCAACCGGGAATCGAACCCGGGCCACCTGGTTTCCCGGTCAGACGCGCTAACCGTTACTCCACAGGTATCGACTGGTTCATACAATTACTACCCAACACGGTTAGAAGGAAATTGGAAAACTTCGAAACTTAATACGTACTATCAGCACGCTCCTGCAATAATATGACAGTCAACACTTTCTAATCAGAGCCAAAACAGTTATGCTGTAGCAGAAAGTTTAAAGGGTTCTAGAAGATTAGTTATTTACGATATACTTTAAGTGTTTACAATGACACTTATTTTGAGAGTAGGGATGTTTGCAATATAATTTTTAACATGTGTATCTCACAATATTTTTTAGACAACCGTTCGTCTGTGTTCATATTGTGGCAATTCTCTCTCACTGTAATAGTGAAACTTTATCACGTCAAAACAGAGATGGTGTACCTCAGTGGTGTGACGCGCACCTTGATACTCTTCCTCTAAAGGCTCGCATAGACTTTACATAAACTCTCGAGTTGTGTTATCGGATAAATGAGATAAAGATAGTACAACTGTACTTAAACAATAAGAACTGTAATAAGAAATACAATTAAGAAAATAAGAATATATGTATGTACAATTAAACAATATAAAGGAATGTTATCCCAACTATATAGCACAGCACAATCCGATTGCAAATATACATGAATGCTTCCGTTCTGTGTGAACATACACATTATACCTATATTGCATAGCACACTCTTACATAGCCAATTTTCATGGAAACAAAGTTACAATTATTTTTTGACAGTTGTCAACATGCCACGCCCCCTTGCAGCTCGTAACATAAATATTATTTAGACATATTTCTATCCCAAATAAAGCCAAATCCTTTCGTGGTTTGAAAGTACACATTTTAAAGTTGCAAAATAGCGAATAAACTTAAAAAATTGAAGTTTTTGAGTGGAGTCTCCCCATAAAAAAATGTGATACTTTGAGAGATGTGATAACATTCCAATTATATGTGGAATAAAAATCTAGATACCTTCAAGTACTAAAAGATGTGCAGTTCTTTGCTGCAATTTAATTCTGAATTACTTCTACCTTATCCTTTATCTAACCAATTCGCTCTAGGGCTGGGGACAGAGCGGTTCGGTTCAGGTACTGTGACGTCATTACTCGGTTGATCCGAGTACAGTACCAAGTACAAATTTGTGGCGGAAGATTTAAAATTTGGATAGTTTAAGTCGATTTTAGAATCTACTTTGAAAGTGAAACAAAGCGTGTTTTAAAAGCGTTGTAGTAAAGCGCTTTCGCTTCGCCAATTGATGAGGAAAAAAGTGTTCCTTTTCATTGCAAATGGCGGTTGCAAATTTTATTTGCGTGATTACAGCTATTTTCGGAGTTATTTTATATGAAAGGCCTATTTAACCTTCAGTGTTACATATGACAGACGAAATAAAATTGAAAAAATAATTTATAATACTAACAGCTAAGAAATTAACATGTGAGGTGAACATTAAACGCTGCAGCTAAGTGGAAAAGAAGATAGAAAGAAACAGGCTCCATGAAGCGCTGCCTAAAGCTCTTAAAAATAACAAACAGAATTATTTATTATTACGGAAAGTGGATAAAATAATCAATAAAACGTAGAATCTTGAACTGAAGAACATAATGTTTATTTATTTTATAACATGACTAGCCTTCCATACAACCATGTTCTCTTTGGTGAAGAGTAATATTATTGATAAATTAAAGTAATTAGGTAACATAAATCGTATAAATAAACACAAATAAAATGATGACTCATGAGGTAACATAAATCCAATAAACACAAATAAAAAATATAATGCACTTCCTTTTTTAACATATTTCAATATTAATCAAATACTCTAATAATAATAATAATAATAATAATAATAATAATAATAATAATAATAATTGATATTATTATTATTATTATTATTATTATTATTATTATATAGAGTAATATGTACAGACTTTCAGTGTTCACTAGGTCCACTTGATAAGTCATATACAGGATGAATTCCTCTTCAAAAATACTAGGGTTTCAGCCCGCCTTGGGGATAAGGATGATCTCCTGTAGGAAATAATTTGTACTGTAGCAGAAAATATTCAAATGCAATAGCACCTATGTCGTTGTCTGCTAGACCTAAGTGAAAGAAGTGAATTCTGTTTGAACTGACCGGTAACGACTACGGTTAACCGAGTAACTTCGGTGCTCCGCTGCAAACACATTAAACCGATAGAACCGAGTTATTCAACAGTTCTACTTGTTACGTCTCCAGCTCTAATTCTCACTTAATTTTTCTTAATTTACATATAATAACTAATTTTAGAGCGTATTCACAATCTCACCGGACCGGTGGACATCAATGACGTCACGCTGCAGGGAAATAGGAACAAAACTGCTGGAAGTTCCAATGGATATCATGGCGGCTGTACGAGTTGTTGTACGTGCTACGCTAGCAAGGTTTTATAAAATTTTCATACTGTCATCTTGCTCAAAGAAAAGAGAGCATAAGCAATTTATTTCTTGAACCAGTAGTAATAACTGGTCCGTTGGCATGATCGTTCATAAATCATTAACATATTTTTTTACATTGTGCTCATTACAAACAATACAGCAGAACACATCACCATGACACAACAGTGCACGATGTCATTCGTCTGCTAATTCCCGCCCTTTACAAGAACCAATCAGATTCACTGAAGGAAGATGATGTACACTGTCACCACCTCTGCACGCTGATGGAAACTGTGTATAGCGCTGGAGCATCAATGACGTCGGAACACCGTGATTGCTCAGCGCTGAGATTCGGAATACGCTGTTATTAATTAATATTAAACCAGTCCTAAAACAAGCTACATAATCCAGGTGAATAATTCAGTTCTCTTCAACTCAATCCAATTTATCCTATTCTATCCTCTAATGTCCAAATCTGCTTTATACTATAATACTAGTCAATATTACATCAATCCATTTGTATCCAATCCATTTTTCCTAGTACAACGGATACTACATAATTATTTCTAACTAATTCATGTGTAGTCCAACAGTCTATAACTTCCCCTATTTTAATTCTCCAAGACTATAGAATACTCGCATATCCCATCTCGTCTCATTACACCTCTCACAAATCAACTCAATTATATTTTATCCAATCCAATTTATTATATTCTTATATAAACTCCAGGGACGTAGATATTAAACTAGTCAAATTTCAGCAACTGTTAAGAACAATCAAATTAACTCTATTAAAGAAAGTTCGACCAGAAACAATTTTGAAATTCTATAAAGTTATGGCATTATTATATGGATCAAAGATATGGTCATTAACGAAAGGGCAACTCCGAAGAAAGGAAGCGCTGAAATGCGTTTGCTAAGACCTCTTGCAGGATATACTCTTTACGACCATGAAAGGAACGCTGACATCCGAACAGAATTGAATGTCACAGCTACGGATACTATAAAATCTTACCGCAACAACTGGTATGAACATGTATTAAGAATGCCCAACAATAGGTTACCCAAGAGACTATTGGACTATACACCTCATGGAAAAGTAGACATCGGAAGACCAAGGAAGAGATGGAAAGACCAACTTTCTTCTGGAAGTGGAACAGGCCAGGAGGCCTAATCCAAGATTGTTATTGATGATAATGATGATATTCTGTCGTCGCGATAGGTGATAATGGTTGCCAGTCTATCGTAGGTTCCGGTTCAATTACGACAAAAGGCGTTATCTCTAGAAGAGTTTCTCTGACAGACAAGTAAACCAATGGTGGTTCCACTATTTTACATTTACAGCACATAAAAATAACTGTGTTCCTAATAGAGGGATCCAGGCAAAACATGTTAGTCATTGCTTGTCAAAGTTGGATTTCGACCTTGAATAACCTCTGTTTATTCTATGATAAATAATCCTACCTTACATAATTAAACTCATTTTCCTCGTATGCCTTTTGATAATAACCAATTCAAAGATATTCTAAACAAACCCGTTCCATTTAATCTTTGCCTGTCTCACTGTACTGAATTTTTCTACAAACTCTATATATAATACAATTCCTTCCTGCACTGTAGGCGACTCATACCATAAAAAAAATTATAGGCCTATTTCAGACTATCATATGCCAATTTTAAGGTAAAAAATTCAATCTAATTTTATTTCATTCTATCATATGCGACACTAAAATATATACCATACACTTCGTGTCTATCCCATCCCAGCCCATCCCAACTCATTTCAGTCCAGTCCAGTCCAGCCCATCCCATCCCATCCCATCCCATCCCATCCCATCCCATCCCATCCCATCCCACCCCATCCACCCACCCCATCCCATACTATCATATCCCACTCCACTCCACCCCACTCCACATTCTATCCCATCCCATCCCAACCCATCCCATACTATCACATCCCACTCCACTCCACCCCACTCCACATTCTATCTCATCCCATCCCAACCCATCCCATACTATCACATCCCACTCCACTCCACCCCACCCCACATTCTATCCCATCCCATCCCAACCCATCCCATACTATCACATCCCACTCCACTCCACCCCACTCCACATTCTATCCCATCCCATCCCAACCCATCTCATACTATCACATCCCACTCCACTCCACCCCACTCCACATTCTATCCCATCCCATCCCAACCCATCCCATACTATCACATCCCACTCCACTCCACCCCACTCCACATTCTATCCCATCCCATACTATCACATCCCACTCCACTCCACTCCACTCCACCCCACTCCACATTCTATCCCATCCCATACTATCACATCCCACTCCACTCCACTCCACCCCACTCCACATTCTATCCCATCCCATCCCAACCCATACTATCACATCCCATTCCACTCCACCCCACTCCACATTCTATCCCATCCACCCACCCCATCCCATACTATCATATCCCACTCCACTCCACCCCACTCCACATTCTATCCCATCCCATCCCAACCCATCCCATACTATCACATCCCACTCCACCCCACCCCACATTCTATCCCATCCCATCCCAACCCATCCCATACTAACACATCCCACTCCACTCCATCCCACCTCACATTCTATCCCATATCATATCCTATTGTGTTCTACATCCTATCTTATTCCTTATCCTACATCCTATCCCATTTCCTATTCTATCCCGTTCTACATTCTATACTAATATCTTATTCCTTATCCTATCCCATATCCCAGGGCTGGGCAGCAAGAGCGCATTCTACTCTCTCACGGGGAGCCATATGATTTCTCTTCATCCCCTCTCTTCCCCACCGAACACCGCGCAGCGTTGATTCCTTGACTGATGAATATTAAGCGTCCCCGTTTAGAATTTGGATGCGCTCTCGATGCCCAGCCCTGCCATATCCTATTACTTCCCCCTAAGTCCTATCCCATATCCTATTTTATGCAGCTTAGTCTATATACCTACTATGTTGTATATCTTATCCTAAATCCAATCCAATCCTATCCTGTCATAACCTGCCCTTTTTAGTTTGTTATTTAACGACGCTGTATCAACTACTAGGTTATTTAGCGTCGATGGGATTGGTGATAGCGAGATGGCATTTGGCGAGATGAGGCCGAGGATTCACCACATATTATATAACATTTACTTTACGGTTGTGGAAAACCTCGGAAAAAACCCAAGCTGAAATCGTGTCCTCTCCTCTCCTCTCCTCCCCTCTCCTCTCCTCTCCTCTCCTGCCATTCCATCTTATCCCACATTTTATATGCTATCCTATCCCAAGTCCTATATTTATCCTAAATCCCATATCATATCGTATATCATACATCTATTCTATCCTACTTCTTAACTTGTACTAGCCTACCATGATTTCTCATCCTCATCCTATTCCATTCCAGGCCTATTTACCCTTCTTTATCACTCTTTCACATTCTATTCTAACTGCACACAGTCTACGCATATTCCACTATGCCAACTCATACTGTTTTACCACAGTCTAGTATATACAGTCGCGAAGCTCAATACGTAGTAAATATGCAAACATTAGATAGTTGCTCACCACTAGGATCGCTAATATCGCCTCATTACAGGCAATGCAAAATAGTACCGTCACAGTCTATTGTTTCTAGCACCCTCAAAACTGAAGCTTCGTGACTGTATATAGTAGACTGTGGTTTTACAGTATCCTATTATATTCTGTCTTAGATGTAATCCATTTCATTCCTTTCCTTCATCACTGAACGCAAGCAAAGCCTTGTTGTAAGATGTTCAAGGTAAAGGACATCTTTGCACGTGTATTATGGAACGGGTAGTGTGGGCCGCTATGGTTTATTTTAAGAAATCCCCCGGCCGCCGCGTGTCGGGTGTTCATTTTCAGGCATTATGAATAAAATAAAAGTGCGCAGACGAATTAGCATATCGATATTGGAAGTGAGAAAGACCTAAACGAAGGCGCTCATGTTTAAACATGAGGAATTACAAGCCAGGCCTCGCTAATTGAAACCACACTTGTTGCAACGCGGTCGAGATACAATCTGCCCCAAGATGTTCGTCAAAAGCCAGTATTCGGGTAAATTTACAACTCTCTATGGAGAGTGCGGCGTTTAGAAAATACCATTGGGTATATAGGCATCTTCACAATGAACATTCCTCCTGTAATATAATTAAAATAAGACGTTATTTACGTATTTCGTAACATACATAAAATAACAGAAGTAAATCTAAACACTGTAACTAAACATTGTTTCAAATATAAATGTTATATTGCTTATAAGTAGATCTATGTATAGACCTATTAGTTTATCGTATTTACAACAACCAAATAAGTTAAATAGATAAACTTCTGTTGTTTTATATACTGTACGATAGAAAAAAGGAAATAACTATAAGTTATATTAAAAAAGGGGGATATATTAGTTTATCTTTAGGCCTATTTCCAATAACTAAATAAATGGAATAGATTAATTTCTGTAATTTATATTTTACGTTAGAAAATACGTAAATAACGTTTTTAAGTTATATTACAAAGAGAGGGAATATTCCTAGTAACACGCCTACTTGTGATTACGCTTTCGTAAATTCCGTGAAGTTTTAATTTTAATTTTAACGTGTGATCTGGTTAAGGGGAGACTTTGCTTCCATATCTTACAATCTTAAATTCCTCAATTTTGGGTGCACTTTTCTCATAACTTATAAAAGTATAAAAATAGGGGATATGTAACATACTTTTATGCATACAACCGGTTAAATAAATTTAAAATTCCACTGAGGGATTGGCAAGAAAAGTCATTGATAAAATGTTTCGCAGTAAGAATTACTACAAATTATTTTTTATTTTCACTGGAGATAGAAATGATCTTAATTTTTTAACCTACTATGAAAAATGCCATCACATTGATATTGTATATTAATTTCAGCCTTCTGGCTGCAATACTTTCTGAGAAAAGTGTACCAATGTCACAAAAATAGAAAGTGCAGAAAAATGGTGTCAAAGTTTCCATATCTTGCAATGTTAAATTCCTCAATTTTGGGACAAATTTTCTCAGAAGTGATGGAAGATACAAATGTAGAAAAAATAGGGCATATATAATATAGTTTTATGTAGATAATCGGCTAATTAAATTTAAAATTCCAATGAGCGATTAGGAAAAACATCATTGATACAATTTTTTGCAATATCAATTACTACAATATTTTTGCTGAAATCAGGGCTAAAAACTGACAATTAGAATAAATAAAACCATATTATTTTACACATATTGAACTACCGAAAAACGATAAAAAAACCAAAATTTCATTTTTTTTATTAAAAAAATCTGTATACAGACTCACCTTAAAAGATATATCCCTTTTCCACTATGAAACGTTATTACTATGATTTTATACGGTTGTTCAAACTTTAAATGTTCGTTCACGAAAATCTGCAAGAAGTGATGTATCATATTTTGCTTCGGAGAAACAGAATTCTGAATTATTTACGTGTTATTTGAAGTCGTTAATGCGGTAAAGAGTTAATGGATTTGACAAAATCAGTTGGAAAAAACAAAATCTACAGAATCTGACAAAAAAGCAAAATACCGATAACATAGTTCTTACAACTTACAGTACATTTTATCTTTCGACATCGCTCAAGCTCTCGTAAGGCATGCATGACCGGGTCTAAAACAATTCATTGACGGGAATTTATTGAAACTTCTGTGGTGAAAGTAACTGGAAAAATGTTCGGAATACTTACATGATTGTAAAAGAATTAAACAGTCCACGCGTAGTACTGTCAAAAGTTTCAGTCTTTCAGATCGAGCCTATTTTAAAAACTTGGAAAATAATTTGGTTCTCAGTTTTCAGCTAGAATTAATATCAAGTGCAAAATAATGCATTTTTTTTAATTAATATTATAACTTTACGGAATTTACGAAAGCTTAAGTATTTTCAAACACATTTTCTAAAAAATAACTAAAATGCACTTATACTCGTTTCCTTCTGACCCCCTAAACTGTTTTAATTTATACCATACAGAAGGAGTGCTACGAAGAGATCGGCACTGTAAATCACAGCCCTATCTCTCGGTGTTGGAGTTTCGAAGCACTTATAGTTCATGAACTAGTAAATTCCCATCTATAGGCTACATCCATTTTCGGTTTCTCCCTTTCAAAATTTTCTTAAATTGCTTAAAACGGAATGGTGAAAAACGGAGTGAGACAAGTAGCCAATAGGCTTGGAGCTCACATAGAAAAATCCTAACAGCCCCAAATCCCCTTGCAAAGATGCACAATTGTTTCTCCTTTCATTTTCATCCACATTCACTCATTCATTCATTAGAATTGTGGACAGAAATTTTTACTTTTCAATCAAAATGTCAATTTTTCTTCCATCTGAAGCCTAAACTTCGAAATATTCTACTTGTGTAACAGGACGAATTCGATTCTTTTTATGAAATTTTGATTTTAAAAGCTAAAGTAATTTCTGTTGGGTTGAAAATCCTTCGTACAATGTCCTAGTTAAAGTCATATACGTTTATAATCTTCTTAGGAGGTCCGGTAAGTATTCTAATTCTTACATATATCATAGCCTTCCAGTCTAATTAACTAATGATTTAAATTGAATTCAATTTAAATAAAAAGTACGTCAATTTATATATTGAGGGGGAAGTCTGAAACCAGGCTTAATTGCATTTGAGTTTTCACCTCCATCCCCAGCCACCCCCACTTTGAAATTTCAAATTCCACCCCTATATTTTTATACTTCAATATGAAAGAGCATTCAATTGTTTATACACATCATTCCTTTCCGCATATTTTGTTTTCTATCGTGGCTTGGCAACATATATTTTTGTTATTATCCGTTGATTGTAGGATGAAAACACAGCTTATTTTGTGTAATTTCCTAAATTTACTCAATAAGGATGATTTATGTTCTCTCTTGAAGGGTATACAACATTTTATAAATAATTTAATACACAAACAACCATTACATGAAATGCTCAATAAGTTTTTGTAGCTTTGTTCTCTTCATCTCTAATGAACAATAACAGGTTGCCAGGCGACGATAGAAAACAAAAGATGCGAAAACAAATTAATTTCATATTTAAGTATAGAAATACAGGGATGCCATTTGAAATTTCAAAGTGGGCTGGGAGCGGGGTTAAATCTAAAATGTAATTAAGCCTTGTTTCAGACTTCTCCTTTAATATATAAATCAAGTTCAATTCAAATAGTTTTCTAGACTGGGATTTTTTTAAAATAAAATCCCTGTATATTAGCTAATTACGTTCAAATTCCAAATAACACTCACTAGTAATTTCCGTTTCGTGAATGTTGGCAGCTTCTTCTAAGACAAACGATGCTGCCAATATAACTTTAGAAAGAAACTGCCAATTGTAGTGTTTGTTAGTACTGAAATTCGAACTATATTTGGCAAAATAAAATTAAACCTGACCACTAGAAAATCATTATAATCCACTAGCATATTATATAGTACTCGTAATAGGGGGAAATGGTTAGGTTCCATCCTCACGATATAAAGCAAGAGGTCCCGGACTATACAAATGGTACCAACGAACTTATGATTATGTGTTTGAAAGGCCACCGGCGTAGCTCAGTCGGCTAAGGCGCTTGCCTGCCGATCCGGGCGCGGGTTCGAGTACCGCTTGGGCTGATTTGATTACCTGGTTGGGTTTTTGCCGAGGTTTTCCCCAACCATAAGGCAAATATATGACGAATCCTCGGCCTCATCTCTCTATCACCAAGTCCATCGACGCTAAATAACCTTGTAGTTGATACAGCGTCGTTAAATAACCAAGTAAAAAAATCTTTGAAAAAAGTTGTTAGACCTGCGCTGACGCTGAGTGTTGTCCGTTACAGAATAAACTGTACAGAGTACAGAAGTAATGCGGGTTGAGTTGTGACTGATTTGGCACCTGACTGGTTTTCAGAGTTGCGAACCCGGGAACCGCAAGCCGATTACCGCCGTGCCGAGGTTACTGGGCTGAGGACCCCTCCATCTCCCTTTCCCCGCGTGGCTTGGGACAGACCGCACGCCACGTTATAACCGAAGGACTATGCTAATTCAACCGAAAGCGGTTTTACAAGTACATAGCAACGAAGCAAAATCTACATAACCAAGTACAGGAGTGATCAAGGCTAGTGTTCATCAAACTGGAGTACGCAGGATCTTAAGGAACAAATTTATATATTTTAAGTTTATTTTCTAAAAGATCATACATAGTTAGGCTACGGGCAGACGAGCTGTAAATGTCGCAGATTATCTGCGACAAATGTAGCTGTCGTAATCGTCGCAAAATGAGTGGCCAGACGACGCTACAAATACTGCTCAGTCTCTGCGTTAAATGTAGCCACAAGGTTGCCACACTAGCGACATTTGTAGCCTAGTTCCTTAGGCGATTTTCAGCACTCAGCAGCTTTACGGTTGCAAGTTGATTCTATTGTTCCGACTACACACTGAGAATTTCAACCATTAGAAAAATGGGGTTTCCTTCAAATTTGAGAATGCCTTTCTCCCATTGTACATTTCATCCAATAGAAAACAGACTTTACGTTCTCTTAAACTTTATAGATCATGTTTCTCAGATTATTAAATTTTGGGGATGGGGAAACTGAAAGGTGAATCTTAGGGTATGTTATAGTTTCATTGTCTCATAAAGTTTTTATTCTAACGTTTTAAGATAAGCGAGGTGGTACAAATTGCGGTATCTTATAGCTAATTCGAATTTGTATTGTTATGATATCTTTCGTCCATGGGAATGGACGTTTACTTCTTGTCATTGTCATATGCTGTCCTGTGTTGTCTCAACGATGACCCAGTGCTGTGTTGACTGCATAACTAGGAAATTCCACAATGTATAGCTATCTTTCCTCCCCTACACAACAATAGATTGTAAGTCGGTAGAAAAGAGGGACTGAAGCATGACGATAACGTCCTTGTGCTAAATTATTATTGGCTATCGCTATTAGCGCTGGTTAGTATATTAACATAAATGAATAAAAATTAATAAATAAATATTGTGGCACCTGTCTGGATTGTTCTGGTCGCGACAGGGAGTGCGCGCGCATCTAACGAGAAGGAAGGCGCGGGGAAACGGAAATTCGAACTTCAGTACGCGCTGTAGCGCGGCACGGAGCGAGGGAAAGAACTGCAGAGAACTACGGCGCGGAGCGGAGAGAGCAAAGGAAACATCTAGAAGCGTATCCCTCTCAAAGGTTCAGAAAGCCATGCGAATCGAAGATTCCATATGTTACGGTTTAATAAATAAAAGCTAGAAGCAGTCTTGAGTCAGTCAGTTAGTCTTCAGTCAGCCTTCAATTCTTGGACAGCGGCGACATATCCGGAGGATCTGAGTTCGACGTGCAGTGAATTTAAGTAAGTCCGTAACTGTGGCAGTGATCAGGCGAGGACCACGTATCCGGAGGATCCGAGTTCGATGTGCAGTGAACTTTAATAGTGAGCTAGAAGAACTAGCCAAGGCAAGCGAATTGTGAACTGAGAACTGACAGTTTTCTTCTACACTTAGTGTTTTGTGAACATTAATTTTAATTAGAAGTATATTATTGTTCTTCTCAATCATACACGTGTATTGTCATTGTCGTCGTGTGGAGTGCAATAACGACTATTGTGTTACTGTGTTGAGTGGAGTAGGGTACTTTTTAGGGTAAATTATTAAGAATAAAATCACATTGTTGACGGGTGGGTGATGGTAAAGGAGAATAAACGTTACAATATTATTATCTAAAAGAGTTTACAGAAACATAAAACACTGAACATACTAAGATTAAAAATCAGTGTTAACTGGATTTTGAAAACAGAAAACCACATTGTAGATTTGGTGAGAATGTCTGGATTCCTTCGAGAAAAGAAAGAGAAACCTTTGACATACTTCTGCAAGGAGGCCTGCTGATACAAAACAAATGCGTGGGCCAGGTCACGTGACGGTCACCTGCCATAAAGCACACGTGGTCCGCGACACTCTGTTATGATGTTCAGCCCAGACACGGCGGCATCTGTTTGCCGGTTTTATTGAGAAGCCGGATATACCGCGTGGAAACAAGGGATGATACGGAAAGGGAAACGAAGCAAGGAAAAAAGTAGAAGTAAAAAGTAATCATGTAAAGGATAAATAAACGGTGCAATGTAAATTGAACGTACCTATGTGATGTATGTAAATTTATATGACATGCACGATTAATGTTAAATGTATGTATCATTTAAAATGCGTTGAATAGGCTCGCACTCCTGTAACTCCGTCTGCAAGTCAACCCCACAGGCAGGCAGACTCCACTGCTACGGTTGGAAAAGTTTAACTTTGCACTTTGCTACTGTACATTCTATCTCTTAAATATGTATATAAGTACTTTCAAAGAATAATTTTTAAAGACATACCATCAAACCGTTTAATGAGTGACTTTATCTTACGAAAGAAAAATGTTTAAGAAGAAATGTTTGACAGCCGACTTTGAGTAAATCTCTGTTTTTGTCATTCATTTCAATTACAGATCAATTCATGATTCAGTAAAAAATTATTATATTATTATCATGAGCATCATTGTCGAACGACTTCATTTGTAGATAATTAATGTGAATAAAATCCAGTCAATAGCTTAGGGTACAGCTTATCTAGAAACATTTTCGGTGTCACAAATGCTACAAAAACTGCATTTCCGTTAAAATCTCGAAGTCGATATTTAACAGCATCGTAATACTTTATCCTTTCTGCACTGCATAAAAAGGAAATATAAAATACTAAATGAGACAAATGGGTAAACAAGAACTAGAAATAGATAAAAAGGGACTAAATAATGATTAATAAAAGGATAAGTACATAATACGAGAAAGGAAAGTAAGGAGAGAGGAAATGACGATAAAAATAGAAAGGACGAAGTCGAAAGAAAAAGAATTATTACAAGATATACAAGATTTTTTATTGCAAGCAAAAATTACATACAATAACAAAGGTTTTACAATACTATTGTAATACTCGTATATGAATATTCTTCAAAATTCGAAATTGATTACAAATCTCATAGTCAAATAGTTTACATAGGCTATTACAATTTATTGTATAAATACAAGGTAACTGGGCCACACCCGAAAAAGCAACATGCTTGAGGTCGGGTGTGACCATTAATGAAAACTGGATGGAAGAAAAAATAATAATAAAATAATAATAATTAACATAATAATAGTAATAACAATAATAATAATAACAATAATAATAATAATCATAATACTAATAATAATCTGATTAAAACTGTTAAATGTAATTACACATAAAGTTTAAAAGGAATGAGAAAAAAAAAACAAAAACAAACAAACAAAACAATACCATAGCCTATACATAAACATACTAAGTTAAGAATACAACATTGTTAAAGTGACAGAAAAAAATAAAGAATAAGAATTTACATAATTATAATTTTAGAAACAGTTCTAGCACTTGTTTTTTGAATACTGTATTGTTTAATAATTTTAATTTAGGATTCCTCTTTATAAAATCTATATATATATATATATATATATATATATATATAATTTGACCTGGTAATGGAAATTACAGGAAAACGGCTGAACGGATTTTAATAAATGACCCCTCATTTTGAACTTGGAATCCTTTTTTCCAAAATCCACCTTTCGTCAGTTTTGGGAACTAATTAATTGCATTCACGGCCGACTTGATGTTCGCTTCCTTAAGCGAAGCGAGCATCAAGTCGGCCGTGTTGTATTTCAGAATAAAACAAAACACACACTACAGTAAACAATAGGCTATTACACGAAGGCCATGACCTACAGGATTGCTGATATAGAGTTCAGACGGCTCACATTCTTTCCCATCATAATGCCAATATGTCGATCTTCATTTGTGCAATTTTTTGATAACGTATAAAAAATAATTTACAGGTCTGATTCTCTGGTCTGCAGTTTTCCGAGTACAGCTGTGTATTGGATATTAAGAACTACAAAACTTAAGAATTTTTGATGACATTATTACCATTAAAAATGAAATATTATTATAGTTAATGGAACACATAATGCTATACAGATATATAAAAGTAGACGCAGAGAAAGAATATTTTATATTAGATCTTCATTTCTATAATTTACTGAGTAACGGCTATAGGCCTATATAAACTTATGTTACTAAAAACTATAAAACTTACGTAAGGTAGCAATATTGTTATTAAAAATGAAATACTTTTACAATTATTAATCAAGTGGTGTGAGTCCTTTTCATATAAATGGCAGTGTGATATAGATATTTATATGTCTGATTCTCTAACTTTCCTTGGTAGTAATTGAGTCATGTTTTCAATTTTAGCTGCGTCTTTAAACTACATCAAAATTAATTTCACATTTCTTTGGTTTAATTGATTAGATTTGTCATCGCTGCCAAGCATATTTTGTTGTAGGGAAAATAGCATGCCATTTCACTTCTTGCTACCGTGATGAGTAAGTTTATTTCTCGCAACCAGCAACAAATGAAACACTGAAACTGCTAACGATTTACGATGGACAATTTTATTTAGGGCGCATATAAGATTCTACAACTCTGACATATCATTCGCCTCATTTTCCACATCTCAGCAATAAATTCCTCACAACAGCCTATATTACAGAAAATATACGAAATAACATTCATTGTTACACAAATTAATCCAGCAGTATTTGATAGATCAGTATTGTCTGGAAGAAGCGCAAGAAATTACAATTCACAAGAAAAGACCAAAAGGTATTACTTATTGATAAAATAAGAGGACTACAAGATTTTGTAGTCTCTTGATCACCTCAGCAAGATCTTAGTGGGAAAAAGTGATTTTGCCCTCTACATTTCAGAGTAGTTCACGAAACATGCAGCAGCTATACCAAGATGCTAAGTCTTTTGTTCAAAGCATTACAAACCTTACATTTTCTTAACTTTCACATACAATCCGCAATGACCCGAAATAGCTACTGCATTACTCCCACATGAAAAACCCATTGATCATCCTGACATTGTTACTAGCGATTTCACACTGAAACTCAAGAACTGAAGACGGATAGGTTCAAGGAAAAGTATTTGGCAAAAGAAAAAAAAAAAAAAAAAACATTCAGATGGAGTATGTTTCATTATTATGGAAGCAAATAACTATGAAAGTGTCTGGTATTCTTCATTGAAAATAAATCTGAACAATTTTTATTTGAACTTTTTATGGACTTAGTTTGCAGCAATTGCTGCACAAGCCGCTAGTCATTATATAATCTTGGACCGTAATTAGAACTGGGCCTTAGACCTGCTTCAGTCTTACTTTTTGGTTCAATGAGGGGGAGCGAAATATTGTATCTTCTTGTGTTGTGGCCATGATCGGATGATATGAATTTAGCTTGATATTTATGGTAGTGATTCAAAATAGTATGCATATAAATTTGCTTGATATTTAAAACATTAAATTCTTTATATATGAGATGAGTTGGATGATCAAGTTTTCTCCGTAAACATATTTTAATAATTATTTTATGTAGTAATATTAATGGGCGAATGGTACTCTGTGATAATCCACCCCATCCTATAATTCCATACTGTATTATAGACTGAACTAGGGCTAAAAATATTGTTCTCAATAGTTTTACTGGCATAAAGCGATGCAGTTGAACAACTTTGTATAGAGTTTTACGTAATTTAAGACATAAGTAGTTAATATGAAAATTCCATAATAAAGATGGGTTGAAAAGCGACGAGAATTATAAATGATCATAAATAAAAAGGTGAAAAGGGAATTATTAAGAACGACATAAAATAAAACAAGATATTAAAACATTAAAATGCTGTTTAAAAAATAGGAAATGGAAAGGCGAAAATATGAAACCAAACAAAACATGGAAAACAGAGAGAAATGAATAAAAATTATAATTAATTTAAGATGTAATTAATACAACATAATTATAAATATAAACTAAATAAAAGAATGGAGGAGAAGAAAACGGAGAAAAAAAAAACAAAATGAAATTTTAAATTCGAGAGCAAATAATTTGGTAAGAATGAAATAAATAGGACGAAAAAGGAAGAAAGAGAATACTACTTGAAAAGAAGCAGAGAAATACTAAAAAAAAAAAAAAACGAAATTATGAAAAATAAAGATAAAATCAAAAGGTGAGAATAAGAAAAATAAGGAAGCGTATTAAATGAACGAAGGAGGAAGAGAGAAAAGAAAGAATACGTACATAAATTAAACGAGAGTACTGTACCTATATAACAAATAGGGAAGTCGTATTAAAAAGACCGGGTATGATATAAGCGGCGTAAAACGGACAAGAGATAAAAAATTCTCTAATCATATTATATATTTCTATTTATATACTGTTTCTTTGGTACGACCGATAAAGAGATAAATTTTAACTCACCATGAATTGACTTGTAGAATGATATTAAATATGAACAAACTTCATCGAATATTTTATAATAAAATAAAAAAAAACTTAGACGGACGAACGACGGACAATAAACAGCACATCAATAACCACTTTTTCAGCATCTTGAATGAGAAAAAGATATTAAATTGTTTAAAATACAGCATATAAGTACAGGTTTTCATAGCATAATAATTTCTCTATATTTTATATGAAAAAATAAAACAGGAAATCGATTGCTCGATTTGGGTTTGTTTTCTACGAACCACGTTCCTTATATTCAGAGTCCAGCAAAGGCCATTCCCCTAGAGAGATACTTCGAAAACAAATGAAGGCTAGGTTCCGTCCACTTCACTTTCTAACAAAAGAAAGCGACTCTAGGCAAGAAAACATTTATGTGAGACAATTCCGTACAGAGAGCATTCTGTTTGCATCAGTTTTCCAATCGCTTCGTCAGCTGAGTGGGGGACTCGATTTCAAGGCAGCTTTCCTACTTCTTATCCTTGTTTTCATCCTCCTCATTAGGTCCGAGGCTCCTTAGTTCAAAACCAGATAACCTTGTAAGCGATTGAAATGTTAAGCACTTTATCCGGTAGTGAATTATTGCAGAGATCATCCTTAGGTAGGCTTCCATTAAGTAGGAAGTAAAGCGGAAGATAGGTGAAAGAGTTTTGTCCGTTAGATCTCATTCAAAATTCAAACTTAAATTTAAACATATAGTTGAGATGAACGCTAGAAACCATGACATTAAATACAACCATTCACAAAGCACTTAGACGTAGTCGTACATGGAAACTTTGTAGCGCCTAGATTTTATGTTTAACTGGCTATATCCGTGCTCTTCGATGCACTTGCTACAAACATACAGTATACTTTTTCTCAGCATGGAACGAAAGGAATTAAGCATTTTTAATAACTTATAATCAACTTCCATTAGAATACAAAATTTTACCAAATTGTTTAAAATGATTAAAAATAGTTTTGGATAAGATTATTTATTTTAATTCTTGGTTGGTTCATTTATTTGATGGTTTCAAACTTTTCCTTCCTCTCCCTAAAACTTATGATACCTTACTATTCTTATTTATTTTCTCTCTTTAATTCTCGTCATGTTTTATGTTTTTTACAGACAGCAGCTGTATAATTTGTTATGTTATGTTGTACAATATACGTATATGTAGGCCTATCTGTTCTTGCATAGTTCTGTGTTAAATGAATATATTCTGCTTGTTATACAATATCAACTTAAATAATCGCAGAGTTATTTGTTTTTATGTTAATCAGGCGGGAATGATATAAAACGCATTGTTATTTTAAAACTCATATATCTCGTTAAATATCGGTCCTATAAAAAATTTCCTAGAATAAAACTAGCAGCTTTTGTTACGTTATATTAACTTCAGAAAAATCAATAATAAACGAGATGCAAATCTAGTCTTTCAGGTAAAGCTCCCTGTAAAGCAGATTTGAATAATCTCAAGGGAAAAATTGTTCCGGGGCCGGTTATCGATCCCGGGACCTCTGGTTGAACGTACCAGCGCTCTTACCAACTGAGCTACCCGGGAACTCCACCCGACACATCAAATAAACGAGATGTTTCGATTTATTTATTTCAGACCCCCTTATAACCCTCCCTTTTAAAGAAAGTATTTTTAATGTCATATAGACTAAAATTTAAGTTAACAACATTTGTCAGGTTTACTATGCTGCTATCTAGTTGTTACATAAGGAGTTACGTCATAACTTCCATTTGAATTGCATTAGCGACTGTACTGCCATTTCGTGTTCGTTTAAGGCGGACGGGTGGCGATCCTGACGGTTGTTCTCTTCAAAAATGCAAACGATTTTAACAAAGGAACGAGCAATCTATATGTGATCTGGGGCAGGATCTAACTTATTTTACATACCAATTTTCGTGGAAATCGGTTCAGCCATTTTCGTCTGAAAAGGTAACAAAAATGACATATAAACAAAAGTTAAAAAAATGCGTATCAGGACAGGCCACCACGTTAGCACCAATTATTTTTGTGAAAGCGAAAATTACCTGAAAAACTTAGGTTTGCAGTTTGATCATTAGTATAGATCATACGCCGAAATGAAGAATTCAGCCAATCACAAGACAGAGATAACGCAAACTGAGAATTAAAACGTATTCCAGAATAAACTTACCATAATATTTTCAATGTGATTTTTGCCCTTCAATCTACAAGAAACCAAACAGCATAAAAAAAAAGCTTGCGACTTTATTAACACCAATTCTCCATAACAAAAACGTATTGTTATGGCAACAACTCGAAATTCATTCCTCTCTACATTGATTTTCATTAATTGACGGTACCAGTCGTTAACTAATAAATTTAGTTATTTCCAGGGTGCGAATTAAGATTTCTGATTGGGGGGATAGAATCCTAGATAGAGAATACCATACATAAAATTATTATTATCCTCATTCTATACGGCTCAATGGTTGGTCGCAATGAGTTGCTTGTCTTGCATCTTGATCATAATAATAATTATATCCATGAACAGGCTTAAGTTAAGATGTGTAATTCCTAAGTTATTGATTGTTGTCAGTTTGCCGGTGGTGATAATGCATCAAATTATTTTCTTTCCTTACTTTATACTTCAAAAAGTATACTCGTATTAAAACAAACATTTTTGTGAGGGGGGGGGGATAGAAGTTATCTCTGGTAGGGATGTTAATATGAAGTTATGAGAGGGGGATAACTTTCCAACAGGGAGGAAATCCTCGCCATCCCCCGTTAATTCGCACCCTGTTTATTTCTTTCGTAAACGTTCCTTATTTTGAATACTCGATATTTCATGTTTACGTAAAAATTTACGATAAACTATTATGTTTATTTATTCTATGTATCTATCATGAACGTACCTGACAAGAATTAAAAAAAAGTTTAATTGTCAGTTGCTTCTCGAACTACCAGTTCCTTGCTTTGTAAACAGATATATCTGGACGTTAATGTATTATGAAATCGCAGAGTCTTATATCGAAGTATGGAATAAAGAAAAAAAAAATATGATGGCAGAAAAAATAAGACAAAAATCCATGACGTAACTGAAGCAGAATAACTGACAGGTACACGACATAATACAAAATCATTTCTGAATATATGAACAATTAAGATAAAATTTACTAGTCTTTTCTCGCTGACGCTAATATTCCATCATGTTAGTTGTCATCTTCATCTATGATTATGCCATCGGGGAAGATGAATTCTCCTTGAATTTACCACACGTAAAAATAGAATGCACACGCCGAATCGTCTGCGTTACAATATGTGGACAAATTTGAGAATTTTTTTCTGCTAAAACCATTATTGAAGTTACCATTAAAGACGAAACATTGATAAGTAGTATTAATTATTTAATAGCCTTTAATAATTAGTTAGTGAGGTTTAAGAAGAGCGCGTCAACTACTATGGATATTTGCGCCCTTTGGCCTAATAGTCTTTAAAGTTTTGGGAAGTTCCCATACAACTGAAACTAAAGAAGATAACTATTAACACAATTAACACCAACTTCAAATTGTTTCCAAGACAAGAAACACTTTTAAAACAGGCAAAAGAAAATCGCTTACCTCACAGCATATAACAATTATGTGCTCTTATCAGTATAAGAAATTAGTAAAAAATTGGCCAAAAAAGCTGTTCTCATCACTAATATAAACCTTCTAATGAAAAGGACAAATTGAGTACTAGCAATTATATGTAGTCATTGTGTAACATAGTAATAGGGCAATTGGTTTAATCAAACTATTCACCCAATTTTTCTTGTATAAATTGGTCGAAAAATCCCGCAACGTAGGAAAAATCATAGTACTGTATATATTTTATATGTGCTCCTCAGGTTCCATACACACTGTGTTAGTTTATACTCATTGCTATATCTTCTCCATATATGAATTTACATCGCCATTAGCAAAACGTTTATCAACTAATACCGATATCGGACGCCTTGGTGATCGACGTGCATGGCTTAGGTAAGACGGCGGCGCCCTGCCGTGTTATGCCACAGCAATGATTAAATTGGTTGTGGAGGTCCCGTCTAATGGGCTCCACGTTCGCTGGATTGAAATATTCTGGACTTAATTTTCTAGGAATATGTTAATTCATGGAGCTACAGTGTCAATTTCGATATATGGAACACCTAGACCACAGAATTGAGGTAAATGTCACACTGTTTCATCTGCTTTTGTGCCTTACGTTTAAAAAACATGCGGTTTCGCTACCAGACGTGTGTGAAGCTTGGTCGAGCACGAAACACATATTGTTATTACTAATACTGTAATTAGTCATATAGTTGGAACTTTTCAGATACCCTGTAGTTTCTGTGTGCAATGACAATAAGAGTTTTTGGACTCGAAAGTTTACTTAAAGTCCGCTGCATTGTACGAAACTCCTAAGGCATAACGATGAGAAAAGATTGTGGACTCAAATCTTATTTCGGACATGAACGTTCGTCTATTAACAATGATATTGTTTCGGAAAACGTATTATGTGTCTTTCTCCTATTAAATTTTACATTACCTCGTTTTCCTAAGTGATACAGTGTTAAAAGTTGTGTAATCAAGATGTGTAATGAAATATTTGTGTTGTCCGGCAAATGTTTGTCTCATGTGAAGGAAGTCTTGTCAAGTACCTGTCTAATATGAAAGTTAGAAATTGTCAGAAAGGACAAAAGTGTGAAAAAGCTTACAAAGTTAAAAGTAGTAAGAGTAGTAGAAAGAAAGAAGAAAAAGAATAAATAAAGAAAAAAGAAACGGAAGAAGAAAAATGTAGAAGAGAGAAAAAAATAAAAAGAAAAGATAAAGATAAAGGAAGAAATGAAAAGAGGAAAAAGAAGAAAGAATGGGAAAATACACAAGGAGAGTAAGACTAGAATAAAGCAAGAAAGGGAAAAGAAAAAAAATAGACCTATAAAAATAAAATTTTAAATAAATATTATTGAAATTTACTAACAGTAACAAAGGTCGTAGATGGTCTTTTAAATGTAAAATTGTACAATATTTCTTTTCCAAAACTAAGTTTAGTTTCCTTTCTTCAAGTTAATTAAATTATTTTTATTTTTTGCAAAATAGTCATCTAATCGTCTCAGAAAATTCTGTAAGTAAGGAGAACCAATACGTATTATAATAATGTTACGTTAAACAAATATGTACGGTGAAAGATAGATTTCCGGAAACTATATGTGTGAGGGAAGGAGAAGGCACGATGTAAAGATGAAAAATGCATGAACTTTCTCTCGTCCTCTTTCTCTATATTTCGTACAATATAACACCCCCTACTGGCGCTACCAATCATGATTTTTCAATTTTTCCAAGTTCCGTTTCAGCTGTATTCCTTCGCCCATGTGTTTCTTCTAATGTCCAAAACATAATTACACTCACATATGGCTCAAATGTGATGTCTCTCTTTCTAAATGTGCGCAATTCGATCACCAGTATATGCTGCAAACTGATAAATCTTATATGTTTTTCTCTAAATATCAGAATTCAGTAAAAGTATTGCTGTCCCATACCGCTTATTTAATTATTTAGTTGATGTATTCTTATCAAAAGGATCCGGGTTTTGATGTTGGACAAATATCTTGTATTTTTGTTTAACTAATTCCTGTGAGGGATATTTTTTCAAAACAATAATTATCACATAATTTCCATATTAACACGATTCCACTATTCTCATGACTTTAACTCATCGTTTTAGATTCAACTTTCTCTCTTCAATCTCGTAATTATCTTATACTCATCTTTTTTATCCATTTCCTTCTTGTTTTTAATATTTTTCGTCTTATTCTACTTCTTCTTCTCCTTATCTTTATAACTCTTATCCTTATTACGTATTTGTGTTATTCATTTTCTTCATCTTACAAATAATCTTCTTATTATTATCCTTGTCCTTTTCCTTGTTAATTTCCTCTTTACCAATTTCTTTTATCCCTATTCTTCCCTTTTCACCTGCTTCTTCTTCACCGCACTTTTTTCTCTCATATTCCTTTATATTATTATATCCTCCTCTTTGTTATTTTTTTCTTCAGAAGTGTGGTTAAATATACAGACTCATGTCAGTAGATTTACTAGCATGTAAAAGAACTGCTGCGGGACAGACTTCCGCCACACCGGCGACGCTGATATAACCTCGGCAGTTGTGATCGTCATTAAATAAAAACCATAATCTCATTTTCTTCTTCAGACACTGGTCTTCTTCTAATTCTGACCTATTCACCGCTTTCGCTTGACTCGACTATTTAAAATTTCAGTCTAAAATGCATGATAACATTATACTTCGACATTTTTGTCCATTCCCTCGGTATGGATTAGTCAGTTGTTAATGTTTTCAAGCAATATGTTTTTATTTCTGAATTGTTCTTTTTGTTCAATTTTTTTTAATGTTTTCAAACAATATGTTTTTATTTCTGAATTGTTCTTTCTGTTCAATTTTTTTAATATGGTTCTTCTTTCCCAGAAATCTCGTCTCTGCTGCTTGAATTCGAAGTTGGTTTCTGCCCACTTCACTGCTATAGACAATAATTTTTACTGTTATATTAACATTTAATTGAGTAGGTCCTATAAATTTACATTATTATTTTATAAACTTTTCACCATTCGTTTAGTTTAAATTCAGGACTTTTTAAAATTATTGTCGGAGTTAATAAAAATCATCTTGGTTTGCACTTATAAGATAGAATTCTTTTTATTTTTCACCTCACTGTATTACAAGTGTTCAAAATGATCCCCTCTTCTCACCATGCAGACATCCATCTACTATTAGATTCCTGCCACACACGCCGGAGCATGTCCCTGGTGATGGTTTGGATGGCTTCATTAATGTGTTAAGTCAATGCAACGGATAGTTAGAGAATGTAAACAGTCACGCAAGGTCACATGCTCTTTACCTCCCCATGTGGTTGGACCATAGAGAGGGAACAGACTACGGCGTATTTACATTCTCCAACTATCCATTGCACTGGCTGTACTATCTTCAGTTCCTTAACGGTCCGAGATAAATAGGGACATAAATTCATCCTTCATGTAACTCCACAGAAATAAATCGAAACCGCATGGCGTGATGTCAGGAGAAATGGGCGACCAAGATGAGATATTCTGGTCAGTATCGTTACCACTTCCGTCGAATCACTGCGACAGATTGTTGTCCAAGAAACATTACGAAAATGAATAGACAAGACAAAACAGATAGACATGAACGACAGGCAGAAGAAGCGATAAGACAGACAGACACAGGGATAGATAGAAAAGAGGCAGACAGACATATGACATGAAAGAAATACTTTTTTTAGTATACGAGACACTGTTTGTTGTTTATAATAATAATAATAATAATAATAATAATAATAATAATAATAATAATAATAATGATTTATTTTAGCTGGCAGAGTTAAGGCCGTAAGGCCTTTTCTTCCACTCAACCAGCAAAAAGTATACATACATTTGTATGAACTTACAAAGAATTCAACAATTTGATTTAGATAAGAGTTACATGTATACAAGAGTTATTTACGAATTAAACAACAAAATATTATGAACTATTAATTAAACACTGAAATACAAAATAAGTAGCAGAATTAAGCTAAATTACATATAATGTTAATATATTTCAAATAATGTTAGATAACAGAAAGAGATTATTGTGAGATAATTTTGAAAATACAGCACTATCAGGATGCATGTCTAAAGGAAGGAGTAACAATGTAGACAGTGATAGTTTAAGTCAGTATGATTGGCGTGAAACACTAAGAAGGTTATATTTTAAGCTGTTTTTAAAAGTGTTTATTGTCTTGCAGCCCCTAATACTTTGTCACAGGGAATTCCATTGTCGCGAGGTGGATACTGCAAAAGATGATGAATAACGAAGTGTTCTATGAAGAGGTATACTTAACGCGCCACAGATAAGTGATCTGGTATTTACGTCGTAGTTAGAGTATAGATAAGAGAAACGAGGCGAAAGGTAATTAGTTGTTGAAGTGTGCAGAATTCGAAAGATTTAGTCAACTATCCGAAGAAAGTTCTAAACCTCACAAGTGATCCAAAAAGACACTTATGAGGCAAGTAAGCCAGGAGATAATGGAGTAGGATGGCCAGTTTCTTTCCCTCTCCGTTGCATACATCACCGACTAGCTACATATTACACTAATCAGACTTTATATATACAAGCAATTGTCCTACCTCTGACACATATCGTCAAGTGAAATGTACTATCAGATAATAGACGTACATATCAGCCAGAATCTCAATTAGAGGAATATGAGACACTGAAGGAATACAATTTCTTTGTAAAACTTGAAATAATAGGCCACATTTTCACTGCATCAAAATACTTTATCTGTACTTTGCATGAGAAGTAAAATTATATTCGGTATCGCCCAGAAATCAATAGATAGAAAACCTTTGCAACGTTATTCTTTTTCATTTTAGTTTGACCATGGCCCGTGGAAATGTTTCTGTAGCAACAGCCATAGAAATCATTATTTTTAACGTTTTCTGAAATGCTCTGCGCTTTTGTTTGGTACCGTGGGACTTCTCCAACCCGGGCGGGGTCATGCATTTCACAAACCCAATTAGTGGGATCTATAAATGATTAAACGAGACGTTGTTTGTAGTAGTTGATTGTGTTTGTTTTTTCTTTCCTGGAAACCAATAACGAATACTGCTTTAAGAAAACGCAAGAGAGAGTGCTGCTATAGCTGTGATAAAAGTGGATAATTCGAAATTAAAAGAAAACATCTTTCCAACTCCTTTCGCCACTAAGCTGGGCTTGTTGTTACTGCCTTTATGAATTGTGACAATACCACTTATTCTGTCTTCACGTATAAAGATTTTTGAAACGTTCCCCAATGTCTTTCTTGCAGAAATAATAAGAAGGGTTTCTGAGCAATAGCGAATTTGAAGTCTGATTCTGAAGGCGAGATCGCTGAGAAATTACCAAGTTGCTGGCAACGTAGCAGTTATTTATTTTACTGAAAATTATGTGTCATAATCTGGAAGACGGATGACTCTGATGGATACTTCCACATTATATGCATTACGTATTAATTAAGTTAACATATAACATAAATAACAACTTTGTAAACTGTCCACGGACCAATTTTTACAGCTCTGTCTCCTTCAGAAAAGTAAAGAAAATCTACTGTCCTAGTTCTACCTTCTCTAAACGCTATAACAGTAATCGACAACACACAATAATAAAGAACAGACTTTCCAATATTCATCACGACCTTCAGTTACACAACTTTAAGCTTACTGATAGTGGGGGCCAGAGGTAAGAAGTTCGTACCAAAACTATTAAGTTGTGTGAGCTTGGACTATATATCTCCGAGTGAACTGTAGTGACGCAGCTCTCAAAGTCAACAAATCAACAAAACAAATATGTACAGTCGGATGGTAACCAAACTCATCTTTGTGCCAATGATCCATGGCCTTAGAAGAAGAAACAAATAAACAATTAACATTTGGGAAAAAGCAATAGGCTAATTGACAATTACATTCTTCGTAATTTTCTGTAGTAATGTCACGAGAGGTCTGAGATTTATCTGGGAAATCTCAGACCCCGAGTGACATTTATTAGAATTATTTCGTGAATAAAATAAAAAAGTTAATAATATATCCCTAAAATTCGATCAAAAATGTTAATAATTGTATATTAACGAATACTTAACCTATTCAGACATTGTGAAGTTGAAATAATCGTAGATGAATATCGATTACTGCAATAAAGAAATTTGATGTTATTATTCAGTAATGCCAATTGGTAAAAGCGAAATACAGGTTTAACAATGTCGATTACATGTACTGCACTTTTCTCTTACTATTAGGCCTACAACATAGATACATTTTCATTATCTGCTGAAATCATAATTTAATTTAACAGTAACAGTGGGGACAGCTATATACCAATGCTTCTGTATTCACAGCGAGATATGTTGCTACACAGTGAAGCCATCTCTGTATAGATAGAGCTAATTAAAACACGAATTTTATTACGCCATACGGAAGGCAGTTTGATCAATGATCTTATTATTATTATTATTATTATTATTATTATTATTATTATGCAAGGTCTTTGGGTTTGATATGCGATGATGTTACATAAATTTGAACATCTGACTTTCTATTAATTGTTTCATTTCATTCACAAAATACAAATTTTATAGCCTACAATTATAGTTTAAGTTACCTGTGGGAGCAGGACCAATGTCAGCTGTGTCTTATTTCGACCGTTACTTACAATCAGTGCTACACGAAAGCATTTTTTGTAGCTCGATAAACGCATTCTAGCTGTAGTGTGTAACGGAACTAAAACTGCATTTACACAGTTCAATATTCCAATCGCGTATGCGTGCAATCTGGGAAGAATATTGAAAGATCAAGTTTAAAAGGTACGTTCAATTACGATGCATGAAGATTTTGTGTCTACATTGTGCGCCGTTTTGAACGTCGTCTTCATTGCGTAAATACACTGTATATTAATTAAATAATATTAAATAGCAATCTTGCATTCATTGCCTTAAAGTTGAAAGAAAAGTTTAACCGTGTAGTTGCATCTTAATGTATTCATGAACATCAATTTACGGGGAAACAGTTGGCGACAACGACTAAACAAAAGAACGACCATGCGATAAATTGTTAGCGATAAATCTAGGTGCAAAAATTATTGCAAAGTGTGACTGTGATTGGTTAGAATTCAAAATTTCATTACACTTCATTCGTCGAAAATTGAATGACGTCATATAAACGAAATAGTCAATAAAAATAAATTTTTACCCATACATATAAGAGTAACCAACAAAATACATAATAATAAATATCTAGCCTTGTTACAAGTTTATCAAAAATATATTTTTCTATGTTCAGAAAAATAATATTAGTACCCTGAAAATGTTCGTTCTGTATCACAAGACGTAACTTGAGCAAATCTGAAATATGATACAATATTACTTACGGTATCACCAAATGAACAACTGCTTCGTGAATATAATAGTATAATATAATATATAATAGTGCCTGAAAGCCATATTTGCATATACAGTATGTCACTGTAGGCACGTTAACAGAAAACCACAATTCAAGTCACTCACAGTTTGTGTGCACTTAAAGTTGGGTTTCTAGAGTCTTGTCAGCCCACTTGAGTTGTGTGGATATAAAGGGAAAAATTGTGACGGTGTCGGGTGTAGTTCTTGGGGTAGCTCAGTCGGTAGAGCATTCGTGCGCTAAGCGAAGAGCTCAGGAATCGATATTTGGCACCGGAAAAATTTTTCCCTTGATATTATTCAAGTCTGTTTCACAGGGAGCTTTACCTGAAAGCCAGATTTGCATTATAAGAAATTGTTCACCGTTGTGGAGTGGCGGTTAGCGTGTCTGACCGTGAAACGAGCGGACCTGATTCAAATCCTAGTTGGGACAAGTTACCTGCTTGATGTTTTCTTCTGGGTTATTCCTCAACCCATTAAGAGCAAATATTGGGTAACTTTCGGTGTTGGACCATGAATTCATTTAGCTGGCATTATCATCTTCGTATCACTCGGACGCTAGATAACCATCGCAGTTGACAAAGCGTCGTAAAATAAACCAATAATAATAATAATAATAATAATAATAATAATAATAATAATAATAATAATAATAACCAAGTCGAAGTAAATTAATAATTATTAATAATGAACGCCCCTAAGCGGAATTCCAACGATATCATAAAGTTTTGGAAGTGTATGAGAAGTATGGAATATACGTGATAAAGAATACCTCAATAAAAACAAGCGGGAATTATTATTCCAGAAACTAGTCAGTGAACTCATGGGTTCAAAAAAAGTTAAAGACCCTTAAAACAGGGCTCATTCTGAGATGTTTCCTATATTCTGCAGGACCTTCTTCAGCTAATTCTTTCAACAAGGTATTAGATGCACCGTGCATAATTGAGGACCGTTTTTGCAAAACTTGCTAACTGCAAAATTTGCAAAATTGATATTTTGAAGGATTCGTTAACATAAGGCAGGCCTCTACAGGATGTTCAAAGCGTCTTACTAAAATTGGGTTATTTCTCTTCATTGTAGTGTGTCAAAGTGTGATCGTTTTTTCAAAACTTGCTTTCTCCTATAAGTGAGACATACAGCAAAACTTGCTTACTATAGAGTTTTGTCTCTCCTGTAAAATTTAGTTTTTTCAGTTAGCAAGTTTTGCAAAAATGGTCCTCAATTCTTCTACGAATCCATTTCTTAACCCATGTTCTCGTTTCCTTTTTTTTCGAGAATATATTGTAATTCATAGAAAAACAAGGCGCCAATTAGCTGCACACTTACTTGAATATGTGCTGGTGGCATCTTCAGTTTCACCAAACTAAAATTGCCAGTTCACTATTGATTTTTATTAACTATAACAGAATACAAGAATTCAAACACCACTACGAATACAACATTCAGCGCGCGCTTTTTTTCAAGCATGGTTTCAAGTTTAATGTCTCCATGTGATCACAAATATACTCGTAGCATCAAGTTTAAAGGCTTCAAGCACTTGACTCCTGTAAACTATCCCCGTGTGACTCGGGTTTATATCATCTCCTGTCCATATCTTATTTAGAAAGTGAAGGAGTTTATTCATAAATGTCTGGCTTGCATATTTAAACAATTCAGTATTCAGTAAATCCTTTCCTGGGGATTTATTGTTCTTCATTTTCTTTAAAACTTGAACTAGTTTAAATTTGGAGATAGGTTGAATTTCAGTATTAGCAGAAACTGGCAATTCAAGAGGTTCAACAATTTGGGACCATAATTTCTTGAAAATGTTGTAATCAATTTTCTAACGGAAAAATATTACCTTAATATTTTCTCTCATTTCATTGCTTAAATTCTTAAGAATTTTGTATGTTTGTGGTTGAGGTCTGTACAAATCATTCTCTAAATAAGCTACAAATTCTTCCCAATTATGTCTATGGATTTTCCGTACTTCTCTTTTAGCGATAGCTCTTTTTCTATGATATTCTATTTTATACTCCAGTTCTTTAGTGGACAAATATTTCTTATAGGCTTCTCTTTTATCTGATATGACTTGTATGTAATTATTGGTTTCTTTTGACACTTTTAATTTCATTTTTTGTCTCAGATATAAGTGCTATTGAAATTTCTTTCTTTGCCAATATGTCATCTAGTTGATCATACTTGTGAAATATGCCCTGTACATTCCATGTTGCCAGTTTAAGAATATTTTCACTTTTCCAAGAATTGTCCTTAGCCTTGCCATTGTCGTCAATAGAATTATCAATCCGGTTCATCCGAGGCTTATTGTGAGATTTGAAAGCAGTTATGAAATTACTGTCCAACGGGTTGCCGGTAGAATTGGTGGGGTTCCCACCTTTACAGCATTTCATCTGTATATGATGTTGTGGATATACCCGGTCCCCAGAGCCTCATCTGTAAAAGCAGGTTGCACCACGGGCAGGTTGAGGATGGGATTTGGATAGGAGAGGTTATAGAATGCACTTCACTATCCCTTGCAACCCAAATACAAAATATAATTCATGCAATAAGGTAAGTCTGTCCCTCTAGCAAAGACTACAGTACATTAATGCAAGAGTCTGATCCGTAGCTAAGCAAGTGGCGTCAGATGTCTAAATTTCCGTAACATTTTATTCATTTGACACTCGAACATAAATGTTTCACGTTAAAAGGAGGACGGTAAAGAAAGAAATGGTTAATATGTACGGTACGTCAGTAACAAAATATGTTTTAATTACACTGGACAACAAGAATTTTGCTTCGACTTAAAATAATGTGTCCCTTATGGTTTGGTGTGCGCTGAATCCGAAAATGCATCTCTTTTCTTCGTACCACGTAAGATTTTTAAGATATACTATGATTTCACTTTTATATAAGCGCTTCCCCAGGAAACATCTGGCGCCGGTTGGGGGTTGTAAATCAAAACAAACGCCAATGCATTTTATGAGTTTATGACTTATTTCCGGTTTCTTATGGTTGTTGGCATGATCTTTTGTACTTCTAATAAATAAACAGATACTGGTCCCTTTATTCAGTAAATTTCATAACAGTTCAAACTGAGGTCTACGCAATGAACAAACAAGGATGTGGTTTTCAGTATTAAAAAGACAAGTTTACCCGTTTGAATGAAGGCAAATTAAAAGAGGGCATTTCATCGGTCCACAAATTCACAAAGTTATACTTGAGGAAAAACATTCCATTACAGAAAAAATGGCACTGCGCACTTTCAAAGATGTTTGCTCAAATTTCCCTGGAAATACTAGGGCAGATAACTACATCGAACTTGTGGAAACCATATTATGTGCATATAAGAAAAAGGGATGTCTCTCAAAATACACTTTTTACATTCTCATTTGAATTTCTTTTCTCTTAACCTTGGAGCGGTAAGCGACGAGCATGGAGAAAGATTTCATCAAGAAAATATATCTGAAATGGAAAGGCGATATAAAGGAAGATCATTATCCAGAATGCTTGCAGATTATTGTTGGTTCCTTGTAAAAGACAGTCCCGGGTCTGGTTATAAACGGAAGTCATCCAGAAAAAAACTGTTTAAATGATAAGTTCAAATTTCGAGACTTTTATCATTATATGAAAGAAATATTTTTATTGTTGTTACGTTTTTTGTGTTTTAAACTATGTAACATCATTTTTATATCCAGTGCACATTTTTAATGTATTACGAGACATTTTAAATTCCTAGTGTATTGTAATTTTATCAGCAGCAGTGGAAAATTAAAAAAGAAGTTTTTTCATAAAAAATTCAATTCACTTTCCCCAGAAAATGGCACGTGATTAGGCAATTTGGATTTTCAATTCAGATTTAGTAATATTCACCTATTCTTAATTCGTAGCAAGACAAAAAGTAAAAATTTGTTGTTCAGTGTTTTTAGTAAATATAAAACATTATCATACAGTGTAGTCTTATCATAGATTTAATAATACAAATTATGTAAAGAAACTGATATTCAGTCGTTTGTGAGTTTCAATAATTCAAGCTCTAACGAGCTATGCTAAACTAACAGAATATAAGCTGTGTTAAATTACCGCAATTACAAGTACTTTTGTATTATCTATGAGATTAATGTTGATGATGTCACTTAAGCCTGTTTCGACATCGACTGTATAAAAGTCCAGTGCAGGGTGGAGGATCAGAGCACAGCTTATGACTACATGACCAATACGTGGAGTGACTGTATTGCTGATCACGTAAGAAAAGAGTGCTTGAGGCTCGAGAAAAATGGCGCTTCATTTCGATATCTGCGCCACCCGCCGCGCCCTCATCTTCTCGACAGGTACTAATATCACAGCGCCCCTCGCTGCTACGGTCAACAACGATACAAGTCACCAGCACAGAAGCCAGCTGCTTTCGGACAGTGGAGTAGGCCTACACAAGACTGTGTGTGGTACCACCACCACCACCACCACCACCACCACCACCACCACCACCACCACCACCAAAATCTAAATACAATTCTGAGAATACAAATTCGATACCCGGAAGATAAATACAAATTTTTATCTCCCCATTCTTACTGATATCTGTATCTCAACTTGCTTTTTAGAAGTAATATAATGCGTTGACCATATAGGCCTATCTCACACAGTACTTGGTCTCTAAGTTCAACTTCTTCTAAATGTTCAAAAATTCATTGGTAAAATTTGCCCAATTTGGGAATAAATAGGCCGAAAGTTTCAAAACTGTGAGTTACATAACAATGTTAGCGATGTATATGCACCAGGCTTTTCAAAAGTGAAAGGTATATTTTATTGTTTATATCTTTATTAGCTAAGCAATTAATTCTGACACTATCTAATTACACAAGAAATAAGAGTTTTATGCTCGACCATGCCGAAATGTAGTAATTATACACCTGGTAGCAGTCCTTTAATGCATGTCATTAAAGTAGACCTACTCATTAAAGTACAGGTGTTCAGCCAATGACAAGTCAGCTTTGTACCTTTATAAAATCTCAGGCAATGACAAGTCAGCTTTCTACCGTTATAAAACCGCAAGTATCGATTATTCTCGGTTATGCAATCGATAGAGAATTAGCGAAAAGTCACGGAGACTGGAAATCCAATACTGTCGCAGAAGGTTATGTTCTGTTGCTATAATAATTAGCGTTAATTGTAAATAATATTCAAATAAATTCAATTTGTCATCTCGTTTTTCAATGTCTAATTTAATTTCAATGTTATATCAAAGTTAATATTTAGTTTACTCTGTAGGTTCTTATAGGCTATCAAGGTCAATGTGGACATCTGTTCCTCGGAAAAAATCAATACTTTCGCGTCTGCGCACATCTCACAATTTACGAGGTATTGCTCAAGGTCAGTTAGATTCAAATAAAATGAATAATTTCAAGTTAGAAATATGGTCAAGCATAAAAAGTCGTATGAAACTCGCCTATAATGGTAATTAAGAAGCTCGTATGAAAATGATTAAACTCGCTTGCGCTCGTTTCATAAACATTCATACTCGATTCTTAATTACTATCATTATAGGCTCGTTGGATAATGTACTATTAATGCACTGTTTATTGCCGTAACTGTTGTAAATGGTGCATATGTCCGTCATTTCCTTCCTACATTAGTAGCAGTATTATTCATTCATAGTGTTCTGCCCAAGGATAGGTATTTCACTACAAACCCAGCTTTCTCCAATCTTTCCTATTTTCTGCCTTCCTCTTTGTCTCCTGATATGGTCCATATCTCTTAATGTCGTCTATCATCTGATATCTTCTTCTCCCCCGAACTTTTCTCCTGTTCACTATTCCTTCCAGTGCAGCCTTCAGTAGGCAGTTTCTTCTCAGCCAGTGACCCAACCAATTCCTTTTCCTCTTTCTGATCAGTTTCAGCATCATTCTTTCTTCACCCCACTCTTTCCAACACAGCTTATAATATAATATAATATTCTTATTGAATTTGGTATTCACAAGAAGTTAATTCGATTAATTAAACGTGTCAGTGAAACATACAGCAGTGTCCGTATAGACCAGTTTCTGTCTGACGCTTTTCCAATCCACTACGGGCTAAAGAAAGGAGATGCATTATCACCTTTACTTTTTAACTGCTCTAGAATATGCTGTTTGGGAAGTGCAGGAAAACTGAGAGGGATTGGAATTGAACGCGTTACACCAGCTGCTTGTTTATTCGAACAACGTGAATATGTTAGGAGAAAATTCACAAACTATTAGGAAAAACACGGGAGTTTTACTTGAAGCAAGTAAGGGAATAGCTTTGGAGTAAACCCGGGAAAGACAAAATAGGTCTCTATGATTATGTCTCGTGACCAGAACATAGTACGAAATGGAAATATAAAAATTGGAAATTATCCTTTGAAAAGATGGAAAAATTAAAATATCTTGGAGCAAACAAACTGAACTCGAGAGAAAATTAACACACAATAAATATGAGAAATGCCTGTTATTATTCGGTTGAGAAGCTTTTGTCATCCAGCCTGCTTTAAAAAACTGAAAGTTAAAATTTATAAAACAGTTATATTACCGGTTAATCTGTATGGTTGTGAAACTTGGACTCTCACATTGAGAGAGGAACAGAGATCAAGAGTGTTTGAGAATAAGGTTCTTAGGAAAATATTTGGGCTAAGAGGGATGAAGTTACAAGAGAATGGAGAAAGTTACACAACGCAGAACAGCACGCTTTGTATTCTTCACCTGACATAATTAGGAACATTAAATCCAGGTATTTGAGATGGGCAGGGCATATAGCATGTATGGGTGAATCCCGAAATACATATAAAATATTAGTTTAGAGACCTGAGAGAAAAAACTTTAGGGGAGGCCGAGACGTAGATGGGAGGATAATATTAGAATGGATTTGAGAGCGATGGGATGTGATGTTAGGGACTGGATTAATCTTCCTCAGGATAGAGACCGATGGCGGGCTTATGTGAGGGCGTAAATGAATCTCCGAGTTCTCTAAAAGCCATTAGTAAGCAAGCAAACAAGTAAGTAAGTAGGTAAGTAAGTAAGTTAGCATGTAAGCAACAAGTAACAGCCTCTATTCAATGGTGTAAACAGAAACTCTGAGATCATATTTCGGAATATCTGTTAAGTGTTGTATGATGTATTCCTTTAACTGACAAACTGTTTTAAATTTACTTAGTAACAATCATTCCTCCAGATGATCTACAACCAACAATTCCACAGAGTTAATATCTGGCAATTTACAGGAAATTGCTTGTGATAAGCCTAACACGTTTATCAAAAGTGTTACGTAAAATTTCTTTCGCCGTGTTAAAACTGTGGAAGGCGTACCATTCTCCATGAATGTAATAATTTTAATGTTTTGATTTCGTGAACATGAATGTTCCACAATATTATAAAACATATTCAAATAATGCTGTACATTGAAAGTAACCGCTTTTGTCATTCCATTTTCAATTATTTAAAAAAAGTGTGGTCCTATTACGAAATGACTTACGAAAAGATAAAGATAATATTTAAATGTTGAAGTCATTGCTGAATGACAATGTAGATTACTGAAGCACAAAATCGTATAATTATCAGTGTTTACATCACAAGTGAGTTTAAAATACGCCTCATCAGTCCAAACCACATGATCAAGCCATTTTGGTTCCACCTGAATGTGAGTTATCAATCGCATAGCAAAATTATTTCGTTCGACTTCATCTCTTTCCTTCAGTTAGAACAAAATTTCATTTTATATCAATACAAGTGAAATTTCGTCTTGCTACTTTATTTACACTGTAATCCATAATGATTTTCATAAATAATATCCTGTGTTTCTTGTAAAACTTCAGCAACTAATACATCTGACGTCACAACTGTAAAGGTCTATTCCCACTTAGCGGAATCGAACCGAATCGAATCAAAATAAAACGTATGCAGCCGCGCACATCTAGTGCAATCGAGTCGAATCGTGCAGTGTAAAATGAATCGCATAATAGCTTTAACACAGTTATGTGGAGAGGCGGGAAGGGAAGAAATAAATATCCAAAACAAGAAAAGGAAATACTGTATTCATGATACTTTTTAACTAGAGACACACGCGGAGAATGTTTCACTTTATTGTATGTATGTATGTATTTATTCACACTGCAACTGGGTATATACCAGGTGGCAGTGGTAACTAATTACACTCAATAATGACAATTAATAATAAACACAACTAATAAAAAAACAATAATAATTAATAATATCTTAACCCTAAGTTCATGCCTGCACAAGTACCTTTCGGCACTACACTTATTTCGCTATCAACTCACTCAATGCACTGATTCTATCTTGATTTCACTAACACTTCAAAACCACTTCACTGTTCAAATACTTTGCACAGCCACTATGAACTATAGAACTTCAATGACACAAACACACTTCACTTACGCAATAGACTTCACTGACACTACACACTTCACACTTCACTGACACAACACACTTCCTCACTGATACAACACTTCAAATAATAACATATCAATTACACCCTTTAAATAGTGTGTATAATATTACTAACTTCTGAGAGATAAAACAAAATTCCATTCTTTGCACTTCCTTGGGATTTAACTTTTACCTGAAGTTTACATTAATTTACATATTTCGCTTCTATCATTATGACGGGCATAATAATTACAGAATACTTTTATATTTTGTCTTAAAAGAGCGAATCTGTACAAGATTTATTCTTTCTCTTCGTTCAAATGAAGTTGCAATTTTCTGTATACGTACTAGTTTAGTAATTACTTTCAATAAACAAATTACGTTACCAACAATGGATATGGTTAATTTATTTTTTACGAGAATGTACGATGATACCCGAAACAAGAAATTCTGTTCCGACAGTGGGATAAATATTGTAGCTCATTAATTCTATTCGATTCGAAGAGCCGCTTTGTGCTATCTTCCATTTTTTAAATATATTGTGAAGAGAAATTGTTCGATTTGATTCCGCCAAATAGGAGTGATCCTTAAGTTTTCCTGATTTCCTCACTTCTGTAACAGAACCAAATTTTGATAGGCTACAAGCCCCTAGAAAGAAATCAAGTATGAGTTATTACGGGTACGAAACCGTTGAAAGACTGCAGCAAAACTGGTAAGTTCGGTAAGACTTTGTAGAGGTAATGCCTTTCTTCCTTCCACAGATTCAATAATAGTATACTATACTTTAAGAGAGAAAAACTCATGATTTTTCCCGAAGTACATGATTGTAGCCCGAGGGGTTTATCACGAGAAATACAAATGTATAGAGGTTGTGGTGGTGTATAGAGCCCTACTGTTTTTTTCCTCGAGCGGGAGTAAGTTGTCGAATTTTATTTCCGAAATCATTATTATTGAAGTTCGCTGGAGCTATTTGATTAGAATCACAATATTATTGTCTGCTCAAAAACAAATTCTTTGCTATGGCAAACCATTTCTTGTGTAATAAGCAGGCTTCGAGACTTTGGACCCGATACAATATGTTTACTGTGCATGCACTATAGGTTGTTGACTCGCTGCAGGTAGATAGAGATGTGTTGAGGTAACAACGTTGCTATTTAGAGCAGAGTACGGTAGTATGGGGAAACACACATAACTTATGTACATTCTGAAAGTAAATATACATAACACAATGATAATGTCAAAAGAATGTGAAAAGCATTTATTCTCCTGTCTTTTATAAGCATTTGTGTTTAATTATACACAGTGTTAATGGTGGAAATAAGCATGTAGCAATTTTAATTTTTTCATTTATCCTATTGGTCGTCTTTAGGAAGTGCAGTTACAGTACCGAATTGCAATGTACCTACTACATGTTACATTCCCAGTGACTCAAACGTAAATCATTTTCGGTTATCTGCCAAAGTTTGTACTGTAGAAAGCTGCGCTCTACGTCACATGACGTGATAGAAGCAAAACGAAAAAATCTAACATCATTGCAGTCTCTAAGAGACAGTCATTTATTCTCGGGTGACTCTATGTCCACTAATTTCCTGTTTATAATACACAATGTTCCATATCCGTTATTTTTTACATAAAATTGATTTCCACTTCTGTTTTACACGTTCAGTAACCGGTGTACTTGATGTCTCATTAATTCTCTGCATCATTTTCTAAATTAATTTGAGGGCTTCCGGCATCTCTTGCTCTGACTTTTCTAACCGTGTAATACTTTCAGACACAGTTTGTATGAAAACCAAATTATTCGTCAGAACCTTCAAATCCAGAGCGTTTTCCTTTGCGTATTTGTTGTCATTCATTCTACAGTACCCCCACCCACTGTACGCTTTACCACTATACTCAGCACGCCGTAATGCGGATTTCCCACTGAACTGGTCTATTGGTCCGAAGTCTCGAAGCCTGTCTGTCAAAATTTTTTAAATTATATAGAAAATAACAAAAATCTAAGCATTGAAAATTACCTTTTTGTCCTACTTAAAAACACTGTATAATTTTTACTATTATCATTGTTATCAAGCAATAGTTTGTGTGGACCTGAAATAGTAGCGCTTCTAGATAGCAATTCAGTCAAGTAGAAATGCATTCTTGACAAGGAAAGTAATCCTATATTTCTCCAGAAGTAATTTCATATATGTACCTTGTCCTGTGCCTGTGCTGTGTTATCGTGATACGTTGACTACAGGCTTAGGAAGCCCTATTTTGGTGAATGGTGTGTGAATGGTGAGGATATAATGTGGCAATAAGGTGTAATCTTTGACTGTGGGTGATGACGATGATGGTAGTGGCCATGATTTTTATGGATTATTTAATTACGATGTATCAATTACGAGGTTAACTAGCGTGGGTTGAATTAATAATAAGATACTTTTTTGGCTAGACGAGACTGATGATGTGCCATGAGATAACGTGACTTTCGCTTTATTTCTGGGTAAATTATGAAAGAAAAAACAGTTAATTAGCTCAAGTAGGTTTCGTACCCACTTCAGAACGCAACCCCGAGTTCCGAGTCAAGCTTGTTACCCCTAAACTACTTCGATGGTATGATTATATTATTATTATTATTATTATTATTATTATTATTATTATTATTATTATTGAAGAACAATGGTGTCTCAATTGGTAAAATATCCATTCCGGTTACAAACCGGCATTATTGTCTCATTTCCATACGTTCTGGAAATATTACATGCGTTGCGAAACCATTAAAATGTGCTTGTAAATATTCCTTGAATTTGCGAATTTGAAGAAAGTTCGTTCTATATGTGAGTTAAAGATGATGGAGTGTCAAGTGGAAAAACAGAACACTTCCGATATATTCTTCTGTTTGAGTTTAATAGAGAAGCGGAGGCGGCTCGAAACATGTGTCGTGTACAAGTAAAATGTCATCGAAAAAAGTGTTTGAAGAAAATAGTTCTGTCGTTCAACACACAACATCTCGAACAAAAGTTAGTTTCCAGCTACAGAAGATGATGTTATGCGTCTGGTGGGGTAAAGAAGGCGTCGTGTACTACGAATTGTTTCCCAGAAATGTAAGCATAACTGCTGACATTTATTGCCAACAACTTAGACACCTTGCGGCCACAATTTAAGAAAAACAACCGGGAAGAATAAATCAAGTACTGCTACAAGACGATAATGTACACCGATAATGAACAAATCAGCTATCCTGGAGCTTGATTGGGAGGTTATTCCACATCCCCCATATTCTCCTGATCTAAGCGCGCCAACGCTCTACCGTCTGAACTACCCAGGAACTATAACATCGGCTCAATTTTTCTCTTTATTTCCACATACCTCAAGTGGGCGGACAAGACACCAGATACCCAGTATTAAGTGCACACAAACTCTCTGTGACTTGAATTGTGGTTTTCTGTTAACGAACAGTGACGTATATTATGCAAGTCTGGCTTTCAGGTATAGCTCTCTGGGAAGCTGACTTGAATAATTTCAACTAATGGAATACTTAATATAGGAGACCAGAATACTTTGCGAAAACTTAATTTAAGTTCACAGTTCTTCAATATGAGTTATACTTTGACATTCTGAGATTCGAAATAGGAAACTAACGTTTGGTTGACGATGTTTTGTAGGAAATACGTTAAAAGCGAACCAGAATATTCTCTACTGTACAGATACGGAATTAAAATTTGGAGCGAGTCTTGAGAGGAATCCACAATTTCGCACGACTGTCCACAAATAGCATATATACAAGGACATCATTTTATTTTTACTTCAATTTTTATTGTACCTGAGTTTTTTAATGTACGGTATTTCACTCCCACCCCATCTATTAGTAAACTTCCAACCGTTCTCAACACAGAACCAAGCGTATACAGTCAAAGTCACCTTATGATCATAGTAAACACAAACAGTACTGAGTTAGTGAGTATAGTACATTCCAGAAATATGTTCGCGTTTTCCAGTGACGAAAGAGCTTTCAATATTGAATCATATTTTCGCACAAGTACTGTCGTCCGTTTGCCTACGTCGCATCCCGGTTTCCCCCACCCGCTTCTGCTCGCCCCTTTGTAAAGGCTAGTGGCTGGGCTGTCTTAGCTCTTTTCTGAAAACATTAATTTCTGTTAGGAATTGGACGTCTACGTAATATTATACAACTGTTTAAAATAACTTAAATAAAAGGGCCTCGTTAATTAATTTTCACGTGATTTTCATCCTTTCTACGATCCTACGATAAAACCACTTGGACGGACAGTAGATAGCATGTCTGAGTAATTTTATCTTTTCTGATCGGGCAGAACTGAAGAATGAATTTACAGTACGTAAGGTACTCTCTTATATAGTAGGTACAGAATTATTTCAACATGAGTTAGATACTAGTACGAAGGACGAAACTGCTAATTGGAATTATATACAATAGTCTATAGTGCGATAATATGCAAAAAAGAACTGAAGCCTGTATCGAAATGAACGGCCACCATTTTCAAAATTGTGTTTAAATTCCATATTATGATTATTTTTCAATGTAACTTCATTCTCTATATTGTACGCTAATGTGCTGTAGACAGTGTAATGTACACTGCATAATGAATACGTCCGAATTGATAGTTCAGTTCGTCGTGAGTGAAAACACTGTTAATACAGTACTGTATTTTGATTAAAGAAAAACCTAATGAAAATTATCAAACTCAAAATCGCGATATTTCCTAGTTTACGTAAATGGATGAACTACTTTTCTTCTTCCCTCCTATACCTAGTAAAGTGATATGTTTGTATTTTACGCCAATATCATCGAACTCTAATCGTGGAAGGGGGTAGCAAACAGTGTTTCCAGTTCTCAACTGTTAATTCAAAGGTATATCCAGGTTAATATTAGAAATGTTAGTAAAAATTAAATGATGTTCTTGTACACTTGTTCACTGTACATGCGCAGTGTGTTGTAAGCGAAACTTGCACAATAAGAGAGTTCCAAATTTTATTTTCGTATCTGTACATCGCTTAGGCCTATGGAATTTGCTGATACTTGCTTCCGGGCTATCGACACGAAATTCCAAAATTGGCGCTCAAAATTTATTACAGAATCGAATTCATTTTACCATATACAGTATTTTAAGAGCAGTCTGATGACAGTTATTAGCAGAAAGTAATTTTTGCTCCATATATACTGCGGACAGTAAAAAATTACAAATATATATACATATAGGCCTAGCACAACAATTCTTAAACTGTATTATGTGTCACCGGTAAAAATATTCCGGTAATGAAGTACTGGTTCTTATGGCAGTATCAGGCAATTAATAATCATTATCTTGTTATGCAAAAGCCACAATAAGTGCATAGAAAAGTAAATAATGAAATAGTATAAATTAATGTAAAAACATGAAGGTCTATCTACAAATTTTCCAGCTAGATTATATGGTTTATGGTACTATTTGTTTTAAATGACAGAATATACTCACATATCATATGTTCATATTTCAAATAAGGGGCACATTCAGGGATTACATTGAACATTATATTCAATTACACAACGATTAAACCATGAACAAATCATCGGGAATAAAGGTCACACACACTACACGCTGCATATGCAAGTGGGGCTTAAAGAACACACTGACGATACAGTTCTGCGACTGAGTGCGGACTTCTAGGTAAATAGGCTACGCAAGAAACATAAGGTATTGAATGAATTTATTTATATTTCATGTCTCATACAGAACAAGCTACACAGACTGCATCTTTTTCTATTTCAACGTAGAACGTTTATGTGGACACGTATTCGGGAAAAAATGTCGGTTACCATTTCTGTAATACTCTACTCCAGAGGTCTCCAAAAAGCGTATCGTCATTCGTGCTCTCAATGTTTCCCGCCAAACACAGTGTGCTGCAAGGCTAGAAAAGGGGAAGAGACTCGTACCTCAACAGATAGGAACGATCAGTGGGGGATCGCGGCAACGGTCTGCTTAAATTTACAAATAATAACATCAAAATAATAAGAAATATCATACGTTTGTATAGCCTATTACTTTGACATACTATGAAGCTGGAGCCCCGTCTATTACTATAGACATAAGCCATTGCAAATTCAACCTCTTCTGTTCTATGGTGCCTTTCAGTGCCTGGAAAAGATCTTCTCCAGTTGTATTTTGTAATTACATCTAGAAGACATTCAGACACAGTAAAATGTTCATTAACTCCTCGGATGAAAATGGCTAGGTGAGCTTTGTGATTTCTATCTGTGCTTTCGTCCAATGCAAGTGAGTAAGCTACAAACTGGTTAATTGTGGTTTCGACTTCAGATTCAATTACATTTAAAATCTTGGAATTCCTTCTCTGAACTGTAATTGGAAACATTTTAATTTTCTTAAACTTTGACTTTGTTCTGGACACAGTATTTTAGTAACGCCCTGTATGCACGATTTTACAAATGATGCTTATGTAAAGGGCTTCATTGATTTTCCAATATTCCAAGCTAAAACATAGCTAGCAAAAATCTTTTTTTGTTTAAGACTGAGGACACGTGTGTGATTTGTGTTTGTATTTTCTTGTTTAATATTTATCAAAATATTTGTAGGCCTACGCATTTTACCTAAAATTAAACGAAAAACTATATGTTTGTCATGCGGAACTGAGTGTAAACGTATTGTAATATACTGATTATTATGTATAACCAACAGTCATACAGCTAGCCCCAAAATAAATTATTTTCACATGTCCAACATGCCTGTAATTGTATGATATTCTTTGTGAAGAGTCGAGTATTGTCGTTGCATGTTGAATTTTAACACACCCTTAAGAATTTTCGAACAAATTAAGCATTTCACATTCTTCCCACTAACTAAAAAAAAATTCTCTTCCTATTCACCCTTGAATGTAGGCTACTACGTCCATGACTAGAAGACATTGTGAAAAGGAGGAACAATCCGACCAACACAATGATAATGGCAGTCCGCCACTGCTCTTCGTTTACGCATAAACATTGAGTACAGTACAGGTGGAGATGGGTGAGGCGGAGAGCGCTCATTACGTACTGTCTTCGGTTCCGTTCAGGGGCTTACTCGCGAGTACGCTTTTGGAGACGTCTGCTCTACGCACATCCTGCCCTTTAGCGGATGTGCCGATGCAACCCGCAACATACCAGTGTTCCTTAGCGGCAGCGGGCGGATGGAACTCGTAACATAGTGTAAAGGATACAAGTAAAATAACTCTAAATAATGCAACAAGCATAATGGTCTTTAATTTATTTCATACACATCATGACGTATAAACATCCAGTACTCACATAACCACTTAAACATTCCACGTAATTATAGGGATTCTATGAGTCCCCTGCCATCTTTAGAGGGTCAGTCCTCTATTCTTCCCCATTATAGTTACTGAGGTCTACGAGACGTCGTGCTAAGATGTCAGCAGTCTAAATCATTACTAGACTTCGTGGAATTGCCACGAGAATCGTAAGGTTTACTGCGCACGCGGTATAGACTATATGAAAAGGGGGCGTGCAACGGATGGAGTATGCCTCTGATGTAAACACTGAGCAGTATACTGCGGTTACAATAAAACCTGTATCCTGCATTCAAGAAATATATGGAATGGTCATTGAAGTAGGAAATGTCTAAACATGTAAATACACAATTATTTTGTAGTGAGATATAGGCCTATTAATTCTTAAAATGTAATGTAATATACTCAAATCATCCTTGAATATGTGCATTGCAGTGAAGAGTTACGTACATTTTGAGCGACTGCAAAGTGAACCTCCTCCGATGGTCACTTAAACAGTTTTTATATTGGGAAAATGTGTATTTGACATCACACGATGTAATCGGTGCATATTTGAAGAACGGAAAGTCACTACTTTTTAGTACACAAACTTCAGACGTCTTGTGTGACCTGATAGTACATCATTTATAATACGAAGTTGTGAATAGGCAGAATTTTTAGCAATAATGTTTCTCAACTTACATTTCACTTTTTCTGAAATTAGTGAATTATTATTTTGAATAATTTTTTGTGATACGTTATCCACTATATTAAGGGCTTCTGAGAGTTGTAGTTTAGACGATTCTAATAGGGTGATGCTTTTGGACACGATTTTAAAATCAGAATCAATGAACAGAATATCTTCCAATAGCTGTTCAGAAGGCAATGACTTTACAGCTGCAACAGCGGAACTGTCTGTGCTATTCAATGCATCAATTACCTCCATTATTTTGCCGCAATGTTCTGCATAATAATTAACAGCATTCAACCACATTTCCCAACGGGTCAAGACTGGCTGCGGGGGTAAGGGTATTCCAGGGACAATTGTTTGGAACAACAACATCCTCATTGTATCATGTCTGATTGAATTCTTGTCTGCACTGAACAAATGTTAAGCTTTGACTATTTCAACCACAGCAATGTAAAAACAAGTGCTTACATAGGTATACATTAGCTGTAGCTGCTCTATATATTTGGACCGGTCACATCTCTTAATATGAACTGCTTATACTACGAGACCGGGAGGTCGCCCACCTCCTCTACACTACCGTACATCGGCAACCTGATTGCATGGCGCGTGTGGCAATTCAACGAAGTCTAATCATTACTATGGACACTTCACTTCTGGTAGTATGGAAGAGAAGGCTCATGGCCTTAATTCTACCAGAATAAATAAATTTACAAATTTGAAAAAAAGGACTCTGTCCTCAAATCTGGGAACTTGATAAGGTGAAAAATACCTATGGACCCAAATAAATTGACCCAAGAGAAAGTTAGAACAAAGAAATTTCACATATATTATATTTTTATTTTATTCGTTGATAATGCAATAATTTAGGTGGAACGAAGTTTTGAATGGTTTACATTTCTCCTAAAAAAAACTGTAGGCCTATTTTAGTGCAGAAACAGAGTCTTGGATGCATTTCTTCAGATTTGAATGTTGTAACCACAGGCACGCAAATATTCAACGACACGTCCTTCGTCTTTGAATGCATCATACCTTTGCGAATATTTTGCAGCCTTATATTTAAGCTTTTGTATTTTCGTTTTTGTGGTTCTTTTACTCTTCGTCCTACATTCAGTTCCTGAATCATTGTGTCAACATCGAATTGCTCTTTCTTTAAATAATGTACGAGTTTGTATATAGTGGGATGTTTCTTACAAATAATTTCCTGGAAGCGGTTGTGCCATGCTTCTGTGTTGTTATTAGCGCGTGGTTCATTGGATCTAGCAGCTTCGAACAGATTTAATAAGTAAGGAGGATATCGAGCTTCTGCAGTAGGTCGTAATCCCAATATAATAATAATAATAATAATAATAATAATAATAATAATGATTTATTTTAGCTGGCAGAGTTAAGGCCGTAAGGCCTTCTCTTCCACTCAACCAGCAAAAAGTATACATACATATGTATGAACTTACAAAGCATTCAACAATGTACGAAATCTGTAATCCGTCTGGGCATTGTCTCGAGAACAGTATGAAAACACGCTGGTACATCTTCGACAGGAACAAATGCTAAAGACAGCAATTCACAGAAAGATTGTCTGAAGGTAGTATCATGTTACAAATTTCACCTCGGAAACTTTATCGCAATGGGTGAATTGTCCGTGAGTGAGACTGCGAATGAAAACCGTTAGGTGTAATTACTTTGGGCGAATATTCTTTTTGGTCAACTTCCATTGTGCGGACTAGCCTTGTTCGCATCCTTGGCCTAGTAGGTTTCCGCATCGTTATTCTTTTCCTCTGAAGTCCTATATTGTAGTTCTTCTCATCTTTCCTTCTACATCTAAAATTTCAATTGAGGGAACGATAATCTTGTCTTATATTTTCATTACTGCATCGGCTGAGATGAGAACAAACTTCTATCTTTGCTGTTGCCACAGAGTCTTGCAGGATACACATTTCACTACCTTAAAGTACGTTAGATACAACCACACCTTTATGAAATTCTAATTGTTTCATTTCTTCCTCGTTGGTCGGTGTCTGCTTGACTTATTGCATTCAATGGTTGAGTTGTTTGGACTTTTTCCATTGCTAATTTTCAAAAATTGTAACACAACGTTTCGAAGAGTGGCTCTCTCTTCGTCGTCAGGTGAAAACCTACTGCGGCAATCGTTGCAAACAGCTAGCCTGTCTGAGTCCGGACAACTCAACCATTGAACAATTCACCGTTGCTCTCCCTCCTTCATTATTTCATTCAACCAAGCGTTTTCCTTTAGAAGGTGCGTATCGTAATTATAGACTCTTTGCCGCCATAGCGTTGCCCTTGGTCCTATATGGGAGGTGTTCTACAGCGCACCAATATGATTATGGTGCAATGGTGGAATTCCAGTGGGGAAACGGGAGTACCGCGCGAAAACCTATCATCGAGCAACGTCTCTGCCCACTAAAAATTTCAATTGGGCCCTTCGGCATTCGAAACCTGGTTACTAGCGTGGAAAGTAGACACTCTTAACAGTTTAATTTGTTGTTTTACTATATATAATAATTTGCAGTTTATTTCTTTTTCTATCTTATTTGGTCGTATTTATAGTGGGTTTTCAGCCATGTTAATAAACCTTTTACTAAGAAGCATACTTTTCATTTTGTGTTCCTACGGCGGCATATGGGTCATGAGGTCAACTCATCGTAATTTAACCCTTTGAGGCATTGTGGCTTCATTTGAATCCACCATAGTTCCTATTTTATTTTAATGTCGTGAAGTTGTGACATAATGGCTTCAAATAAAGCCGCCTCCTAATTTGTATACAAATATATGAAAATCGTCGTTGTTCCTGCAATAACTCCTATGTGACATATTTATCGCTTTTAAGATTTTTGCTCCCATAAACAGCTTAAATAGTGATACAGCAAATAATAAAATCTCCTATATGTAATTATATTTATTTCTTTCGAAAATATAAGAATTCACAATCCCCTATGTACGGCTGCCATAGGATGAATAAATGTGTGTTTTCATTCTACTGAAAAATTGTATATTTTGCGCATAGGAGTTATTGCAGGAACAACGACGAAATACATATTGTTTGCAAATTTCATCTCTATTTCATGGATTTCATTTCATTTGATCAGTATCCACCTCAAATTTGTTAATTAAGAGTAATGTTCTTCAAAGGTTAATCGAAGACAACACAGGATATCATGTTGCCAATGCACAGAAATCTGTGTTTTAGCAGGAATTGGAACCCACAACCTTCAGTTACATACAGCAATGAACCTGTTCTTATAGTCAATATATTCACTGCCAGTACAACACATTGTCTGTCTTGATTTATTAAATTATAGTTCAACAGCTCTGTATCACCGTGTGGAACATCACAAAATAGGTAGATAATATTTACATTTGCTGTAACAAGTACACTATCCATCATATCCTCCCATTACTTCGTAGTTCCTTGCGCCGTTGTTACATTGAAGGCGTCAGTGGTACTAATAACTCAGCGAGTGTAGCGCCACTGCACGGCGTCCATATTTCAATTGCTGTCTGGACAAAAGAAACGAACATCCTGGCTTTATCGCATCTAATCTGATAACGCAACCGCGATTATTGTGCTATTGTCCATCGTAAATATGTTGAACATGACGGGGATAGGAAGCTGTAGTCCATGCTGGAGTGTACGCAAAACAAATTACGAGATGAAATCATACGTAAGTGAAAAAGATTGAATTCAGAGGCTTAAAAACAAAGAGTAATGTGTAGGATACTTATTAAAGAAGTTAACAACATCAATAATTTATCAGTTTTAAACATACGCTATATCTTTCAAAGAAACACTTTCACAAAAAAACGAGTGAAACAAGTTTAAAAAGTTAATAAAAGTATTACGTGAAAAGCTTATTTAAAAAAAAAAGTTACCCTAACTCTTAAATTGGCAAAACTTCATTTCTCACACTAGTTTATTAAACCGTGTCGGACTGTAAAGAAAACAACTATCGCAATGTCCATATTTTATATGTTGTACAATATCATTGTATTGTGAAATTTTGGTTAAAATTAATTTTCCTACCAATTCTTTTTCTATTGTTCTATTAAAATAACAGCTTATTATAGCCTATTAAACTGTTGTATCCTATAGGATACATTTTGAATGTAAGGGTTAACAACAAGTCTTCGAAAGGTATGACTATTGCCGAAAAAAGAATTGAATGAAACAAGTTGAGAAAAAGATGTTAATACGTAGAAAATATGTAAGAAAAAATTTCCATAGCAACGAAAACTTTATAACTATGTAGATCTTTAAAAGTGACAATGTTTTGTTTAATTAAAGCAAGTCACCATGGAAAAGATTTACAATAAAAGTTTTGCTTCTATCTACATCTGGTATAGAAACAATTTTGGGTCAAGCAGTTAGCCTACATAATTATTTACCACGTATGGACGAATCCAGAAATGTATATAAAGTGTTAGGTGGGAGGTCGGAAGGAAAAAGACCTTTGGGGGACCGAGATGTAGATGGGAGAATAATATTAAAATGAATTTCAGAGCCATGGGATATGATGTTAGGGACTGGATTAATCTTGTTCAGGATAGGGATAGATGGCGGGCTTATGTGAGAGCGGCAATGAATCTGCGGATTCTCTAAAAGCCGTTTGTAAGTAATTATACAATTAATTGGTTCGGTTAATACAAAAAGTTCTGTAATTAACTTTAAAAATGTATGAGGACCACAAAGAAACTGTTCATTATACTCAAACTGTAGACTATAACTTCTTGAATGTTTATAAACCGTGTAACTCTTTGAATTTTTATTCCTACTTCAGATAACTATGGGCATAACAGTAAGTTTGTCACCATACATAATACAATTCAGCATTCTTTACAATCTCCTATAGGATCATGCATAGAAAACATAGTCAATTATATAAATATATGCCAACAAAATTATTCATAGTTGGGTAATTTATTACTAGGCCTATGCTATGAAAAATCATGTAACTAATATAATTCATAGCACGATTGTATATACAAGGGGCAATCAATAAGTTTCTGAATTGTCCTGGATATAGGCAACACACAGGGTAAGGGAAACGGAGAAGTTATCTAGAACCAAGGAAACGCCTGGAATCTATATTAAATGCATCACTTGAAAAGTAGTAGTAGCTTAAGACGTAGGCTATATGGAGAGATTCCAGGAAAAATCCGAATAAGTCCTTGACATGTTTGAACGAATCACGTGTAGAAGCACAATTCTTAAAGACATTGTTTGATAGACGGACTCAGTAGGCATATAAGCAATGATCTTCAATCATCGCGCATGTAGGTTTAAGGGTACAGTTCAGAAATATATTGATTCCACGTTGTACATATAGTTTACATAAAAATTAAGAATTTAATTATGACATTCATTGCGTAAGAAATTAATGCCAAAGAATCGCAATTATTGAGAATATAAGTTTGCAGTTATAACAAATCTCAACATCGAGAAAATCGCTTCAGAAGTTTTACTATTCACAAAATTACCACTTCTCATGCCAATAAAAGTGACACGTAAGTCTACAAGTCTACTTTGTTAAGAAATTATATACAGTTCGCAAATATTTCCTATAAAAACGGCGATGACAAAGAGGGCAGCCACATATTCTTGTCTTCTAGGATGTGACATTTTGTAAAATCACACATTTCTTCATATCTATCAACCTATCATTTATGTCCATTTTGTAGAAATCTGTACTAGCAACAAAAAAGGAAACGATAACAACGATAATAATAATAATAATAATAATAATAATAACAATAACAACATAAATGATATTTAATTACAAATCCAAATGAACTTGTAACCTTAGTTAAGTAATCATCTTGTTTTTTTTCTCATTCTTTTTTTTTTTCTTTTAAAGTTGTTAAGAAGGCCAATTCTATGCATGTGTAGTCGCCCATTTTTTTATATATGGATATTTATTAATAATGGTTCACAAAAAGAACATAAACTTAAAAAATTACAATTAACATATAGGTACACGAATAGCAATTATACGCAATAAATATACATTTAATATCTCATTTTCCATCCTATATCTATTTTAATAGTCGCCCATGTTACTGATGTCACATGTTCGAACTCAGAAAATGGCGATGGCGAACAGTACAAATTTTAATAAGACTTCATTCAGAACAGAACTGTCTGGATGAAGCAGAAGGTCCCTTGTAATTTATTTAGACAAATATAGAACAGTGTCCCTGGCTGAGAGAATTCCATGTATAACTTAGTAAGCTGTTTTAATGGTTATTTTACGATGCTTTACCAACTGCTTTGGTTATCTGGCGGCTGAGTGAGACGGTGATAATGCCGGCGAAATGAGTCTAGGGTCCAGCGCCGGAAACTCCTGAGAAAATATGAACCAGGCAACTTGTTTCAACTAGGATTTTAACCCGGGTCCCTCTTTTCACGGTCAGGCATGCTAACAGTTACTCCACAGCGGTGGACAACTGTTTCTCGCCCCACTACGAAGTTAAATCCTATTAATCATCATCATCATCATCCCATATCGTCCTATTATTAGAAATAATAAATTGATTCTTCCAGGTGCCCTCTCTTAGTATAAACTCAAGGCTAGAAAAGTCCTAGATGATGGACAATTTTGAAACACAAAAAATATAGTAAGTATTTGTTTTGCTTCCTTCACTAGCAAACATAAGACTTGATTTGAACTTAAAATATTCATTATTCTTCAATAAATTGTTCAGTGTATACATTGACGAAGCCAATAAACTATGAAAGACGAATTTTAATAATCATTTTAGAATAGGAAAATAAATTTTAAATAAAATTGTGTGCTGATAATCAAGAGCAATAGATTTACTATTTACTATTTATTTTATTTATTTATTTTGGCACAGTTAAAGCCATGAAGCCTTCTCTTCAATTCCATCAGAGGTGAAATATACATTGAAACAATAAAATGTAGTAATATTTACCGAAGTATGAAGTCATTATCATGCACACTGAAGAACTTACATACTGTGTAAAGAATACTGATGTGACTAATCATGGTACATAATTAAATAATTGCGATTTATACCCTAATTCCACTTTATAATAGGCCTAAATGACAATTTGTACAAACACACAGAATAACCTATAAAAATCAGCTAACACTCACAAATCAATTCAATGTAAAACTATATAATTAAAAATTCTGAATTTAAATTGATTAACTGTTCGGTAATCCCTGACATGTAGAGGTAAGGAATTCCATAGGCGACAAACTGACACGGTGAAAGAGGATGAATAGAAAGAGGTTCGGTGACAAGAAATGGATAGTAAGGCCTGATGTTGATTCCGTAACGTTGTAAGATATTCAAAGCGACTTCTCATTAATGGATTAAGTGAAAATACTGAAATAAGAAAACAAATATCTTATATATAAAAGTCAGTGTGGCTATGTGTGTATGTATGTATATATGTATGCACTCTATACAAATCTACACGCTTTGACCGATATTTGCCAAAGTTTGCACATTTAACCTTCATATCCAGGAGAATAACGTTAAAATTCTGCAAATGGACGTTAAATTAATAAAAAAAATTAAATAAAATCATATACCATCAAACATTCACGTATAATATTAAAATGCAATTTTCTGCAGTTAATTGCTCTTTATTACTATCTGTTATATTCAACATCGACTTTCACGAGGCCATGGAAATTATAACACGAAATTAAATAACATTGTTGATACACATCATGAAGGCTAAAACTAGATAATTCATGCAATAAGTATCTTTACTCAGCCCAGGAACGTATTATGAATTTCTCAATGCAGTTGTACATAGTGAGCAGACTGTGTTTTATCCAACTGAATTCTTGAATTCTTTGAAACCACAAGGATTGCTGCCATATAATTTAATACTTAATACTGAATCACCAATAGTACTATTGTGAAATACTGACCCACCAAAATTATGCAATGAAACATGAATTGGTATGAAAAAACTCATTCAGAACGTAGTAATAGAAGTGACAATATGAACTGGCAAAACGAAAGAAGATGTTTTTATCCACGCATTCTTATGATCCCCACTAAGATGCGTTTCGATTTTAAGTAACAGCAATTTCAGTGCGACTAGCATTTGTAATGGTCATATTAAAATTAAGCTCAAGGATAGTCGCTCAAAGTTGCAGACATTAACTTAAAAACTGCGTGTTTTTCACATTCTCAACTATATTTTATACAAAGAAGTAGGAAAAAAAAAAGATTTTGCACACATCAAAAAGACATCCAATGATACTTTTGTCACATTGCTAATGTAGTATGTGAATGTACGTAAGCCGACTGAAAATAACACTTTCAGGCCAGATAGTAAAAGTAAAAATAATGTTATAAGTCTCTGAAAATGTTGTTGTTCATGTCCGAAAATGTGTTACTGCGAAATTCTAACTGTATAATCACGTTGCCAATGTAGTATGTTATGGGTTGTGGAAATAATCTCTTAATTTATAAAAAAATGGAATATTAGTCTCTATGTTAAAAAATGACTTCTTGCTAGTTTATATTGTATCTGTATTCTGTGTATGAAATAAGAATTAAGGTAGGCCTAACATGTTCTCAATTTGTGAGATATAGTTTCTCAAGTCATATTGAAAAAAATAGGTATGCAGAAGTCAAGGGGTAAAAAATCTTCCAATATAAATTAAGTGATATATGTATATATTGATTCTTTGGTACGACAGAAAAGTCTAACAACCAGTTTAATTAAAAAAAAGAAGCAGAAAGAACTCGGGCAACGCCGGGTGCTTTCAGCTAGTATTTAATAAAACAGACAAAAACAAGAAGATAAATGATAGTTGAAGACCATATTAATAGATGGGAAAATAATATACTTCCAAGGAAAATAGTAAAATATAATCCTGGAACTACAAAAAAAAAAAAAAAAACAACAATAAGTAGATCCAGAATAAAATGGGAAGGTTGCTTTAGATTTCCGGATGTCGGAACAGGCCAATAGGCTTAAACCGTATGGCTGATGATGATAACTTTTCTCCAATCTATTTCGATGTGGTTTACATAGATATATAAAGTACATACACAAAGTACAAGTATACCCCCTCCTGTGTCTTGAGAGTATAATATACATCATACTTCATACATGATTATGATATATGATGCAACCTATGTGAAGAGACCCAAAGTACAGTATAATATACCTGCATTTGTGCTCTAACTATAACCTGCAGAATTTTTGTCAGCATTTCTCCTGATGTCAGTGACTTTTTTTTTTAGTGTAGAATTATAGGCCTATTGAGCTTTAAAAATAAAACAACAAATATCTCAGACATTTCATATATACATACATATATGCACACATGCATACATACACACACACATATGCATGCATAGATGCATGCGCGCGCGCGCACACACACACACACGCGCGCGCGCGCGCGCGTGCATCTATGCATGCATGTATGTGTGTGTGTACATTGTATACAGTATATGAATTCATGAATTGTACAGAGTGTCCACAGAAACCCTCCGTGATTATAAACGGATATAATTTCGTAACAGTGTATATCACGGCCCTTGTACTGATGTCATAAAGAACAACTCATAAGTCCTGTTCTGAATATTGCTCTCTATCTAATTGCTGTATATCTGGAAGCAATATAAAGCAGCAAAAGTGAGCTGAACCTGTTAATATTGGTTTCATTCGTTTGGGTTTGCCAGTGTTTTGTTATTTTTTATTGTTGCTTCGTAGCAAAATAGTGTAAATGTCTATTTAAACTTATTTCTGAATTCTGCAGTTATTTAGTGACGGACCAGCAGGAATATACTCGTAGTTGGTGTGTTGTGCAATACGCTTATGACGTTTTTGTTGCAAGATGTAACGAAAACATGTTTTGTCGATTAATTAATCTTCATCAACAATATTTCCCTATACTTCATGCTTGCCATTGCGTCATGTAATGTACAAGGGATTTCTAGGCAGTTTTAGGCTCTCTTTTACGCCACGAATCTTTTCGGTCATACGACATTTCGGCGAAGAAAACATTTCGGTCAATACGACATACTCGGGTAATTCGACGTTTTGATATCACAGACACAATGGTCATCCGATTGTGCTGGCTGTATCGTAGCAGTATGGATCATTCGATTGTACTGTCTGTATCCTAGCTATGTACATCATTCGATCATATTGTCTGTATCCTAGTAATGTACAGTAGTGGCAAGAAAAACCGGACCGACCCTTGTAGCTGATTTCTGAGCCTTGTTCACTCCAGAGCACGATAGACTGGTAACTAAGACTTTCGTGGTTCGAATCCTGCCTGGGAAGGAAACTTTCTTTTGTTCCTTATTCAAATTTATTCCCAATACTTTTATATTGCTGGTAAAATTCATGTTCGGGGAATAATAAGTTAATTAAGTAGTAAAATATCGCTGCAATCGAAAAAGTATTGGGAATAAATTTGAATAAGGGACAAAATAAAGTTTCCTTCCCAGGCAGGATTCGAACCACGAAAGTCTTAGTTACCAGTGAATCAAGGCTCTGAAATCAGCTACAAGAGTCGATCCGGGTTTTTTTTTGCCATTACTGTACATTATTCGTATTCGGTTTAGAATCACTTTAAGTCTCATTCCGTCACTAATTTTACAAAATCCTCAGTTAAACGAACAAAATTACTGCAGTGAAAATGGCACAAAAATTCAGTCCACGAAGAACAAACCATTGTTTGTATCAAATGAATTCTGTTACCAATTTTACAGTGCAACCAAGAGAAAACTCGTCGTTACAGGCGCTGTGAGGACAGGAAAATGTGAGACGAGTCCTGAACAAGAAGTTTATTAACACCCAGAAGCGACTAGTGCAAGGATATGAAGAGTGGTGGTAATATTTCAGGTACTAGAAATGATTATTATTTCAAATATCGTGTCATTGTTGCAATAAATACTTCTATTTTGGTCGTTAGTTGGGTTGCATCGAATAGTTTTGAGTAAAATTATCGTTGTTTTGAATTTTACAAGAATTTGTATATTTTGAATTGTGTTACGTTCCGGTACGGGGTTGGTGGGGAGTCTCACCCAAAAGTATGTCGCGGCTTCAGAAAGTTGCTGTATTCATGTACACATATGATTATCATTAAGAAACCTGTACTTTTATGTCGGGAAGTGAAGTTGAAAAAAATAAACAAACAAATAAATAAAGTGAATAAAATAAATAAAATATATATTAAATAAATTAAATAAATAAGTTAGTAAGTATAGTAAGTTAATAAGTAAATAAATACATCAATAAATAAGTAAATAAATAAGTAAATAAATAAATAAATAAGTAAATAAATAAGTAAATAAATAAATAAACCAAATATAAAAAGTAATTTTCTCTCTACTACTCAAGTATATTAACCAGGAAGGAACCAATATATTGTTTCATTATCGGGAGTCTTAGGTTCATTTTAAACTCCCAGGAAATTGATCTTCTTATGTGAGACCCAGATAAATGTTTACTAAGAATAGAATTTAAATCAACTAAACCAAAAAAAGACAATGAAGTCATTGCAAACAAACAATCCAACCAAAACTATTTCAACTTTCCTTCAGGAAAGAACTAAGATTGTATTTTTGTACATGTTATTTTACTAACAATAAACAACAACAATAAACTTATTCCAAGAAAATCAAATAATTTAAATTACACTAACTTAATCAATCAACAAGAAGAATTTTTTTCTAAACTATAGCGCTTTGAATTCTTAAGGAAATCTAGGGACACACAATATAAACTCTAAAAAGGAGTAACAGGAGTGAATGAGGAGTAAACGAAATGAAAAAAACCTGAAATGTATAAAATATGTATAAATAAAAGCAGGAAAAGGGTTATCTGTATTTGTAAAACACCGTTTGCCTGCAAACCATTACAAAGAAAGAGAAGTGATACGATCAAAAAGTAATAACGATGAGCACTAATAAAATGGAACAGGCAAGAACTGTAGAGGAAGAATAATACAGCTATATGTTAACTGTATGCTGAGACTAAGAGGAAGGCAGAGAATTGGAAAGATTGGCGAATGCTGGGTTTGCAGTGAAGAGCTGCCCATGGGTAGAACACGTATGTATGTATGTATGTATGTATGTATGTATGTATGTATGTATGTATGTATGTATGTATGTATGTATGTATGTATGTATGTTATCCGATTGTTTAGTACGCAAGAGTTGCACATGTTTTCATCTCCAGCAGTACAAATGGCAGTGCTCTTTTCAATGAAGCGGGTCGGAGGCTATATTCAACATCAGCAGGTTAATCCTTTTCATGCCTCGCGGTCTGATACGATGGTATCATGAGACCGCACGCTAAGACATTAGTCTGTTCTGCAAGGACCCGACTATTATGTACAGAGCGTGATGTATGGTCGTAGCAGTGATGGAAAACTGAACGTGGCCATAGTACACTCACGCACACCGAATACTGCGGCAGAGATTCACTCACAAGGGGTTCACAACATGTGGTTTGCGTGCCTAGGCATCAATTCCTGTTTCTATATAACAATTAAATTATAAACTTAATTTAGCGTATATTGCAGACTCTCATTCCAACCTGAACAGATGGAAAAACTACTTTGGGCAAGTACTAAGTGCACATACCTATCCCAAATATAAATGACCGAGACAAAATTCAAATACAAATGCTGAGCCATTTATACCCGAACCCACATTTTCTTAATTGGAAATTGCGATAAAAAAATCTGAAAACGAAGAAGTCTCCAAGTGTCGATCAAATTTCAGCATAATTAATACAAGAGGGTGAAACGCATTATCTAGCGAAATTTATAAGCTTGTACTTGCTATTTGGGAAAAGGAAATTGCACCAGAATGGAAGGAATCTATTTGTACCTATCTCTAAGAAGGGGGAAAAGACTAATTGCTGTAACTTTCGAGAAATATCACTTTTATTGACATCATACAAAATTGTATCCAATATTATTTTGAGAAGATTCACTCCGTATATAGATGAAATTATTCGGGGTCATCAATGTGGTTTTAGATGTAATAGAACAGATTTTTTGTATTCAACAGATATTGGAAAAAAAATGAGAGTATAAGCGTACAGTACATCAGTTATTTCATAGATTTAAAAAAGGCATATGGATCGGTTAATAGGGAAGTTTTATACAATATCCTTATTGAATTTGGTATTCACAAGGAACTAGTTCGATTAATCAAAATGTGTCTCAGTGAAACGTACAGCGGAGTGCGTATAGGCCAATTTCTGTCTGCTGATTTTCCAATTCACTGCATGCAAAAGGAGATGCACCTTTACTTTTTAACTTCGCTCTAGAATATGTCATTACGAAAGTCCAGAATAACAGAGAGTTTGGAATTGAACGGGTTTCACCAGCTGCTTGTTTTTGTGGATGATATGAACATATTAGGAGAGAATCGACAAACACGGGAATATTACTTGAAGTAAGTAAGGAGATAGGTTTGGAAGTAAATCGCGAAGAAACCAAATATATGATTATATCTCGTGACCGGAACAGTACGAAAGAGAAATATAAAAATTGGAAATTTATCCCTTGAAGAGGTGGAAAAATTCAAATATCTTGGAGCAACAGTAACAAACGTAAATGACACTCGAGAGGAAATTCAACAAGAAATAAATATGGGAAATGCCTGTTATTATTCGGTTGAGAAGCTCTTATTTATTTTATTTCATTTAGTAGATTTATTTCTACTGGCAGAGTTAAGGCCATAAAGTCTTCTCTTCCACTCAACCAGTATTAGAAGAGTAGCAAATATAGAAATGGCAGAAATACAGGAGCAATATACAATTAGTAATAATAATAATGATAATGATAATAATAATAATAACAAAATTGGACTCTCACTTTGAGAGAGAAACAGAGGTTAAGCGTGTTTGGGAATAAGGTGCTTTGGGAAATATTTGGACTGAGGCTAAGAGGGATAAAGTTATTGTACAAGAGAATGGAGAAAGTTACATAACGCAGAACTGCACGCATTGTATTCGTTACCTAACATAATTACGAATATTAAATCCAGACGTTTGAGATGGGCAGGGTATGAAACACGTATGGGTGAATCCAGAAATACGTATAGTGTGTTAGTTGGGAGACCTGAGGGAAAAAGTATTTTGGGGAGGCCGAGACGTAGATGGGATGATAATATTAAGAAGGATTTGGGGAAGGTGGGATATGATGATAGGGACTGCATTAATCTTGCTCAGAATAGGGACCGATAGCGAACTTACGTGAGGGCGGCAATGAACCTCCGTGTTCTCTAAAAGCCGTAAGTAAGTATTGTAGAATATTATGCCATTCATTATGGATTTTGCGACAACTGTGTCTGCATAAAACAGGTAAGTGCATATAAACTATAACGTTAAAAAATATAGTATTAATAATAATAAAAATAATAATAATAATAATAATAAACATCATCATCATCTGCTTGTCAGTGGTCTGTTACGGTCTCTGGTCATCTTGGCAATGGTCGACCCACAGATCTTCTTCCTCTGGGGATGTATCGGAGAATCTGTTTTGGTATGCTGGAACGTAGCATTCTTTTGAAGTGTTGTAACCAATTTTGTCTATAGTCACAGAGACATTCAGTTACAGGGATTATTTTGAATTCATTAGCTATTGCTTCATTATGTTTGTAAGTATAAGGCTGTGTCCATCAGTTCTTCTAAAAACCTCATTTCAGCAGAATTTACGCGACATTCATTTAGGATTCGTGTGATTCTTGCTTCACTACCATAACTGAGGGTGGTATTGCCAAAACTTTGTAAGCCTTCAATCTTGACTGTGTGAACCAGAATGCTGCATTGGAGTTAAATCGGTAGCTTGAATTCGGTCGAATGTCGCACCCTCAAGTGAGATAAGATCGGTCGTGATACGTTTGTAATAAATAGAAGCACAGTACAAGGTCATCTCACCGACATGTCTTATCTTGTATGGAAGGCGACAGATAAGATACACATGTTTTGCTCACACGGTAAAAATAAGGCTTTATTTTCTGCGTTTATGACAAACGTTTAATGGAGTACCAAAACAGTAACATAAAGTTATAAATAAAATAGTATGAAAAACTTCGATATACAGTTATTATTGCTAATTAATAATTATTCAATATTTGATTTACCACATATATAATATGATAGGTCCATACATAGTGTTCCGCCTATATACTGCGACAATGTAGAAACGTTTTACAAAATATTATTGACATAGCAGTAGATTAATAACAATATTAGTACAGAGATAACGCCACAGAAAATATAATAAAACGAATAATCATGCTGCACAACTGTTACAGACGCAAAGATTGATACACTAATTATCATTATTATTATTATTATTATTATTATTATTATTATTATTATTATTAATATTATTAGCCTATTATTATTACTAGAAAACTTGATACGGTTCTTGCATTATCGTGATTGTGTTCTCCGTTTATAATAATTACATTTACATCCAATAACATCATATGTGCCAAAAACAAAATCACTCCTGTTTGGAGAAAAAAAAAAACATTTACCTACAACATTTATATTACATTTTAAAGCAAGTTTTGTAGTGTACTATGGAGAGGTAGTTAAACACTGCAAAGTTTTGAAATGATAAATATCTATGATGTTACTACACAGTTCATCACTGTAACAAGAACGAATTTCTAAGCTCGGCTTATACCGTTCGAGGATTTATCGCTCGCAACAATTTTACCCATCATGCATGTGCGCTACCTATCGAATTATGCTATGAACTACTTGGCGCTCGAGCGAAAACGTCCGATGCAGACCTCTGGTGTGAACCTGTGTCGTTCTGAACACTTGGTTGATAATTTCTTAGTGATCTCTTATATTTTTAAATTTAAATACGTGGATATTGTTATCTTTTTTTTAAAGTTACTACATCTGACATTGAGAACTTGAGGGATCACCTGACATATCTTATTCCATGCTAATTGATAATGTTGAATACGGTATGAATAATTCCATGTTTCCAGAAAATCTGATTTGTTTATTTTTAGAATAATTTACATTGTATCAAGATATAAATTTATTATCAGGCACTGGGGCTTATTAAACTATTCATCTGAGGCTGGGCAGGATGGCTCATCTGTCAGCATCGGCTTCACGAATGTCACCCAAGTCATCTGTCCGAATTCAACAATTATTGCATTATATAGGACGCAGAAATAACTTCATGTGCATGAATCCGTAAAGCCATACCAAACCATAATAGGCCAGCTGTCCGTTCCATTCAAAGGGATCGGCATGATTCAGAGTTACAAATTTATATTGTTGTTATTATTATTATTATTATTATTATTATTATTATTATTATGCTCCAAGGTTGCTCTCGAACATGGGTTCAAATCTCTCCTGGACAGCGTATCTGGTTACATTTCTTTCCGAAGTTTTCTCCAACAGTAAGGCGAATTTAAGGTAAATAGTATGGCGAATTCTGGAACTCATCTGGCCAAATACTGTTCCAATTAGCTCTTATAAATTCTATCTGTACCATATGATAGCACAGTTGACAATGATTGTTAATGAGCGATTAAAACTATATAGGTTGCAAGCAGACTGGATAATACCGTTCTATTCTAAACAAATTGATTAGTTTTGGAAACTTTAATAAATATAACATAATCACAAATTCGTTGAAGCGCTTTGTAAATATACAACCGATTAAACTAGTTGCATGTTACAGCAAATGCAATGAAACGAAAGTGCAGAAATGTCAATGCTTTCGACAAGATTTTATCTAAGTAATAAATTTAACCCTCTTGCCTACAATTTTAACGTCAAAATGAGACCAGCAAAAACGATTAAAATCCCACGTCTTAAAGACTGATGATAAGATATCTTTTCAAGAAATTTTAGCTTGTTATTAAGTACACAAAAATCAATGGCAACTCTCCCTTAATTTCAGTTGCCACACGAGTCTCTATATGCATAAGAGAGCAAAGAGAGTAAGAGAGAGAGAGAGAGAGAGAGAGAGAGAGAAGAATGAAAGGTGGAAAAGAAACTCTTAAGCTTGTAGGCATTCAATGTCACTGTAATGGAAAACAAATGTCCGAAATTCGACAGATGGTTACACCGGAGCTGGAGTATTTTGAAAATAATTTCAGTTATATGAAGCTCTTGAGAATAACAATTCAACTCCTGACTGAAAGATTGAAGTTACATTTAATGCCTTGCAATACCTAATTATTATGGAGATCATCAACTTACTGTTCTCTGTCGTTACAATTTCTGATTCCAACTATTCAATACAGACAATTACCAAATCAAGTATAATGCTGTGTAGTTCATGGATGTTTCGATCCCTATCCAATCCTACCCTATCAATACACATACTAATTTGAATATTTCCATTTGCATATTTCAAAATTTCGAATCGCGCCCGCATTTAAAAAAAAAAGTTACCACGACTTTTGTCCCAACTTTCGTAGAAAAACTGAGAATATAATCCATAACAACACATGAAAGACAAACTTATCACTGTCGCTAATGACCAAGACGAGAATTAGTTGACAAGTTCAAAATATTAGTAAGTCATGTGCAGGCTACGAGACTTCGGACCCGATAGAGTAGTTCAGTGGGAAATCCGCATAACGGCGTACTGAGTATAGTGGTAAAGCGTACAGTGGGTGGGGGTACTGTAGAATGAATGCCAACAAATACGCAAAGGAAAACGCTCCGGATTTAAAGGTTCTGACGAAAAATTATTTGGTTTTCATACAAACCTATTTTCAAACTGTGTCTGAAACTATTACACGGTTAGAAAAGTCAGAGCAAGAGATGCCGGAAGCCCTCAAATTAGTTGAGGAAATGACACAGAGAATTAATGAGACACCAAGTACACCGGTTACTGAACGTGTAAAACAGAAGTGGAAACCAATTTTATGTAAAAATAACGGATATGGAGCATTGTGTAATATAAACAGCAAATTAGTTGACATAGAGTACCCGAGAATAAAGGACTGTCTCTTAATGATGTTAGGTTTTTTCGTTTTGCTTCTATCACGTCGTGCGATGTAGAGCGCAGCTTTTCACAATACAAACTGTGTTTGGCAGATAACCGAAAAAGATTTATGTTTGAGACACTGAAAATGTATCTTGTAGTACAGTGCAATTCGGTACTGTAACTGCACTTCCTAAAGATGATCAATAAGATAAATGAAGAAATTAAAATTGCTACATGTTTATTTCCACCATTAACACTATCTATAATTAAATACAAATGCTTATAAAAGACAGGAGAATAAATACTTTTCACATTCTTTTTACATTGTCATTGTGTAATGTATATTTACTTTCAGAATGTACATATGTGTGTGTTTCCCCATACTACCATACTCTACTCTAAACAGCAACGTTGTTACCTCAACACATCTCTACCTTTCATTACCTGCAGCGAGTCAACAACCTACAGTACATGCACAGTGAACTTAACTTACTGTATCGGGTCCAAAGTCTCGAAGCCTGGTCATGTGTATGATCGTTTCGCCAGTGTATTTACAAAAGTTCTCTATGAACTGCTTCATGAATGCAGAATACCTATCAGCTGCTCAGTTCTGACAAAGCCAACTTCTTGAGAGAGATACTGGAACGTCAGTAACTAGCTGAAATTTAAAAACTAAACTACGATCCTTTTCATTATATTCTTTATAGGCTACCCTGTGTGTTTTATAGCAATAAAAAATTATATTGTAGTTTTATTGCGTTTTTAAGCCACTGATTTGCAATCAAGTTTCATGCTGTATTAAATAAATAAATAAATAAATAAATAAATAAATAAATAAATAAATAAATAAATAAATAAACGAACTAGCGAGCGAGAAAGCAAGCAAGCAAATAAACAAATAAGAATAAGTATGTTAACTGTAGTTATTTACAATTATATTTTCTTTTATCAAAATTTACGTGAATTTCCTGTACTAAATATTGTTGCTTATTTTAACAAAGACGTGTGTGCATGTATTTTTTTCATTTTATTGGGTTATTTTACGACGCTGTATCAACATCTAGGTTATTTAGCGTCTGAATGATATGAAGGTGATAATGCCGGTGAAATGAGTCCGGGGTCCAACACCGAAAGTTACCCAGCATTTGCTCGTATTGGGTTGAGGGAAAACCCCGGAAAAAACCTCAACCAGGTAACTTGCTCCGACCGGGATTCGAACCCTGGCAACCTGGTTTCGCGGCCAGACGCGCTGACCGTTACTCCACAGGTGTGGACGTGTGCATGTATCTGTGTGTATGTATATACACATACATATATATACACAGTATATATTATTTTAGTTGGTTATTTAATGTTATTGTATCAACTAGGTACTAGGTCTTTTAGCGTCGATAGAATTTTTGTGATAGCAAGATGACGCCGAGGTTTCGCCGGAATTACCGGATATTTGTATCACAAATGGGGGAAGAAACACAACCGAATAATTAGCCCAAGTGGGAGTCAAATCCCCGCCCAAGCACATCTCTGGATCAGTAAGGCACCGGTGGCTAAGACGTGTACAAAATTTGAGTTAACGGTTTTGAAGAATAGTGTGTGGGAATAATAATAGTAATAATAATAATAATAATAATAATAATAATAATAATAATAATAATAATAATAATAATAATAATAATAATAATAATTATTATTATTATTATTATTTTTCGGTAACACCTGCAACAACTTCTACATGGGACAGACAGGCAGATCATTTCAAACACGACACAAAGAACACATCACAGCCATAACAAAATTACAAAACACCTCCACATATGCAGAACACATCACAAATGCCAACCACACCTACAGAGACATCAACACAGACATGGAAATACTGCACATCCAACCAAAAAGCCAGAAACTCAACACACTAGAACAATATGAAATATACAGACACATGAAAACACACCCCAACGATATTCTCAACACACAACAAAATTTCAAAACACATACACTCTTTGACTCTACACTACGAACGCACCCACACAGGAAACAAGACGCGCCAAGACCAACAACGACCAGATCCGAAGATGACCGAAAATAGGTCGAACCATGTTAACAAGGTACGTTAAAATTTAACACAAGAAAGTTCTTATCATACATATTCCGAAGTGATACAGTGTTAAAAGTTGTGTAATCAAGATGAATAATTCTTTATTGGCAGAATTAAGGCCATAGGGCCTTCTCTTACAAGCTACATATACGAGTATATACACAAATACTGTATGTCATTTGCAGATCGAATGAGACACAAGTCAGTCAGTGGATGTTCGAAACGAATACTTGTATAATTTATTATTAAAAATTTGACTTTCCGTGATACTTTTATTTCATTTTCTTAATATAAACATTTATTAATTATTTATTACATAATAAATCTGCATAATATTAAACCAAAATATATGCTTTTCTTTTAGGTTCATAGAGATAATAGAAAAATAAAAATTATGTTCGGAACATCCCTTAAGCACCATATGTTGTAAACTTATTTAAGAAATCGGACTGTAAGTATTGTTTTAATGGAGTTCGTTAATCTCATTGTACATAAACTTTTATATAGGCTTATGGAAAATGTATTCCATATTTGAACAAGAATATTGTAGCTTTATAGTTTTTAGGTTCAATACTTCAATTGAAAATAAATCCTATTTAAAACAGGAAATGGAGGCTTTTACTCTATCTTCTGCTATTACAACATAATTAAATGTGGTTTTCATTAGATAAGTAAAAAATACCACTGCGTTTATATTTTGTAATTGAAATTTAAAATATACCTTCCATACGGAGTGTTATATTAAACCGTGTAGAATGTAATCAGATAATATGTTTAGGTAATTCGATACCTATATATTTGTTTCACTTTAAAATAAACAAATATATATTGGAATGGTCTGTAGTACGAAATTTGTTTTTTTTTCTCTCTCCCACTGGTTTTGTACTAGAATGAAATCCAGCTATCGATTAGTATGGTTTCGGAAGTCCATTTCAGTAACATCAGCAAACAAGCCAGAGTTTATCGCGTGGGATGTTGGCCGGTGTGCCAGATCGTATTCACTGATTTAGAATTAAAGAGTTTTTTATTTTGTATCGCTCCAATTAAGTTCAAATCAGCTGTTGTTTGTACAAACACTACTGTACTGTGACCTGATGATAATGTGTCGGAAGTACAACTTCAGATTCTACAGAACATAAAAATAAGACACAAAAATAAAATATATAAAGTAAAGAAAAGAAAGCGTATACATGAAGGTAAGATAACATGAAGATAAACATAAAGTAACATGAATATATGATAACAAACATAAATACTAGAGTTGCATACCGCTCGTAAACATTACATGCAGGCCGATTATTACATCACATCTTGTAGCATATGGTGCAATATACTCGTAATATTTTTGTACGTCTTTATCGTTAGTGAAAATCGTGCATTATATGCCACATTATTGTACCAGAGCCGTAAAATATTACCATGGCAACTGAAACGTCATGACTTCTATTTTGACGGCACGACTGTGCTATAAAGTTAACATTATGAAATGATTTGCCATGCTATAATATTTGACACGTCATTGTTATTAGGAACATTAAATCCAGACGTTTAAGATGGGCAGGGCATGTAGCACGTATGGGCAAGACCAGAAATGCATATAGAGTGTTAGTGGGGAGGCCGGAGGGAAAAGATCTTTGGGGAGGCCGAAACGCAGATGGGAAGATAATTTTAAAATGGATTTGAGGGAGGTGGGATATGATGATAGTCACTGGATTAATCTTGCACAGGATAGGGACCGGTGGCGGATTTATGTGAGAGTGGCAATGAACCTGCGGGTTCCTTAAAAGCCATTTGTAAGTAAGTAGCTAAATTGTTATCATAGCAACCTCTTTCTTCATAGACCATGATATCAAACTATCCATTATTACAAATCTGATGTTATTTCTTTTTAACTGTTTTATAATGCAGTCTTACATAAAATAACGTATGAAACAGTTTATAATGTTACACAGTTTATGCACTCGTCAAAATTAGGAAACTTACTTTGCTTTTTCTCTAAAAATTGACTCATACCATGAAGTATAACATTATAAATTTGTGTTTCATAATATACTATTACTGTATTGTATAACTTTATGATCCAATGAAACATTATAAAGGATGGATACCAAAATCTGAAAATCTATGATATGGGACGTCGTAACAAAGACTAAATCGATGATGAGAAGTGTTATTTTGAAGTAAATAGTTATGAAGATAGTGAAATGACTACCCATCAGTTGAATGGGGCAAGAATTACATATTGTACGTTGATCCAAATCACGATGTAATTACCGAAGTTTAAATTCAAGAATCGGGTCGTTTGGAGTGTTTACAATGGTAAGATGTATTACGATACAATCTCGATCCTGGGACAACCAGGAATTGTTCTCAGTAGAAAGTAAGGGAAACTCTCTGGAAAGGAAAATAGAACAAACGGTTTTGCAGACAGACATATTCTGTAAGCCAGGACTGTACACGATTTGTACTCACTGAGTAGACTCGCGACTCGCGAGCGGAACAGACTGCTGAGAACGTTTGGCCGCCGCCGTATGGAAAAGGAGTGAGAGGAGATAAGAAGTAAAAGAAGGGTGGAAAGTTTACAGGCGACTGAAAATGTATACACATACATAGAAGAAAGAGATGGAGTTAGAATTATTTGATTTTGATGGAAAAATATTTTTAAATGTATTTTACGTTTAATACTGGGATCCTGTTTCATTATTATTAGTAGCATTAGCATTACTATTATTATTATTATTATTATTATTATTATTATTATTATTATTATTATTATTATTATTTAGTGTGTCTGTTTCTAACTATTGCATTTCTGATTTAAATAGTTTTTTATGAACTGTAGAAACATATTGCACAGAAATTAATAAATATTACAATATTTTAAAATTGTAATACAAAATTAATAAATATAATGAATTGTGTGCTTTTAATTTTGTAACTTTTATAAATAAAACTAAAATATATATTTTAAAATCTTAAAACCACTCAACATGTGACGATACATTTATAACCTATCTCAGGCATAAAGATAGTTTTAACTCGTGAACTTTTCTCTTGCGATTCTCTAAAAAAATCATCATGCATAGCTTTATGTATGGTGTCGTAAAGGTGCATTATAGCCTATTATGTTTTCGTCTTCCGTTTATAATTTTCTGACATATAAGGCACTGATAATGTTCTCCAGCTGCTACAAAACAATAACAGCTTTCTCATAACATATGAAAAGGAAGTGGTTGATCACTTTTTTTTCGTTTTCCTACGTCCATTATGCACTACTGATAATCACAACGCAAGAGACAAGAGAATACTGAAGAATTCTGAACTAGAGCGCCCCACTCCTTCTCCACCGCAACGATACCACCCCTACTCTGCGCTCGCGAGTTATTTCTTCGACTCTCCTCCTTCAGCTGAGTGCCCGCCTTCAATGAGTACCATTTGGACAGGGTGGTTGTAAGCTCATTTAGCCTAGTTAATATTACAAATACAACCTTCCATCTCTTTTAATGTTCTATATCCGCAGACGGTGCTCGGATGGAATAATAATGTTTTTTAGTCAAGACGTACGACAGTTGACGAGAATGTGTGAAAATTTGAAACCGAAAAAGTCGTACATCCTATACAGAAGCGTAAATTGTCATACTTAACGTGTTGAAAAATTATGAGATTATGGTGAATTCATAAATTATTTTTGTTTATTTAAACATTGTTTCCTAAGCCCAATGTTTAGGCGACATTGCCATCCTGTAAAATATATTGTAAAAGCAATGTTTTCTGAGTAACTAGAGCAGGCCTGCAGAACTGTAGCTTTTGAGAGCGACTACTTTCCTCCCCTTTCTTACCCCACCCATCTTTTCTACCTGTGCGGTCACAGCGTTCTAGTTACGCTCGGCTGCATCAACATTCATTCTCGGGGCGGAAGTCGATCATCTCCAATAGAAGTGGAGTGAGGCTGACGTCATAGTTCCCCTACTTTGCGAGTTCTGCAGGCCTGAACTAGAGCATCGATGTAGTCTATTGTAATCTTCAAATGTCGTTGAGGATAAGCTAAAATTGAGGAGTCTGGTATCAAGGTTACCAGATATAAGGTCCACGATTAAAATGTCCATGCTCCATAATATCCATAAAAAAGACCATATTCAAAATGTGCATAACATAATGTCCATACCAAAATGTCCTGAGTCATGATGTCCATGGTTCTGCAATGTCATGCTAAAATGTCCATCAGAATGTGGACAGGATGTCAATGAGAAGTCTATAGCATAAACGTGTTTATGAGGTTAATAGTTCAACAATAAATTTTGTACTAATTGTTCATGGTAACTGTGGTAATTATAAATTATAATTGAAATGGAAAGGGGTCCTAAAGTGATAACTTCACAAAACGATTTCTATACCAGCATCATGATTACAATAACAACATAATTAAAATTTATTGGCGGTGTAAAGAAGGGGGATGTTACTCTATAATGATTCACTGACTACCAACAGCAACATCAGAGTGCTACAGGATGGTGCAAGTAAGCATTCGCATGGTTCTGACGAAGCAGGGATTGAGTTTAAATGCATCGTCTAGCTGCGTTCATATTTGACATCTGAAAATCCATCATAAATGAGAGCCCTTGATGGTGATACATCATAAATCTATTTTGGCGATTTATAACATGCCTCAAGAAGGAAGAAAATCAATTCTCATATATCTCAGAGGGATTGGCTACCGCCTGAAAAGTGGAGCTCCTCGTCAAGTAGCAGAGGAACAATAACGTAATGTACGTAATAAATTGAGAAATAAAATTTTGGTTCTGGACATATTGTGGCGTTTGGACATTTATCTCATGGGCATTTTGCGTTCATCGATATTTTGATGTCATGGCCATTTTTTTATTGGGTTATTTTACGACACTGTATCAACATCTAAGTTATTTAGCATCTGAATTATATGAAGGTGATAATGCCGGTGAAATGAGTCCGGGGTCCAGCACCGAAAGTTACCCAGCATTTCCTCGTGTTGGGTTGAGGGAAAACCCCGGAAAAAACCTCAACCAGGTAACTTGCCCCGACCGGGATTCGAACCCGGGCCACCTGGTTTCGCAGCCAGACACGCTGACCGTTACTCCACAGGTGTGGACTGGCCACTTTAGTTTCATGGACATTTTTTCATATGGACATTATGGTGGAAGCAGTATCAAAGACTAACATACGCCATTTTTATCGAAATTTAATTAAGGATCGGCTCTTATAGAATTTTTCGCGTTCTTTCTAAATTTCCGGTCCGTTTATTTCAGAAACGATTATTTACATTTTTGTAAACGTTTAAGTTTGTTGTTACTTTCATTTATAGTTTGTTTCAAAAGCGGACTTGACCATTTCAGCAGATCAGATTGCTGAAAATGTCTTAAAACTCTCATGGCTACCAGTTAATGTTTACGTTGTGAAGAGTTTGCAAGTTTTAATGATTACATTTCTTTTTCTTACGGACAAAGGTCAATCTTGGTTTCAAAGAAGGATATTTGAATTTTTAAGTATGTTTTAAAGTTCTTTAAACTAATATTTTAAAGTAAATACCAGAATTATTAATAGAGCATTCATTTTTAGCCCCTTACCTTTAAGTTGTGTGCACATGGAGTTCACGTCGTTGTTTGTTGACGTCATATGAAGGGGTGGAGTACCCGCTGGGATACACTGGACACGTATACTCGCATTAATATAAAGGTGAGTTATTTCTGTTCATCATTCTTGAGCGAAACAAATGAACTGCAACTGTTGCAATTTATAGCTAAGTGCATGCGTAAAGTATCGAAATTAAAGCTTCTCCTGCTATCAGTCAAAAACAGTTTGTATTTAGAGAAACTTCTCTCGCCATCACAAGACGTTACTGGAGCAAATAGGAAATAAGGAACGTTACTGTCTTTTACTCCCCCTTGCGCCAGTTTTTTGCCACAATGCCGAATAACCAGGGATCTTGTGTAGGCCGCCTTTAAGTTTATTCTTAACTTTTTCGCCAACAGTATTACCTTGTACATCTAGAACATTCACGTTTCTTTCAAGTTTTTCTACGAAATTAAGGGCGTCTGACATTTTCAGATCGCGAGTTTCTAAACGTGTAATTGTTTTCGAGAACCCTGAAACTACCAAGACCTGCAACACTTAGCGAAAGATTCGTTGTGTATATTTTTCCAGAAAGTCCTTAAGATAACTATTTTCGGGCTTGTGAAATGATATATTACATTTAACCATCATTTCACATAAATCTCTGTAAAATTCAGAGTCCTTAACCTGATTGTCAGTAGAGGTGGACGATTGATCATTGCCTACCCTGGTGAAAAAATTTACGTGGTAAATATGTTTCTTTGAATTACAATGTTGTTTCAACTACTTATTTTTACTTCCCCTTATTGACGTCTTACACAGAACACATATTATAGAGTCGGCATGTGACTTTATACGTTCATTTCCATAGTCCTCCACAATCTTATTCAAACGATCCTGTAAAGAACGCTCGCTTTGCTTTCGGCATTGTAAATGCACTGATCTTGTACAACTAAAGATAATTAACACGGTACGTTCGCTGTGTGCTCTACGTGTCTTACAGCCCCGCGACTATTTTGTATGTGATCCGTACGTACGCAAGGACAAGTGACGCCATCCATACTCCGTACAACTAACTTAACATTCGCTGTCTGTCGTGTTATGGGGCTAAAAATGAATGCTTTAATTATTAACCTCGGGCACAGAAGGCCAGCGTTATACAGACTGTGCCACCCAGGGCGACCTCTAATAAAAATGTAGACACTCATAATGAATGTTACTGTTTTGAAGACCTTTTAAATTAACTGCAGTAAAGTAAGAACTAAAAAGTGAAAGTGATATTATTATAAGCATTGAATATAAATAAGATTATAAACTTAATTTTCCTGACATTTTCCAATGAAATATTAGTTTTAGAATAAAATCATAACTTCCATAAGATTTTTTCATCATTATCGTGATTCTGGGTGGTATGTTTAAAAAAATGAGCACTTGCTTCTTTGTTTGCTTCGCGGCTCTTATAGCTTGCGTGACGTTGCGGAGCTTGGATGACGTCACTATATTAACAGAATGTCGAACGTATAAACGTTTCACGTTTCAAACTACAATGGCGGCATATTAATTTTAAACCACTATTTAACTAGAGCAGTGACTATTACCAAGTGTATACTGGGTGTTCATTTCAAAATGTGTCATAGCGTCACTGTTGTGAGTCAGCGAGTTGAAGCGAGTTTCAGCTTTTATCTCAGAGAAGTTGCCTGTTAATCAAGGCGTTCAATCTGAACTTGAGAACGTGTACGGTACAACTTGAACATCGTAGCAACAGATGGCAGTCTGTAAAGTCTGTGTGCTACCATAACCTCTTTCGAACTGTGTTTTGCGCGGGCAAGTCGTACGCAGGGTATTTGTTATCACCGGTTGCGTACGGCAACATTCCACAATACAAATAAAATGCTCCGTGTCCATGTTGATCGTCGAAGTTAATGTCAACAAATACGTAAGTAATCGTCTTAACCCTCTCCACATATCCCGACAGTAAGAATAAAATTCACCTTAGTACGTGTTTCCAAACAGTTCACATTCCTGCCACTACAGGTGTTACCGTACGTATCGGTAAGTACTCTTCAGAATGAATTCCGTACTTGCTAGGCAACTTCTCTGGCACATACGTAATACGCCTCTGTGAAAGTGTAGGAAGGTTGAATTCTCTAGGCTCATCGGCTAGCCACATGACGGCATACAGCGAGCCATGACACACTTTGAACTGAACACGCAGTATTGTACAGGGTTCGCCAGGGAAACGGGCGATGTTAAAGTACGAGCTAAAGAAATTTTGTAGGCGATAGAAGGTTGTTATCTGTTTTTATATTGCCGAAACTATGCCATTTACTCAGTGTTATATGATCAGTCGTCATGGAACAATGGAACGGTGCACAGCGTGCATATTCAATCAAAGCATTTTACAAAAACAACCACATTTACGAGGCTTCTAGGCGAGATTTTCGTACACATTACAATATCGGACGTTATGATCCTGTGCCTAGCGCACATGCGATCAAATTATGGATTACAAATTTCGAGGCCACAGGATCTGCTATGAAGAGAAAGCGACCGGGTGGAAGAAGAACTGTCAGTGGCCTAGTAACTGTCACTGGTTTTTAAAACGCTTTGAGTGCATATTATGTATGTTTGTATAAGAATTTAGCAACAAAGTTTTTGTAGGTTGATTTTTAAATATTATTTTGCATTGAATAAAAATATATGTTAATTCACCAATTTACATTTTGAACTCTACAGTACATAGACTTCTCTAATGCACTCAATACTAAAATGCTTTATATATATATATATATATATATATATATATATATATATATATATATATACTAGTGGCTTGTGCAGCAAATGCTGCAAACTAAGTTCATTAGACGTTCAAATAAACACTTAAATATATATATATATATATATATATATATATATATATATAATTATTACAACTTCATCATCAGCGGTCTTCTGGACCGCACCACGTTATTGGTGTCTCAATCATGGCACAATGTTAGTTAAAGTTTAATAATAAATTATCTAATAGCCTATAGCACTATGGCATTCCATTAGTACGTTTCATTTAATTATAAAAATCTATTTGTCATGTCTTAGAACAACTATTATGGAACCATAGCAATGAATCGTACGTTGTTGTAGGTAAATACAAAGTCTGTCGTTTCTCATGGATAAAGTAATGTGTCTTATAAGTCGGATATTTGTGTGAGTGTGTCAGTAATTAGCTCACGTGAGTGTACCACAATCAAGCGCTGCCGATCGCATTATCCGCGTTGGCTTATTGTAAGGTAGAGGGCCGAGTTTCCTGCAATTTTCACTTCCCCGGAATCTTTAATGTACATGCATTGGTTGTCGGCCTCGGCACTGACCTCTTGATGAAGAATTCTCGTTTTCCAGCGTATTATGTCTCATAGTTTAAAGGTCTTCGATTCAAATTCGTTGTTCATAAACGCCTTCGCGTTAATTTCCATTACTCTTTCTTACAGTTCATCCTCTGTGATCGATTGGTTGTCATTTGAGTCGAGGCTCGCAAATTGAAAGTCTGCAGGAGGTCATTTTCTCAAGAAAGACAGAAATAGTCAGCACGGGTCTCTTCGTAAGGAAATTAAAACTATAAGATTCTTGTATTAGATATAATGGTACTCAATAAATAACGTATTATAAATACTGTATTTACACTATAAAAGTGCGCTCGGTTAAAATTTACCAACAAACTCTCGCTCGCGTAAAAATTGAACTCTGCCAGACATGTTACTTTCCTATCATAAGTAATATTATATCAGAAAACTGCTTCAAATATAATGTAATGTTTTTTATTAAATGTAACGTTTTATTTTGATTGGCAGATTAAAGCCATTTGGCCTCCTCTTCCACTCAACCAGTGTGAAAGAAAATTGCTGCATTGTATTGCTATAAAGAATACATAATCCTATAATACAGGGACATCATTTTATTTTTACTTCAATTTTTATTGTACCTGAGTTTTTTAATGTACTTCACTCCCCCCCCCCCACTAATGAAGTTCAACCGTCCTCCACACAGATCCAAGACCGCATATACAGTCATAGTAGCCTTACGGTCATAGTAAACAGTACGTACCAAAAATATGTTCGCGTTTTCCAGTGACGAAAGAGCTTTGAATATTGAATCATTTTCGCATAGGTATTGTCGTCCATTTGCCTACATCGCATCCAGGTTTCCCCCACCATCTTCTATTCGCCTTTCTGTACATGCTAGTGGTTGGGCTGTCTTAGCTCTTTTCTAAGAACATTAATTTTTGTTAGGAATTGGACGTCTAAGTAATATTATACAACTGCTTAAAATAACTTAAATAAAAGGGCCTCGTTAAGTAATTAACTGTCACGTGATTTCCTCCCTCACTTTCTACGACCCTGAGACATAACCACTTGGACGGACAGTAGATAGCATGTCTGAGTAATTTTATCTTTTCGGATCAGACAGAAGTGAAGATTGAATTTACAATACGTAAGGTACTCTTTTATAGAACAGGTAGAGAATTATTTCAACATGAGTTACTGGTACGAAAGACGAAACTGGTAATTGGAATTAGGTACAATAGTCTATAGTGCGATAATATGCACATTAGACCTGAAGCCTGTATTGAAATGAACGGCCACCATTTTCAAAAATTGTGTTTATATATCCATATTATGATTATTTTCCAATTTAACTTCATTCTCTATAGTGTACGCTAATGTTCTGTAGACAGTATAATATACACTGCATAATGAATACGTCCACATGGACAGCTCAGTTCGTGAGTAAAAACTCTCATCGTTAATACTGTACTGTATTTTGATTAAACAAAAACCTAATGGAAATTATCAAACTCAAAAGCGTGATATTTCCTAGTTTATGTAAATGGATGAACCACTTTTCTTCCCTCCTATACCTAGTGAAGTGATTTGTTTCTATATTACGTCAGTATCATCGAACTCCATTCGTAGAAGTGGGTAGCAAACGGTGTTTTCGGTTCTCAACAAGGTATAGCCAGGTTAATATTAGAAATGTTAGTAAAAATAAAATGATGTCCCTGTACAATATAATAGGTCTACTTATTACTTATGGCTTTTAAGGAAACCGGAGGTTCATTGCTGCCTTCACATAAGTCCGCCATCGGTCCTTATCCTGAATAAGATTAATCCAGTCTCTACAATCATATCCCACCTTCCCTCAAATCCTCAAATATAATACAATACTGCTTGCTTACTTATGGTTTCAAATAACTGTCTTATTCAACCTAAAGAATGATTACAGTTTCTGAATAAGACAGTTATTCGAAAGATTTTTATACTTATTTTATTTATATGCTAACTTGTCGGACCAATATGTCTTTTAAAGCCATCACAAAAGCCAGCCATTGGTCACTATCCTGAGGAAGATTTATATATTCTTTTTTCTCTCATTCTTTTTGCATTTGTACTTTTTGTATTTGTGTCTGAAATTTTATTTCTATTTCTTATTTGCTTCTTCTCTCTGCATTTGTTTCTTGTATATGTCTATTTGTATTCTGGTGGTGTGGTAGAGAAGGCCTGATGGCCTTAACTCTGCCAAATTAGGTAAATAGATAGATAGATAGATAGATAAGATAGATAGATAAGATAGATAGATAAGATAAGATAGATAAGATAAGACAGACAGACAGACAGATTAGATAGATTAGATAGATTAGATTAGATAGATTAGATTAGATAGATTAGATTAGATAGATTAGATTAGATTTAGATAGATAAGATAGATAGATAAGATAGATAGATAAGATAGATAGATAAGATAGATAGATAAGATAGATAGATTAGATAGATAGATTAGATAGATTAGATTAGATAGATTAGATAGATTAGATTAGATTTAGATAGATAGGTAGATAGATAGATAGATAGATAGATAGATAGATAGATAGATAGATAGATAGATAGATAGATAGATAGATAGATAGATAGATAGATAGATAGATAGATAGATAGATAGATAGATAGATAGATAGATAGATAGATAGATAGATAGACTAACTAAATAAATAAACAACTAAACAAATAAATAAATAAATAAATAAATAAATAAATAAATAAATAAATAAATAAATAAATAAGAGACTACGCTGCTACGGGGCGAAATTTTAATGTATTACAAACCATCCTAAATTTAGCCATAACAATTATTTGATATAGATCGTTCAAAAGAAATGTATCATACGATTCCAAGGAAACGATTACATAGATCTAATTCTTCAAGCTCATGATGATAGAAAAGCTTCCAAAAACATGGACAGATTTGCAATAATTATCAAGGACACATTTTAATAAAAATGGAAATGGATAAAGGCTCACATTTTGAAAATAATGATTATGATGATGGAAACGATCTCATATCTGAATTTTCTCTACATTAAAACAGGTGATATTCCTTTACTGATACTTTTAAAATAAATCGCGAGAGACCCAACCACCACAATACATAATCACTGCACCATCCATCACCGCAGATGTAACACTCCCCCCAGCGGGTGGCAAACTATACAATCAAGTTCATATCCCTTCCTGTAGAGTGCTCCCTTGTATCTGTCTTGCTCCGAAGACAGACACACGAAGAGTAACATTGTGAGCAGGTATTAGGGGTCCTGAGATCCGAGCTCGGAGCGTCTGTGGCTAATGCTCACTCATTAATTATCAGCAGACTTTTCAATAAAAGAATCCGGAGTTTGGTTCGTTAAGATGGTGGTAAATACTTTCTTCAACCACTTTCATTTCTCCTGTCATTTCATTCCGAAAATTCTAAAATTCTCTTTATCAGATTATTTAATTGACTTTGTTTTTTTCCTGTCATTTATTATAGGCCTAAGACGAGTTGCATGAAAAAATGTTATTTCAAATTATATGAAGAGTCCACTGCAAGAATGATGGATATCATTTGCAATACATTTTTCAGGAGAAGCAATTGAAAGTTTGAAATGCTTAGCGCTCAAAGCTTAACTGTGATTTTCCGATCATTACTGGACAATGACTATCAGTGTTAATGCCATATAACTCTCTATGTTCATTCTGTATGTCTTGAACTATACATTGACAGTCTTGGTTCATTTTCGAAAAGAAAGTGACATCCATCATTCTTGCAGAGGACTCTTCATATGTTAACATGGGAGCCGAGTTGACAGTCTAACTTGAAAGGACCGGGTTTAAATCTAGACGAGACTGGCATTTCTCATCGCTATGAATTCCAGAATTCTTAATCCACAGTCGTCTATAAATTTGAATATCGTGTCTTTACAGGTGGAGCGCGTTGCTAAAAGCAACATCTCCTCCTAGTGCCGAACTCAAGAAAGCATGAGAGCTCTACCACAGTCTAGTATACAGGGTGTTTAAAAAATACGGGGCATAATTTCAGGTATGTATTTCCCACATGTAGATAATCAAAATAGTTCATTACAACATGTGTCCGGAAATGCTTCATTTCCGAGTTATTGCCTTCACAACATTGAAATTCACCGGAACGTTTTTCTTTCCGCAGGTCGCTGTGATTACCGATGTTCAAAATGTCCACCTCCTGCTTGAATACAGACCTCACATCGATGTCTCATTGACCTGCGAACACGATCCCAAACTCCAGGAGTATTGTGTATGTCCGAAGGGATTCCAAATCAGGCACCGGAGACGAATAAACCAATGATTTTAAATGGTCCCACAAGTAGAAATCGAGAGGGTTCAGATCAGGTGAGCGTGGAGGCCAAGCAACTGGGCCACCTCTACCTATCCATCGATCAGGAAACCTTCGATCCAAGTACCGGCGAGCCGTACGACTGAAGTGTGCAGGAGCGCCATCAAGCAAGAAGTGAATGTGTTGACGATTGATCAGTGGAGCGTCTTCTAAAACATGAGGTATGGTGTTTTCCAGGAAGTCTGTTTACAAGTACATGGGGCCCAACTAATCGATCACCAATGATACAGGCCCACATGTTGAGGGAGAACCGCACCTGGTGATGAGATGGAACAGTTGCACGTGGGTTTTCATACGCCCATACATGCTGATTGTGGAAATTTGTTATGCCATCTCGTGTGAACTGTGCTTCATCTGTAAATAATACGTACTAAGGCAGGAAAGTTCGGATTTACACCACACTGCTGCAAGAACCACTGACAGAACCTAACTCGTGCAGGGTAATCTGCTGGTGACAGGGCCTGTACACGTTGCAAATGATAAGGATACAATTGATACTCTTTCAACAGTCTCCAGACAGTCGTATGAGGAACATTGACTTGCAACGCTATCCTTCGTGTGCTGATAGAAGGAGTCATGTTCACGGCCTCCAGAATCTCCTCCTGTACTTCTGGAGTTGTAGATCTTGGTCGTCCCCTTCCCAAACCAGAGAATTAAATTTTCCAAACTCGCACAGACGGTAATGGAGACGTACAAATGTCTTCCGATCTGGACATTGTCGCTGTGGGTACCTTTCCTGGTACAAACGACGAGCCAGCGCAGCATTGCCGTCCGCCTTACCGTACATGAAGTGTATCTCTGCCAGCTCTTGATTTGAATACATGTCGCACAGTCTAACGCCTACACAACACTGAATGTAACCTTTGCCTCGTAATGAACTGTCAGAGTGCCCTCTTAATGTCTCCTTTGACGGCAGCGACCTGCGGAAAGAAAAACGTTCCGGTGAATTTGAATGTTGTGAAGGCCATAACTCGGAAATAAAGCATTTCCGGACACATGTTGTAATGAACTATTTTGATTGTCTACATGTGGGAAATACATACCTGAAATTATGCCCCGTATTTTTGAAACACCCTGTATAGTCAAGAAGCTCAATACGTAAGGGAATATGCATCCATAGATAGTTGCTAACCACTAGGATCGCTAATATCGCCTCATTACAGACAATGCGAAATAGTACCGGCACAGTCTATTGTTCCTAGCACCCTCACAACTTAAGCTTCGTGACTGTATATACTAGACTGTGGCTCTACCTTCTTGCCTCCTGCGAGCTTCGATACGCTGTACAAGGATAATTTTACCATTTATAATAAATTACAATTGCAAATAATACACTTCTAAACAGTTCAGATCTCTATTAAAGAAAAGTGGAAAGTGGATTTCCTCAAGTTAATTATATTCTTTTCATTGTAATTATATTAAATACAAATTTGCCACATTATTCACATTCACATTATTACATATACATTAATATTTTTAAGGTCACAATACTAAAGCCGATAATGATAATTATGTTATCTGGGTCTCTGGTAGCGCTATGTGCCGTAGTCTCTCGCTTGGGCTAACTCGTGAAACCGGAGTTGAGAACTCGTGGTGAAGCCTACGCGGAAAGGTAAAGGAATTCTGTAGTCTATAGAGGAGTTTTTAGGGACAGGTCGCGGGGAAATATGTAGCACAGAAGTCCTTAGGGCATGCACATAATTCCATCCCGGGGGAAAAATTCTCCTACCCAAGCGGCCTAGGTGCGAAAACACACCTCAGCCCGTGCCCCTCCCTCAAGTGGAGGCTAATAGATAGAATAGATATCCCGGTCTCCAGGATGAATTGACACGTAAATACTGAATATGAACGAAGTTCCTCCGTAAAGCCCGGAGTGAGACAAGTGGCCAACACACTTGGAGCTCACATATTCAATTTTTCTCAGCAAGAACGCGTTGTTATGTACCTTTTAAATGTATCTCCTCCCCCACTGATTCATGATTCTGTGAAAAATACTCTACAGTGCTAATAATAGAACAAACAGACAATCCCAAAAATCAGGTTTTTATAGGAGAGGATTTGAAAATGCGTATTTCCGTGAACATAATTATATGGAAATATTGCACCATCACATTATTTTCTCAATGAAACACAGAAAAAGTAGGCCTATAAAATGAAGCAGATTTAGAATTTGTGTATAGTACTGAAGTGAGAAAGTATCAAGAAAAGTAAGTCCAACAATTCGAAATATAACTAGTAAAATCAAATATCTTACTATAATAATACCGGACAGCTGTACATATACTAGCAGCGACGTGAATGCGAAATATTGCGGACCTGACATCTAGCGGAGCGGCGTGGAATTACGTTCACAAATACAAATATTAACATAGCGGGATTCGGACTATTGTTTAAAACGTGAGTTACTAATGTGGAATAATATATGAAACACTTACGAAATGCTGAATAATATTTAATGTAAAATGATTATCTTATATCAAAGCTGTATATTATGAGAAATATTGCATACTTCATATTACTTTCAGTCATTAATTGTTACATATTTTTTCTTTGGGTTAGTGAGACAAAATCAATTCTGACATTAGGAATGAATTTACAATACTGCTTTATATACGCATTGCTGACAACTGCAAAGATAAAATTGGTAGAAATCTGATTCTTGTAATAATTAGTAAAGGCATGTGGACAACAATAAAATTTAATTTGACTATTACACTCTTACTACGTCATACTACTTCTGACAAATAAAACGGTACGAAAGGACGTATTTCAACCAATCATGGCTGCTTATCGCACAATTTTATCGCATCCCTAACATTTGTTTAATTTTATCGCGTCCCTAGCATTTGTTTAATTTTATCGCGTCCCTAGCATTTGTTTAATTTTATCGCGTCCCTAGCATTTGTTTCTTTGTTTGCCAACATTTGAAACTGCGCTGGTCTGGACGTCAAAAAAAAAATATATATATATATATATATATAATATATATATATATAAAATTACAAACCACTCCAGTCGATGCACAGCAGTTTCAAATATTACTCACATTGGCATTCAAGAACAAGAATTAATAAAAATCACTGATCATACCTATGCATCTTCTGAAATCCGATTTACAAATAAATGAAGAGCACCATTCGGAAATCCTGAATAAGTTGAATACACCATGTAGGCCTAAATCAATGAGTTCCACTTCTATTACGCACACGTCCAATATAACATCAATTGAACCACCAACCACATTCAAATTTGAAAATTGTACATTCAATAATTATTCCTTTTAAAATTATTCATGTTTATTTTTTATGTCATCGTCGTTAATTAAAAATTTTCTAACATTTGTGTATATTAGTTAGGTTATGTTATAGCTTCTGCTATATGATATTATGGATAGTCACGTATCAGAGATTGCTTAATATTAAGATTTATTGAAAATCATCTGTCAAGTGACGTTGATTACTGGGATTCGGATAATTGAAGTGGAACGTTGCATTTTAATAAAAATGAAACTGAATCAACAAAGCCTTCTTGAATAGTAACATTGCCATCGTGTGTGTATAGATCGAGAACTTCTCGACGAGAAGGCATTGGTCACTACTGCCATCTAGCATGCATCTAGCGTAATATTTGTAATGTTGAGATGGTACAATAATACATTTGAAGACAGTTGTATTTTCGTAAGTCAATTAATATTTTATTGTATTGGAGTACTTCGTTACTTCTAATCTTTATATACTTTCTTCTAATCGTGTAATAGTCAATTAAATCCCACTCGAGTTTTGATTTTCTCTAGATAAATCAAGACGTCTAGTGAGATTACTGTTGATAAAACCTTAAAATTTCCAATACATTTTAACTTCTATTTATTTATTAGGTCTAAATAGAAAAAGCTAATTTGTATTTTTCTATCAACACAAAGACGAAGGAATTAGGCCTCCTAAAGAATGTTGTTGACTCAAGTTTTATGATCCCTCGGAAATCGAAAGTACGATTTGGAGCATTTTGTAATGCTGTAATTTTGCAGCAATTATAAACAGCACATTATATTAATACATCCTGACATTTTAACACAGCAATAATTAATAAAACTATTAACTAGCCCAGCAACAATATATATTGCAGTTGATTACAGCTTGTTTCGCGAGTATCGCCACACCGGCCGCCTAGGTAGCAGCACCAGCGTCGTTCGCGCGCAGAACTGCTAGCTCTCCGGTATTATTGTAGTAAGGTATTTGGTAACATGACAACCACATATAAATCACAATACTGCCAACTTCACTTGATATTGTATAGAATATGAAAGTCTTCTTTCTATTGTTGGAAATCTCTGCTCTGGAATAAGCCGGGAAGAAAACGCAGACTTACAACATATGTGCATGTGGCCAGTGATATGTGTTGTTATATGGTGAGATGCGGATCGCTGTTATTCTCGAATGGCGTGAGCACTTCCATTATTGAATATCGTGCTACACCCTTAAGCACATTTTGAAAGATGAAATTAATGTTTGGTGATAAATTTCTTTGCTTTTAGAAAAACAGGAACCTAGGCGTGAAAAATACATTGCGGTTATTGTTTTGTGTATCTGAACCTTTGGTGCCATATGTCATACAAGAGGGCACAAGTCATAAAACCGAAATTAGAGCAAAAAGAATGTTATTTTTACATGTCTTTGTCAAACTAAAAGTCACAGAAAAAAGTAATAGGATTAATTAATACTACGTAACAATGTGTTTATCAGAAAAGATAGGAATATCTTACATCACCTTTTCTTTCCACGTACAAAAATATTCGCAGAAATTTTGGTTAGTACGCAAAGTACTGAAATAACTGATATTTATCTGCTTTATTTCACAATCTGTTTTCTAGTCACATGACTGATTAACTTTGCTGACAAATGGAGGTCGCGCACGAGAAACGTGCTATTTAAATGAAATCTGTAACAAGATGAAGGGTAGGAAGAGTTGATACTAACAAACTTGGGTTATAAATGTAAAAGATGAGCCATTTAAAAAGCGCGTTTTGCAAAATAATACGTCATTAGCAACAGCAGCAGTAGCAGCAGTGCTTTTTACAAAATCGAGGATTTTGTAATCCTCTTCACAAACTTGTATTTTACAACACTTTTTGCACGACCATATTTTTAAAATTGCAAATACAATATATTTTGTATTGAAAATTTAGAGCAATATTATTCTAAACCCTTTGCAAAACTATACTGTAATGGTAACTAAGTAACAAAAAGTGCACTGTAATGGGTCTATTTCAGTAAAGTTTTATGTTATGAAGATATAGCAACAAGTTTCTGTGGGGGAATTCTAACTTTCAAGGCCTAACGACAATAGGTGTAAATACAATAAAAAGCACGATTGTGCAAAAAAATGAAGTGGACAGTTGCACATACAGTGTGTTAAAAATATATAATATTTTAGAAGATGATAGTATGCATCAAAATAAGAAAATAATGTCTAATAAACATGGGTCCTACAACACATACTTTCTGAGATCTTTACACTTCTTCATAGGAGGTGCTCAATATGACATCCATTCATGACAATGCATTTCTCTGCCCTACAATACACCAGACTACCGGAAAATCATACCGTAGTTGACACCCTTGGCATGGGACAATGATACGTCGAAGGAATACTAAAAACAAAAGACTGATTGTGGATATGAACGGGGTTCAGCAGAGATGGTGTTGTGAATTTTCGTAATCAGCTTGTGTGGGCTGATGAAAATCCCCATGCAGTTGAAGAAACAAGGCATCAGCACCGATTCTCAATCAACGTATGGGCAGGCATTCTTGGTGTTAGATTAATAGGACCATACGTGCTACCACAGAGACTTTCAGGACTTTCTTATTAACGTATTGACTGCCTTGCTGGAGAATGTGCCATGTCAGCAGGACTACAGATGTGGTTCATGCATGATGGCGCACCAGCACATTTTCTCCGCATTGTGCGTGAACACCTGACATTGACGTTTCAGGATCACTACATTGGTCGGTGAAGCCCCACACCTTGGCCTGCTCGTTCCCCAAACCTAAATACCCTAGATTTTTGGTTATGGGGACACATGAAGGAACCAGGCCAATTTCAAAGAGTGCGTGATTACTTACGCCAAAGGGCAGAGTAATACATAGCTATGAATGGACGTCAGATTGATCACCTCCTATGAAGAAGTGTTCAGATCTCAAAAAGTATATGTTGTAGGACCCATGTTTGCTTACTTACAAATGGCTTTTAAGGAACCAGGAGGTTCATTGCCGCCCTCACATAAGCCCGCCATTGGTCCCTATCCTCAGCAAGATTAATCCAATCTCTACCATTATATCCCACCTCCCTCAAAGCCATTTTAATATTATCCTCCCATCTACATCTCGGCCTCCCCAAAGATCTTTTTCCCTCTGGCCTCCCAACTAACACTCTATATGCATTTCTGGATTCGCCCATACGTCTTACATGCCCTGCCCATCTCAAACGTCTGGATTTAATGTTCCTAATTATGTCAGGTGAAGAATATAATGCGTGCAGTTCTGTATTGTGTAGCTTTCTCCATTCTCCTGTAACTTCATCCCTCTTAGCCCCAAATGTTTTCCTAAGCACCTTATTCTCAAACACCCTTAACCTATGTCCCTTTCTCAAAGTGAGAGTCTAAGTTTCACAACTATACAGAGCAACCGGTAATATAACTGTTTTATAAATTCTAACTTCCAGATTTTTGACAGCAGACTAGATGATAAAATCTTCTCAACCGAATAATAACTATTAGACATTATTTTCTTGTTTTGATGCATACTAACACCTCCTAAAATATTGGATATTTTTTAACACTCTGTATAAATATTACTCACAAGATGATGTAAGACAGAATACGTTACAGGTTACAGGACTTGAAAATCGCTTGCGATAAATTCGACGATTACGTATGCCAATAACAGACACACAGAATACGTACTGGGAATATAAATAAATTTAATGAGATACGTACACTGCTTGAAATAGACTAGACAGTTATCGGCCTATATATGAATATTTGGCATATACTGTAAGATAATAGTCAGAATATGTCTTTCCTGGTAATCAGTTGTATTTTTACTCTATCACTAGCAAGCCCAGTACATCCACCTAACACTAGAAGATCATAATATCCCGACATCCTATGATCGAAGTGTCTTACTCCGAAATAATTTAAAAAAATTGATTCAATAATTTCGTATTAGTATTATATTTATAATCTTTCACTGGCTCACGTATTTTCAGATACATTTTCTCGGATATATCAAACATCTTCCATGGCACTTTAGTGGTTACTGGGTTTAATCCCAGGTTCGCGGGTTCAAAGTAATTGTCGTGAAGTGTTCGAACATGAGAGGGCATATCAATGTTCCTATTCCAAAGAACTGAGTTCAAATGGAAATTGTACTTCTTTCTTCACTTATTATTTCTTCAACTTCAGCTACACTCTTCCCATCAGCTTCTAAAATTGACCACAAACATTTAAATTTATTCAACATTTTAATTTAATATTTTTTAATCTTTAGCTTTTCATTTCCATTTTAAAGTTTATATATTTTATTTTCTTATAATTTATATCTAGTCCCAGTTTTATACTCTTCTACTAGTTTTCTCATCATATACGAAGCATATTCAATGTATTTTGAGTAATTATTATAACTCGGTCATCCACAAAAAAATAGGTGATATAAATATATTGTTGGTTCATTGGAATTCCCATTGTGTTACTCTTCCTGGAACAGTCCCTAAGACATAGGGTAAAGGTTGGTAATATTGTGATACGAGTAATATTGTGATAGTTCTTTTTGAGAATTTATTACAATTTTACTGGGCGAGAGGAAGATCCTTTTTTCGTCAACGTATTAAGGGAATGGTCCCGCGCCGTGGCGTAGTGGTCTAAGGCATCCTGCCTAGTACTCGCGTTACGGAATGCGCGCTGGTTCGAGTCCTCGTGGGGGAAGAAATTTTCTAATGAAATTTCGGTCACTGTATGGGACCGGTGCCCACCTAGCATCGTGATGCAGTTGGGGAGCTACGATAGGTAGCGAAATCCGGTTGCGAAAGCCAGCTGTAACGGCTGGGGGGATCATCGTGCTAACCACACGATACCTCCATTCTGGTTGTATGATCGTTCATCTCTGCTTCGGGATGTGGGCGTGAGGCCAGCGGCCGGCTGGTCGGTCTAGGCCCTTCACGGGCTGTAGCGCAACACATTATTATTATTATTATTATTATTATTATTATTATTATTATTATTAAGGGAATGTTCGTGGACAAGTGTCTGCACAACACCGGCCCTTCTCTCGCTCAGTAAAATTGTAATAAATTCTCAAAAAGAACTATCACAATATTACCAGCCTTTACCCTGCATAAAATTATAACATTTTTAAGAACAAAAATAAAAAATAATAAAACAAAAACTTGCCTACCAAAATGGTAAAGAAGGTATGAGAAAATGTAGACAACTCAAAAAGGAACGACAAACAATTTTAAAAGATGTAATAGCTATAATTAATAACGTATCTACACCAAGTTTAAGTGGGTAGTATCCAGAATATTCGAAACATCTATCTCATTCGGACTTAATATCTGAATTGTTGGTGTCACCACGCTTACCGTTCGTACGAATAAGAAGGCTCACTGAAGGAACAACGCTGGCAATATTGTGTAATCGTTGGTAAAATCATTAAAAGCTTCGTTAGACCTGTATTACGCGGAGTAAGCCAATTCCACACTCTTTGCAGAAAAGGAAAATCAGTTGAACTCGCCAGGACATGATTTCGGGTCCCTCCCGAAGAAACCCGGTCCTCTAGCTTTAAGTCTAGCAAAACTGTAGTATGATGGGCGTTAATCTAACCTATTAACTTTCCTAGCTCAGGAGTTAATCACGGACCGGAATTTATTACAGTTTATGGGGAGGTAATAGCAATATTTTTCCTCCCATTCTTGGGGTCATAAATTTATTTGTCGAAAAACAGAACAACCCTTAATGAAGTCAACTGGATTACCTGGTCCCCCTCCCTTAAACGAATTCAATTGTTAATGAACCTCTCTTCAAGCTGATATTCTATCAGATATAAACGCATGTGTGTATTTCAGTTCTCTAATATTATGTATGTATAAAAAACAATAATTTAACTGCATTGATCGTTCATGGTGGTTGAAAATAGTATAGTGTCTATCAATGATGTGTGCTAAGATGCTATTTTCACGCTCTTTGAAAATCACGGTCATTGGTTCAAACCCAGACTTGGGCATGGATGCTTGTCCGCTGTCGATGTAAAGTTCTTTGTTTTCTATTCTTGTGACCCAATGTCATTCTGATCCCAGTTTTCAGATATTCCAAATAGGGACAAAACCCGATATCGTTTTCCAGAGCGGACCTCGACGAAATTCGTTAATAAATTATTACTTCATCTTAATAACTGCAATTTGGAAAGTTTCGTATTATGAGTTCACTATAACATTGCCGTTTTCAAACAAGGAAGCAACCATAATGAATTTTTGAGCTTTTCATATTGAATGTATTCAGAAATAGAATGTTGAGTATTCCAGGACACGATGGAATACCCGACTCTATTTCTGAAAGGAACAACTATTACTCTTAATTCTATTTCTTTTGTGGGCAGCGATAGAGGGCTGGGGTTTAAGAATCGATAATCTATGACAGCATTCCTTTGGTGCAGATCTCTTTCTCGATAAAATAAATTACGGTTTATTTAACGACGCTCGCAACTGCAGAGGTAATACCAGCGTCGCCGGTGTGCCGGAATTTTGTCTCGCAGGAGTTCTTTTACATGCCATACTACTGACATGAGCCTGTCGCATTTAAAAACACTTAAATGCCATCGACCTGGGCCGGAATCGAATTCGCAACCTCTAGCATAGACGGTCAGCGCTATACAAACTACTCTACAGAGACCGACCACTTTCTCGATATTTAGGAATACTGCAGACGTGTAATTTCTTGAAAATCTTGAAATTAATTTTCGCAGAATCACTCGTAATCCCTAGACCACGACGGTGATACGACGCTTTTCCATCATATTATCAAACACTTAAATAACCACTACATCAAGTGAAGGTTTGTCACATTATCTACATACAATTTTTTTTCCTCGTTTCATAAATTCTTTCTCTTTTCTTTTCTGTAATTTAGAAGATTTTCAGTGTAACATATACAGTAGGTATAAGTTATAGACGACATTAGGATAATATAATATGGATCGTATACGGAGACTAAGAGCAAGGCAAAAAATAGAAAAGATTGGAGAATGCAGAACATTATGAATGAATGAATTAATAAATGATTGAATGAATAAGTGAATGCGTGAATGAATGAGTGAATGAATGAATGAATGAATGAATGGAGTGAGTGAGTGAGTGAGTGAGTGAGTGAATGAGTGAATGAGTTTTTTTCCCCTAGTTCCTACTAATTTTAACAAATTTTCAACTCCGCCTGAACTGACAGCTAAAAATATACTTAATGCGTCGAATTACAAACTTCAAAGATCAAAGGTATGGATGCATACGTTTGTCTGAACCAAATTATTTAACAAGTATTGTTTTCAACCAGAGTAGAAATATTGCCCCTAGAATTTATAACAAATATCCTCATCTATTTAACTCAAACATTTTAAAATTTAAAAATATATGTAAACAATTTGTTATCAGTGAATATTAAGCTTTAGATGTTATTTTATTGTAATTTATGCATGTAACGTTGTTATATATTGAATCCTTCCTTGAGCACGAGAACAGTTTCTTTCAGGGGAGTTCTAGAATTTTATACATTTACAATTTTTTGTGTTATATTTTTCTGGCAATAAACTCATAAACAGGGCAAAGGATTTGGAGCACTATAAGGTAATGGTGAAACGTAGTATATACGACGATAGGCCAAGGTTTAGTGAACTGGAACAGAGCTACTGCATTATTAAAGCAGAAGTAGACCTACAGTTCAGTCATAGAAACTTACATGCAACTTGTTACAAAGTTATTTGAGAACAAATGAATGTATTACATAGTTTAAATAAATATATTGGCCTACGTATATGAATTATATTTCATTTCGAACTAAATAATTGAATCCATTTTTTTTCAAAGAACATGTCACTAATTTTCATCGTGTAAAAATTAAGGAAATTCATAAAAAATAAATCATTTATATATTAAAAAATCACATAGGTACATTATATATATATATATATATATATATATATATATATATATTTTAAAACCTATTACTGTACCTTTTTGACTGATGGCTACACTTAAATGTTTATTTTTCTCTAGTCCCCTGACGCTCGCAACTGCCGAGGTTGTATCTGCGCAGGAGTTCTTTTACATGCCAGTAAATCTACTGACATGAGCCTGTCGCATTTGAGCACACTTAACCTGGTCCGGGATCGACCTGGCCCGGGATCGAACGCGCAACCTCGGGCTTAGAAAGCCAGCGCTATACCAACTGCTCCAACCAGGTCGACTCTGTAACAGATATTGCTCAACAAGGGTAACACTTTTCTTTCGCTTAGCTGCATATGTTGAAAATAATCTTCTACTGCAAGCTCTTGTCTCTTTACATATGCTATTATATTACCGTTTAGTCAATTTGGCTTCTATAAGGATTGATAACACACTGTCATCGGTAACAACATTTACAGGAGTTACACTTTCCTGGTAGGCTTTCATACATTAGAGCCTCTTTTTGGTGTAGTGCACGTTCCATTTTTTACCACATTTGCCACATCAATTGTCCATCTGCATGTAGTTCATTTGTGTGACGTAATAAAGCAACTCAGATGTATTCGCTAAAGATCGTAGGTGTTCTGTTTTTCTGCTTTTCGTTCATTCACTGCTAATTCAAAAGTCTAGGGAAGGCCTTCCAGTTCTTGAAGTATGACTTACGAACACTGGGAAACTGACTTCAGTTTCTAACCAAGATTGTTACTATATTAAAAATAGATTTAAAGTCGTTGATGAAGATTGTCACTTCATTTTAAATGAGGAGAAAAATCTTGAGAGTATTTTCTTAATATGGCCAGACGATGATTCGGGGCAGAATGTCGTTCCCAAAATACGATCAAGCAAATGTTGATGCTGAACTTCAAGATTCTTGATGCATTTTTCCCTCATAATTTCAAACAACTCCCTACGAAAGACCTTCATATGTTAATATAAGAATTCTGCATATTGAAAAAAAAAATACAGTGAAAATTTCTGAGAGATGACATTTTATTTTCACTAAAATTTCTAATATTGACCTGATTATACCTTTGGATTAACGGTTGAGAACCGGAAACAACGTTTGCTACCCCCTTCCACAATTGGAGTTCGATGATACAAATTATGTAATAGGTATAGTAGAGAAGAAAAGTAGTTCATCCATTTACGTAAACTAGGAAATATCGAGATTTTGAGTTTGATAATTTTCATTAAGTTTCTGTTTAATAAAAATACAGTAGGCTACAGTATTAACAATTAGTGTTTTTACTCACGAACTGAGCCATCCATGCAAACGTATTCATTATGCAGTGTATATTATACTATCTACAGCACATTAGCGTACAGTATAAAGAATGAAGTTAAATTGAAAAATAATCATAACATGGATATTTAAACACATTTTTGAAAATGGTGGCCGTTCATTTCGACACAGGCTTCAGTTCTTTTGTGCATATTATCGCACTATAGACTATTGTACCTAATTCCAATTACCAGTTTCGTTCTTCGTACTAGTATCTAACTCATGTTGAAATAATTCTGTACCTACTCTATAAAAGAGTACCTTACGTACTGTAAATTCAATCTTCACTTCTGCCCGATCCGAAAAGATAAAATTACTCAGACATGCTATTTACTGCCCATCCAAGTGGTCATGTCGCAGGATCGTAGAAAGGGGGAAAATCACGTCACAGTTAATTACTTAACGAGTCCCTTTTATTTAAGTTATTTTAAACAGTTGTTGTTGTCAGACGTCCAGTTCCTAACAGAAATTAATGTTTTTAAAAAAGAACTAAGACAGCCCAGTCACTAGCCTTTACAGAGGGGCGAGCAGAAGCGGGTGGGGGAAACCGGGATGCGACGTAGACAAACGGACGACAGTACTGTGCGAAAAAAAGGATTCAATATTGAAAGCTCTTTCGTCACTGGAAAACGCGAACATATTTCTGGAACGTACTATACTCACTAACTATGATCGTAAGACGACTTTACTGCATATGCGGCCTTGGTTCTGTGTGGAGGACGTGTGGAAGTTACTAGTAGAAGGGGTGGGAGTGAAGTAAGTTTAAAAACTCAGGTACAATAAAAATTGAAGTAAACATAAAATGATGTCCCTGTATTTCATATGCATGATGTTTTCTTACTTTTATATACTTATTTATATACATAAATGTATGAAGCGAAGATAAGATTCAGAAATGAAATGCTACGTAATTACTTGATATTCAGGCGTACGTAGCCCATATTTATAAGAAATTAGTTCTACTTTAATAAATCTTAATTGAGTGGGAAATTTTTACCTTGAAACACAACATTGTAAGTTCTAGAGCAAGATACGGAAATTTATATACTGTACATATGATTTTCATTTCCACGCTTAGAAGTACGGCTCGGGACTACGTATGCAATTACATCATTTCAATCAACAATTAATTTTAGACAAATAGACAGGTCTTGGCAGAAGAAAATAACTGTGTTCTCTAGAGAAGAGTATGCTGAACACGGCCTTATGTTTGTTTTAGGTGGCAAGCGATGGGAAGTTTACTAAAACCCTTGATATTTAAAAATATTTACGTACATTTCTGATTTTTTACACCTTGTCAATTAAATATTTTTATCTTGTCGATAAAATGCATATATAATAAGCAAATACATATAGCTTACCTCTAGAAGCGCTAGCCATGTCAAAAAGTATTAACGTGCCGAGTAACAGATCACTTTATTAAATAAACACCATCACTCAGGAGGCTGAACATCACACTGACCGCCAGGTTCAGCGAGCACGGCTGCATAGCGCAACTCTGAATGACTCATACACCTCACTCATAATTAGGGACCGGATTTTTATGTAATATCAAGGTGTGAAATATGTACATATTTATGTAAGAAAAATAAGCTGAATATGTACCAAAATATTTAAAATCATGAAAATATTTAATATCAATATCTGGCAGGTATATGATAGGTAAGCCTCTCCAGTTGTGATTTCATAGAGCACCCGACTTTCTTACCGCACACTTGACACATTACTATTTTTCCATCTGTAGTGAAAGCTTCGTCCATCGCAATTCATGATTTTATTTTTGTCGTTAGGGTTGAAGATACAGAGGCCATTTTAGTTAGTTAAAAGCAGTAGATAAACTCACTAGCACTTTATACTGTAAGTACTAAAACTAAAGAACTGAGTGAAATGAATGACACAACAGTACTGCAAGCACTGTTTCGCTTTTCTGGATTAGGAGAAAATAAGAGGAGTTGTGGGACATATGCATTTTAGCTGCTCCCTGTAAGAAACAAAATATCTACTAAAACCTCAAACTATAGGCATTTACGAACTGTTTTTTGAAAAGTGACATTCCTGTCTCATTCAGAAGGGTAGGATTATTCCAGCCGAGAACCATACTTCCTAAGTGCTCGGAAAATCCCATTTTCGTAAAGGTCTACTAAATTTAAGTAAAGATGTCAAGCAATAATCTGAAAAGTTATTTATTTTAATCTTCAACATCTTTCCAGTTTCTTTCTTTACTCCAGCTTCTTTTCAAAAGTCGATTATTTTATTGCGGCTCATGTCAGACTTGACACGGGATTCCGAGGGTGGATAAGGTAGCAAATTGCATGGGACCGGCTTGTTAGACGTGTGCAGAACAATTATAGTCCGAGACAAATCATGTCGTCCTCATCCACTCCACAGCATGAAGGCAACGCTAATTTCTGAGTGATTTTTACAGTACAAGGTAGTTGTATGAAAAAGATTGCCTTTTCTTTACTCATATTTACAGTATGGGTGAGTACCTCTTACTTTCTGGAACTAAGGACGTTATGTTTCGTCCCGAAATATATTCTTTCTTGGATAGGTAAAAAGGCATTTTAAATCTGTGTATTTCTAATTGTAAACTTCCCCAGCAGAAGTCTTTTTTCCTTTTAGAGAAGTAAAAATGAATAAAATCCCTAAGTATGTAGATTTATGCAATACCAAGCCATAATATGTAATGTGGGGTAAATATGTAGTATCAAATTTTAATATATTAATGGTAATTACAAGATTCGCAAAGATTTGTTATTTATATACGGTTAGGTTGAAAGGAATATAATATGTAATTACACAAAAATCCGGTCCCTGCTCATAACCAGTTTCCGGATCATTGTGGTGATTTCATGGATTGAAGTTATATGCGCAGGGATCAAAACATTAAATCTTCAATACCAATAGCGCCGGTTGTATACAGATATTACATAAAGAATCATACCGTGGCAATGCCCCAAGTCACTCAGAGAAGTCATAGACTACGCTCGTAATACACCTCCTAGCAAAACAGGAAAAGATAGTACAACATTCAGTTATAGTTGGTTTTCTTTCCCAGTAGTGTCAATGCAGTACAAAGAAACAGTTGTGTAAAGTTTCGTTTTGTCTTTGTCATAATCAGAGCCCTGTCTTCAGTCACTTTGGATACAAGTTAGGTATAAGTCGAGCATTTCTACACTCGCTGCGTACGGAGAGCCCTGCCAATCAAAACAGTGCAAACGGCAGCGAATCAGTCTTCCTGGTACTGTACTGTGTGTTTACATCTTGCGTCTCTGTGTGTGTACGTTGTGAACAGTAGGTACGATGTATTTTACAGTAGTCATGCGACAAAGTATTATTTTACAAGACTCAATAAGAATGAACTATTTCTTTTAAGTCAAACAAATATTATTTTTACAATAAATATATTGCAATTACAAACTGTAGACGTCGTACAGGTTGGAATTCTTAGTTGAAAAGACATACATCTCATTAAACAAAACAATATCTTCTATGAACTTTACGAGCGTGTATGCATTACAATGCATTATCACAAACATATTCAGATTCCCTTATACGGCTACCACATTTTCGTAACAGGGCAGTAAATGATATCTACGTAATGTTGTTGCACAAGGAAGTTTTCTTTCTGTATATTTTTCTATGAATTCTTGAAAGTGACTATTTTCGACCTTTTCAAATGGAATACCCGCTAATACCAACAAGTCATCGTAAAATTGAGACCGATTAGCGGGAAAGTCGGAAGTGGAAGGCACGTTTCCATGCTTTGTGGACAATTCTTTCACACGTGTAACGTATTTCGTGTTGCAATGTTTCTCTATAAAACACCGTTTATTGGTTTTTAATTCTATGTTGCATACCTTACAGAAAATATTTTCTTCTTTCTGCATGAAATACTAGTTACCAAATTCTTCTATCAGAGCACTGATCGTCAAGCGCCCACATTTGGTTTGTTTTGGCATGTTGACCGCGTACTTTATTCACTGAACAGCAGAACGCAACTGTGCAGATGAGGGGTGCTGCCACGGAGCTATACTCTGTATACACGTACACTGCTGCGGTTTACTTGGAGCGTTTAGGTGACCAAAGGCAGGACTTCTTTCTAAAAGAAAATCTCTTTTAAACAAGAGTTCAGATATTACGCTCACGCCCTTGACTGATACTAAAAAATCTAAATACTGGAACACAATGTCTTTTTATAATCATGTATCATACAAGTTGCATAATTTTTTCAAAAAAGAAAATGTAAAGGTCTCTTTTAGAACAGGTAATAAACTTAATAATGTTATTTCAAACAATATTTGTAACTTTGATAAATATGCCGGTGGTGGAGTGTACATGCTGCATTGTAAGAATTGCCCAAAAAAGTATATTGGCCAAACTAAAAGGAATTTTAGGACTAGATATTCTGAACATAAAGCAGATTTCCGTCACAATCGTAATAAATCCAAATTTGCAACCCATTTGATTCAGAACAACCATGAACTTCAAAAAATGTCCGACGCTTTACAGATTTTAAAACCCGTCAGTAATGGAACCTTTAATTTAGTTGCAGAAGAATTTTACATAGCTAAATCGCTTAATAATACTGTTTCATTAATTAATGAACAATTACCTAGTTCCGGTAACCCCTTATTTAAATTAGCCAATGGAAACTCTTCTCACTGCGGCACGTACCCCCCTCCACTTACGTCATGACGTGTTTTCTTATACTGTGTCATTGCACCAGTCACCACCACGCTACCGACCAGGCAACATTACTTCTTTTTACTACTCCAACACCAAAGATCTCGTAAGTGGTTTATCGTCACTTCAATTTTCTTTCTGTTTCTATACAGGTCCCTTCACTAAAACTTATTATTGATTTTTGCAGATTTTACAATGTGCTGCCACATCATGATGACTGATGCAAAACGATATTTTAATTTGTTATTCTTTTAACTGTCTGTGTCTCAATTTTAAGCTGCATATATGTTTTGCAGACTTCAATTTTTAAACAAATTTTGATCTATACGCTGCATACATGTTTCTGCAGGCTCTAACTCCAAATACTTTTATGTATTTATTTTGAGACCTAATGAAGGTTTAACTATCATATATATATATATATATATATATATATATATATGACTGTTCATAACTCAAATTTTACTTGTTTTTCTTATCATTGTAGTTTTTTTATTCTCACGTCATGTACCTTAATACATTTCGATGTTACTTGTCCATCCACGTCTTTATATGAAAAGCTTAATATCACGCAAGTCTGACCTGAAGATGCTATTATAATAGCGAAAACGCTAGTCAAAGATACGTTCATGTAACCTAATGTAATATTTTGTATTTTGAATAGACAGTTATTGAAGGACCTTTGATATTTATTTCTTTAAATTCTGTGTTTATTTTACGGTTATGTTTAATTTTCATTGTGAATGGGCCTTACACATTGAAAAACTGAAACATATTGTAAGTAAGTTCCGGACGTAGGACTACTTTAAATTTAGAGTAATTTTGTAAAAGCGATCAATGACACGATCATCAAGGTTCTAAAACCGTCCGTTTCTGTGGAACACGCCTTATTCTTGTTTCACAAATAATTAATTAATTAGCGTGAGACCCCAATTCTAGTAAACGGAAATTTTGATAAAGAGTTTTGAATAACGTTATAATACTACTGAGGTAAGTGAGAGTACAGTCTATACGAAAACTTCCAGATGACTTAAAGCCTTTATAATCAATGAGAAGAAAATCACAGAATAACTTTGAAGAAAAAAAAAAACTATCCGGATAGACGGATTGACACACTGATGACATGTGAATTTACAACAATCTCAAAATTTATTTTTGATTCATTTCAGCACTCTCTCTTTATTTTTTATAAAACGAGAATGTAATATGTATCATAATTATCTGTTACCGTACATTGCGTCATAATAGAGTACAAAATATTGCAATATTTGGCATAGATATTACCATATTACAGAATAGTGAATTCTTCCGAGTAGAAACAGCTGGTCCTAAATATAGAGGGAAATTATTTCCGTTTTATTCATTTAACTCATGGCAGAACAAACAAACGCCCGTTGTGTCCTTTTTGAGCTAAGATCTAGCAGGATGTTTCTGCTGATGATCCTCTGGCATGCGAGATGGGAATTAGTCAACATCTGCTTCTTGCCAGGGACTTGGCTTCTCTTGGTGGCAAAGTAGTTCCCTGCTTTACCGACACTAATAATCGATAAGTTTATAGATGCATTACGTAACTCTGCAATAGTTTCACTGGTGAGCCTCGACGGATAACGTTAGACCAAGCAGCTTACACTTTTATTGTAATAAAAATTACTATACTTCTTAATCTTTTATTTAAATTATTACATATATTCCAAGAAATTATCTCACCATTTGCGAGCTACCAGAAGGGACAAACACTAATTTTAGCACACAAATATAATTGTAAGTTTACTGAATCGTTGATTTTGTTCGGAAAATTGTAACTGCAACAAATATAGAGCTGTAAATACGTACTGCACATTACATTTACAAATGCTAAGTATGATTTAGCATATTAAATTTAGTAATGGGGAGAAATTAAATTAAATTCCTGCAATTATTATTTATTATTATTTCGACATTTACTTTCTCATTTTACGGAGTATGATAAGAGACGTATGATGCTGCAAGAAATCGATTTCGAGAATTCAACGGGCTGGGCCCTACATACTTTTAGGCTCAATTATATAGGAAAAAAGGTCGCTCTCGGTGGTGGTGGTGGTGGTGGTGGTGGTGGTGGTGGTGCTGGTGCTGGTGGTGGTGGTGGTGGTGATTTCATTTTTTTTTCATTTCATTTATTGTATTCCATAGATCTTACATTAGCAATGAAGCTTTAAGATGTGGAACAAGTCAAAATTTTACAAGATTACAATTACAATTTTTACAATTTTTTGTAGAGATGTAGTGAGATGAGGTAATGCCGAGGATTCGCCAACAGATTACCTGGCATTTGCCTTATGGTTGGGGAAAACCGCGGAAAAAACCCAACCAGGTAATCAGACCAAACGGAGATGAAGTGAATTGAGGGCTCGCCATAGACCACCCGGCATCAGCCCACGGGTGGGTAAAACCTCAGAAGAAACCAACCAATCAGACCAAACGGGGGATCCAAACCAAGCCCAAGCGCAGCTACGGATCAGCAGGTGGTAGTGGTGGTGGTGGTGGTAGTGGTAATAGTGGTGGTGGTGGTGGTGGTGGTGGTGGTGGTGGTGGTGGTGGTGGTAGTAGTAGTAGTAGTAGTAGTAGTAGTAGTAGTAGTAGTAGTAGCAATTTCACTCCATACCCATTTCACACCTAATATACTTACACTTATCTTATTCTTTAAATCTGCTAGCTAATTGGATATCAAATTCGTGTTTCCAAGAAAACTCAAACACTTCTTCTCGGTGGTACCTTTGTCATGATATGGCCTAAGAATTTTATTTTCCTTACTAGTATCGTGCTCATAATACTTACTATCTACCTCATTTCGAATCTGTCAGGTTATAAAATAGTAGTTATTGTTGTAGTTGTAGCACTCGTTCGATTCGAGATCCACGAGTTCAAACCCCGTCGGGGTGATGGATTTTAGAAGATAAAACCATTACAATGGCTTCCTCCGAGAGAAAAGTAAAGCTGTTGGTTTCGTAACGTAGATTTACGGCACATGAAATACTCACGTCCCAGACAAAATTAGTCGAACATCTCACCCAATTTTGAATTCCTGTAGGCTACCGAATAACCTCCACAGTTGAAAGTTTTGTTCAATAACAACCATTACTATACAACTACAAGTGCTTCTAATAATACAACTGCTGCTACAGCTATTATTACATATTGCTACCGCTACTACTACTGCTGCTGCTTCACTACTACTACTACTACTACTACTATTCTACTACTACTACTACTACTACTACTACTACTACTACTACTACTACTACTACCGCATCTGCTACTTCAACTAATATTACCACTAATGTAACTCTTGCGTCAGAAGGAAAAAAGGAAGAAAACGCCAAAACATGGATGTTCAGATTATGATTAATTCGTTATAGTATTTTATGCTTGTTTTCACGTTGGTATTCTCAGATGCAAGGGATGGATAGATGCGTATATATTTCTACATTGAAAGGAAGTCATAAAGCTGTATGCAAAGTGGAACATTCATCTTACCATATCTCAAAATGGAAGTTTTGGACTTACTTCCTTGTGGCTTATGAGGTAAGAACTGCTGCTGCTGCTACTGCTACTGTGACCTCTACTACTACCACCACCACCACCACCATTACTACTATTACCACCACCACTACTACCACTACCACTGCTGCTGATATTACTCCTAGAATCGCTGCTGCTGGTATTACTACTACTACCACTACCACCACCACTACTACTATCACTATCACCGCTGCCATCACCACGACTACAATTATTGCTCCTGATATTACTCCTAGAATCGCTGCTACTGCTACTGCCACTGTTCCTGCTCCTGCTGCTGCTACTACTACTACTATTGCTGCTGCTTCTACTACTACTACTACTACTACTACTACTACTACTACTACTGTACTGCTGCCCCCACCACCACCACTATCACCGCAACCACCACCACCACCACCACCACCACGACGTGCCACTAATACTCGTACTCGTACTCGTACTCGTACTCGTACTCGTACTCGTACTGTATAATCAGGGAGAATAGTTTTGTAATGTATAGCATTGTTTCGTATTTAACAGAGTAACAACGGAATGGATATAATGAGTCTAACTTTGATAACGATATTATTATTAATTTTATTATAATAATTATTATTCTATTTCTATTATTAAATTTTATATTGATATTTTATTTCTTATGGAATTCCAGTAGAAACAGTGAGAAGAAAGAGGAAGAAGATGGTAAAAAGGATGAATGAAAAAAGTAAGGATGAAGTGATGTAAGATGAATAGAGGAAAGAACACTCGATGAGAAAAAATAAAACGTAGAGAAGGATTAAGTGGAAGTGGAAAAAGGAAAGCATAATAAAAGGAAAATAACATCTGACGTATATAAAAGAAAGACTTAAAAAAATAACATTTAAGGTGAAATCCTTTGCAAGATGAAAGTAAAATAATGGAAAGCGAGAGAAAGAAGAGATCAAGTAAAGAGATGAAGAATTACAACTCCCTTCTCAGCAAAATTATCTAATAATTATAATTTGGAGAAGAATGGGTGAGGAAAGAAGAAGGGTGAGGAAGACGATGAAGAATAAGTAGACAAAATTAACACATCGTCAACACTGCACTAATTTCTTCGTTGTCATGTTTAACGAGGTCGTCCACACACACAGACAACCGGCGCGTAATGGGGACGGTAGTCAGGGAGACAGCGTGAATTTGTTACGGCTGCGATAACAATCGAGACAACGCAGCGACGATGGGCGGCTTGCGGTATAAATAGAAGACAAAGGACCTGGCGACCAAATCAGCTGACGGCTTCTTCTCAAAAGGAGCGAGATTCGAACCTACACATACTCTTTTAAATTTCTAGTAGATTCGGGGAATATTTATTGGCAGTTTTTCATTCCTCTGTACACTACGCAAGCAACAACTCACGAGAGCACGATTCGAATCCCACCTAGGGTATAAATTAGAGATGAACAAGACTAACTGCCGCCCTCGCTCGCTGTGTTCGTTGCATTTGTCTTTCGAGTCTCGACTAGTCATTCTCGTGTGCTTCGAGTCTCGCTCATCATTCTCGAAATAGCATTTGGTCGGCGTGGAAAGATTTCGTAACTTTGAATAACATACATCATTGAAATAAATAACATTAGTTCTATAAATATTTAAATGAAACAAAAAGACAAAACAGAACAGTAAATTAATTATCAAAATGTTCTGTTCTATTATATTATATTACCTATGGTTATATAAATACAAAAAAAAAAAAAAAAAATCTCAAATAAATTTGTATTTCTAAGAAACATAAATCATGACATTAATATCTTTTGACTTGAGATTGCACGTACTTGATTTTAAACAAATGGAAAGAAAATTCCTAGCCTTTTAATAAGGGCCTAGTAATTAAATGAAGACTGGGAAACGGATTATTATATACTGAAAAGTAGAGATGTTTCAAATAGGCTACTTAATTGTTTATACATATATAACAGTTGCCAAAGTAGATAAAAGTTCAGTCAGGTATAAACAACTGTGGCGATTCAAAGCTGCTTGACTTCGGAAGTCATCAATATCGAGTCTCGGAACACTCACAAACAGTCTTTACGTCAAGGACGCGACGTAATACAACATTGTCGTGCGGGTTTTCGGCTTTGCGGGCGCTATTAGTTTCACTTTCTCGATCGTTGTTCATCTCTAGTATAAATGCTCTGTTATCTATGTGATGTCCAGTGGAGGTCTCAAGTTCCATTAATCTCAAATCACGTCTGTTAATTCGTTAGTTTGTAAAATGAAATAAAATATGATAATCTGGATGACATAAGACACAAAAGTGCGGACTACAAACAGGAATACTTTTCGTTTTCCGCCATCTTTATCCCGAAATTAATGTCTGATTATCATATTACTATTGTATTCTCTTAAAATCCAAGAAAACGTGGTTGACCGTTTGAAATGGCGAAAACGTCAGTGGTTTGAGCATGTCTAACGGATGCCGGAAATGAAATGACCCAAAAAGATATTAAAATGATCCCCTCCAGGAAAGAAGAAAGGACGCCCTCGGTTTACATGGAGAGGAGAAGTTTTTGAAGGTATGCGAGCCAGAGGACTTGGAAGATTGTTCCTGGAATGACAGCGATAACTAAATGACAAGGGAGATCGAAGGCAACCGCTGAAAGTGGAAGCTGTTAAAAGTAAAGTAAGTAATTAATTTGTCCCCTGCGGTGGTCAGACCTTCAGCCTGTCACGCAAGCGGTCCGGGTTTGAGTATCGGTCAGGCTAGGGATTTTTCATTGAATATAGAAAGGTCGCAGTACCTTCCGAAATTCAATTCCCTTCAAAATTATTACTGTATTCGTCCTCGGTAGTCTAGTTCTTATAATGTTTGCCTAAGATCCAAGGCTGAAGGTTTCAAACTCGGTCGAGAAAAGTGTTTTTTTTTTTTAATGGCGACTATTACACTTTTACTACGTCATACTACTTTTGATCAATAAAACGGTATGGAATGACGTTTTTCAACCAACCGTAGCTGCTTATCATACAATTTTTATCAACTTCCTAGCATTTGTTTGTTTATATCACCTCTCTAGCAATATTGTTTCTTTGTTTGCCAACATTATATTTTCAATAATTGTATTGAGGACCGTTTTTGCAAAACTTGCTAACTACAAAATTTTCAAAATTGAGATTTTGGTGGATTAGTTAACATAAGACAGGCCTCTACATGATGTTAAAGGCTTCTTAGGAAAATCTTATTATTTCCTTCACAGTAGTGTGTCAAAGTGTAATCGTTTTTTCAAAACTTGCTTTCTGCTATGTGAGAGCTATAGCAGTTTTTTGTGTTTCCTATAAAATTTAGTTTTTACAGTTAGCAAGTTTTGCAAAAACGGTCCTCATTTTTAAATGATTCATGATTATTTAATCACCATTAATTAAAACTTTTCTATCATTTATCTTGTTTATATTATTTAGGTTATGTTACAGCTTCTGCTGTATGAGATTATGGATAGTCACGTATCAGAGATTGTTTAATATATAGGCTATTGATAATTGAAGTAGAACGCAACTGTTTTAATAAAAATGAAACTGAATTAACAAAGTCTTCTTGTCTAGTAATCGTCCATAGAGTTCAAAGAAAATTGTATAATTGGTACGACTGGTAACAAGAGAACAGAAGATCATAACATACTACTGCCATCTAGCGGAATATATGTAATGATGAGATGGTACAATAATACATTTTCAATGCAGTTTTAGTACTTTACTAAGTCAATTAACATTGTATCGCATTAAAGTAATTTATTTCTTCTAATCTTTATACACTTTTTCCTAATCGTGTAATAGTCGATTAAGTCCCACTCGAGTTTTGATTTTCTCTAGATAAATCAAAACCTCTAGTGAGATTACTATAGATAAAAGTCCTTGCCATTGTTCCATTCGGAAGAGCAGTACAGCACGGTAGTCTTATCTTGCAGATTTATGGCACGTGAAAGAATTTATATATTCTGGATTAGAGGGGATCAAGGAGAATTTATCAGTCATTTCTAGTCCACGTAAAATTTTGGAGGTACGAATGTTAATGCATCCGAATCATACTAACTGTTCTTGTTCCTCTCTTAAGTGGATGCAAAGTTTGAATACTTCCTTTAATTCAAAGAATCATTAGATAAACAGATAAACAATATATTTTGATCTGTCTTCACATTGTATTTTGCTAAATGGAAGTCACCTTAACGTCCTTTCAGTCAGTGTTCTTTGTCCATACTGCGCAACAAAAAACCTCCTCAAGCTCGATCCGCGATAAATGTTCCTAGACAGTCGCGTTCGATCTTTAACAATAAAAGGCCGAAGATATTTTACCTATGCGAAACCTGTTTCCTGGCGGACGCTCCATACTATGTCAAAATATGATACGATTTTAGCGCTGGGGAATTTAAGGCACTCAGTATCTGCTCAATCAAGTATAAGAGAAATCATTATACACGCACGCTTCTGATCTGAAATAGCTATTTCTACATACTGATTGTATATTTTTAACAAAAAATTATATGAACGATAGGAATAAACATCTTTTCTTTTTCCAACTGACATAAAGCAAACCTCACTTAACTGTTCTAAGAGTACCTTACTGAATAAATTTAAGTTACATGGACTCGAACGTGTTTCGTTTGATCATACCTCGTACTATCTTAGATTTAGTCTCTTAGACCTAACTATTAAATGTTCGATAGAATGATTTGCTTTAACTGAGCACAGAATAATAAGCCAGAGAATACATATAATAATAATAATAATAATAATAATAATAATAATAATAATAATATACGCATAAAAGTGGCTTTTGTTAATATTATGTATTAGTTGCAGTCACATAAAAGAAATCGAAGCCTTAATTTTTTTTTAACTCAATAAACAATTCAGGCGCCACATAAAAATTTTTATTCGCCATGATTTTTACAAGAAGTAAAACGCATTTCAGTACTTTAGATCTAATTACAGTTTGAAATTAACAAATTAAAAAATATAAATGTCGACACAAATTATGAGTACGTGCATAACAAGTCTCTACACATTACAGTGAATGAGTAAACATTTTAAGTGTTTCAAATGGAAAATGTTTCTCTCTTTCTGATAAAATACATTTTTTTCCCTAATGACGTGCTCACTACTAAATTCTTCTATTGGAGCACTGATTTCCAACCGCCATATGTTCACTGAACAGCAGACCTGAACTAACAATAAGTAGCGTCGGATGCCGCCGAGCTATACTCCATACATACTGTTGCGGGTTGTTTGGAGGTTTAGGTCAGTGGTCGTCAGCACTCGCTGAAATGGGTAGAGTGCATGGAGGGTAAGAAACTCTGCTCTGTCGTGCACAAGGGATAGAGCGACAGCATACCCGCCAGCAGCGACGATTGCACGCTAGGGCTGTGTCTTGTCCGCGGGTAAGAGACGCTAGCACGAGAGTGCAGTGTTTTGATGACCGCTGCTTTAGGTAACCAAGCGCAGGGCTTTAGTCACATCATAAGATGACACAGCTCCAGCCAGTGAAGTACCTATTGCTTAGCTCTAAGTTTATAAAAAAATATTCCCAACTGCTACTGATACTACTATTAATGTACACCTGTAATGTGTTGCTAGTACACATTTGTAGAATATTATTTCTTCTGAAGACAAAACCGAGAGTCCCATATCGTCGTTTGATAAACCCATGCTCCCAAATAATGAAGTTCCAGACAAAGCGTGTTGACAATTTCTCGCCTACGTTTAAGTTCATACGCCATTTTCCACGATTATCATTTCATCATGACAGGCAGAGAAATTCCACTTCATTTGTGCTCCATTTCACAAACTGGATTCTTCACATGGATAGGCTGAGCATACTGTGTGGCTGCTGGGAGAACTGTAACAATTTGGGCGTTAGCAAGCGACCAAGGGTGACGTAAAATTGATTTTATATAGTGGAGAAAATTGCTGTGTCATGTAGAGGCAATATGAATGGGTTATATAACATAGTTCTGGTAAAGAATTGCAATAACACATATGGTGCGTATAATTTTTTTCTGAAGAGGTGGGTTTTAAGTCATATAATTCATTTTATGTTTTCTGAATCGCTAGGAGTCTCCCACTTTTTTCCATTAAAACTTTTTTCACCGTGGAACTTGAATCGAAACAAACACGTGGAAAAAACAGCCAAGTCAATAGAACGACAAGAGTCAGGGAAAATAGGAGAGAGGGCCTGAAAGATCGATGGAGTCGATGTATCCCATTATAGGAAACTTTTCTGCTTCCCAACTTGAGAGGAGAGAAAGCAGCATCCTGCTACAAGTCCCTCATAATACGACGGATTCCGGCAACGACTCTGCCTAAATCATAGACACGCACTATGAGGTCCGCGAACAACTGGTGGCACAAACAAGATACTGCGATACTTTTGATATTATACTGGTATCGATACTTCTATTTCGATAATGTATTTTTAGCACCAATACTTTGATTCGAATACTTAACTCACACCAGTATTTTTGGCGTGTAACGTGCCTGTATTCGACATAAATTAATACAAAATGCAAAAATTTGGTGGAACGGAAATTATAAGAAGATATCATTCGATTACAGTCGCCATTGAAATGCTTATATCAAGTGGTCATATGCCACAAACTCATCATCAGGCTTCGTATTCCAGCTACCTATAAACTGGAAAGAAGTTGCCTGATTCTAACTATATGTGACGTCACAGCGCAGGTACAGGTACGTTCATATACAAAATAGTTATGCATCCTCTACCCTCTTCCTCTAGAAAGTAAAAATCGGGACGCAGTCATAGTGAGTAGTCTTATCGATCACTGCTCTTACTAGTCGTATTATTTAAATAACTATATATTTGTGGTTGATTGAAGGTTCAGTGCAGAAATAAAATGCCTTGGGTAAGATGCTCAAACTTGTAATATTGCAGGGCATAGTTGAGGATATTTGAAATAATATTTTCACTGTCAATATAGACAACATTACATATAAATTGTGTAAAATAAACATAAAAGTCACGAAAACAGTGCACTAAAGACACTGCAATATCAAAAGGCACAAAAAGTGTGTTGAACGTAATCCGAAAGAACCAGTACCATGAAACTCTGAACATTATTAAGATATTAACTTCACGTTTACCATGGATTTGTGTAGGCTACCATGATGTTCAGTGTCAATATTCCAATTAAAAAATTTAATAATCTACATTTTAGGGAATTTCTAGGAAAGTACATACAAAATTAGTGGGTTTTCAGTGATGAGCGACATAAGCAATATCCTAATGAAACACGAAAAAATATCATATAATAAGAATATCATGTATTACATAATGTACCATTAACGTCAAGTGCTATTGAAAGAATTTTCTGCAATATAAAATCATTTCAAGTGACATCTGCATATGTTCAAGTTCCGTAACATATGAATGTTTGTTAAGGTACGATCACACGTCGCTACTTCTGCAGCGATACAGTACAAAAAAATGCTCAACTCTCGTACTGCGACGTGTGAACAACGGTGCAACCCGAAAAGTAGCGGCTGCCGAACCTGCTGCTCGCTACTTTTCCATGCTGCGCGCAGCTTAAAAGTAGCGACATGTGAACAGGGTTCTCAGGGTTGCAGCCGCAGCATTTTTGATATCGGTTTTGTTGAAACTTTTTCTGCGGTTGCGACCAGTGTTGCTACCCAAATGTGATCATGATATTTTTGTTTGGATATATTTCAATGTTAGATGTGATGAAAATAAATTATTTGTAACAGTTATTAAATGCACAACACAGTTTGAGCATATTTGCTGACGATATAATTTACTTTTTTAATTTTCTGTAGCGTAGTTTCAAACAGGAGGATTGCCAACATTGATTACGTGAATATGCTGTTTGTTATCATTCAAGTATATAGGCGTTTTTAAAAGCTTTATAGTAAAAAATAATGCCAATTTCTGAATATTAGTTAGAACAGAAAATCAAATGATAGATAAGTAAGCTTTCGCACGAGTTTATTAATAATGCGAACATAACCACAAAATGTATAGTGAGAAGTCAACACGGAGATGGAAACCTGCAGCATGACTGCGGCTGCAAAAGTAGCGCCTTGTGTGTGAACAGACTCGCAACCTCCAGTTGCAACTTTTGCAGCACTCGGGTTGCGCAGCACGAAAAGTAGCGTGCAGCGCGCTACTTTTGGCTTACTTGTGAACACGACACGCAACTTTTGCAGCTGCAGTACAAAAGTTACGCAGCAAAAGTAGCGACGTGTGACCGTACCTTTATTATTCACTGCAAGGATCACGATGAAAATAAACATCACGGCTCAAGCATGTGTTTACTAGTATAGCTTCAGAATGTCGGGAGTTGACTGTACTCTACGAACACGCAACGACGACCTGTTTGTTTATATCTTTATCCGTTGCATTACCTGTGTTCGGCGTACTATATACCCAGTGAGTCTTTAACTTCAGTCTTTAGGTAGCTGGAATACGAAGACTACTCATCACTGGGAAGGAGTCCATTCCTACACACAAAGGGAATCCGCATATATCCTGCGAGATCCAACGAGCGGTGAAGTTCCCAGTCGCTCAGCCAAGGTTACGAATGTTGTGGAAAGGTGTGTGTGGGGAATTCCGCCAGCAGTCCACAACCTAGAACGGTGGAGTGGGGATGTATTGGACGCCTATTTTGTTCGTTGTGACATTATTTCTGAGTGTTTGTGATTGGCAAATAAAGAAAGTGAAATGACTTTTACTGTAACTTCGCGAATTTTTTTTTCTGATATCGCTTCAATCACAAGATAGTCGTACCGTATGTCTACCAATGACGATTTAGTATTTTTTGAAAGACATGTACATGCCAACTCTACGTGAAGAATAAACAACATTGGCATATATCTAGTTGATAGAGGACGACTAAAAGAGTTAATAATTTTAATTTTAATTAAAATTCATTTTATATTTTAAAATTAGTTCACTATAGATGATGGTGGTATTTTTTTTATTTAGAAATCGGTATGCTGAGATCGGTACTTGTTACTAAGGATAATCTTTACAAAGGAAACGTGACAACACCGCTTTACATTATTTGTACAGATGAGGGCAAAAAAATATATCTAATCATAAAACTTTCTACTACAGAAATAATTCTATAGACGACCATACCAGGTAAGCTTACTATATGTACTATGAAATTCACTGACCATCTGAAACAGACGGCCTGGTATTAAAAACGAGAGAAAAGTACAAAATATTATGAAGAACAATATATTTTAAATGGAAATTTTGATGGATTAGTTAGGCCTATATTTTTGTATTGATATTAGTCACGCACACTGTTTTCATTCGATATGGGTTGAATTTGTACTCACCCATGCCACATCCTTGGATAAATATTCTCCGTCACCTACAAAAAAAAGGAAGAAAGTTACAGTTTTCAATGTTAAAACATTTTGAGACGCAATGCATTCGATCTCAGGTGTGATTCGAACATATTAATACTGTCGCGTCGCTTCAACACTTCAAAGTTACACTTTATTTGTTGCATTCATAATGACTATAAATTCAATAAATTGAATAAATAAGTTCAATAAAATAACTAAGGAAGTAAATACGTAAGTAATTAAGTAACAGTGCAAGCGAGGAAACAAAGCAAGCGGCCGGGCGGCGGGCAACCGAGGAAGCGACCAGAGACAGACGGACAGACAGACAGACGGATGGATAGACGGACGGACAGACAGACAGGCATTACATTACACACATAAGCAAATAAATATATTAAAGAATAAAATAATATAATTGAATAAGTAAATCATCAGTGACTTAATAAATAAGAGAAGATAGAATATTGAACATGGATGGAAAAGACTAACATACAAATTTAGAGTGCAGATAAATTAATAACTGAATGAAGTTACACATACGAAGCTTAAAGAATGAATAAACAAATATATGCGTATAAATAATGAAATGAGAGGCACAATAAACAAATGAGGCGTTGCGTCAGAGACAGTCACAGGCCACAAAATCATAATTTTACAGGAAAACGTTTTAAAACTTTGGAGTGAAGTTAAAATTAGAATTGTCTAATATGTTTTTCAATGTCTTTAAGGAATATTATCGGATATAGCCTGGTTTTCACTCCAGAGAAACTTATACCTTACGTGGACCTGTGGAACAGTTGTGTATCCCTAAGTTGTATGTCCAAACATTTCTGCAATAAAAGACTGCACTCGTAGTTAACTTTGGGGTAGGTAATGTCTGTGGCAGTGCATTCCAATGACATGAATTTTATCCTTCTTCTTAGTAAGTTCAGAAAGGTCTTTTATTATTGTTTGACCACGTTTATCCTTGCATGGTGAAGATTTCTGACTGTTTCTATTGCTTTTATTTCAGTCATAGGCATTCGTGTTTGTCTTGTATCATTCAACTGTTTATGAACATTATCACATTTGTCACATGTATCAGTGTTAGGTATTTTGAACCCAATATTAAATTTTGCGTCGAAAATTTCTCGGAACTTCTTTCTTTCATTATTTTGCAGTATTAGAAGAAGTCAATTCATTAATCATAGACTTTGGTGCCATCTGAAAAAAAAATTGCATCAGATAGAGCCCCAAGCCATATGAACTATTGCAAACCAAAATATTTTAGTGTATGGTCTTATAACCACTATAACATGAAAATAAATAATTAATTTTTATTTAGTTCTCTATATTTCATATTTCACAAAAAGATCGTTTCTGAATGAACTGGCCCTCCTCATAAATAGAGTCAGTCAAACTTTTACGAAACCACATATATGGACTCTAATTCAGTGTACTGAAAAAAACTAACGCAACATTATCTTTTTTCTTTCTCTTATTAGCTTTCATTGCTTCTTTACTTGTAACTTTTTTATTCTGTAAATTGCCATTGTTTGTTTGTTTGTGTACTTGTTTACTTTTTTCTTACTCTGTTACCTTTCATCATTTATATTGTTTTATATGCTTTGTCTAATGGCAGCCTCTAATTTGAGGAAGCACAATAAAATAAAATAAACATAAAAATAACACTATCTCTATATGAGAAGTAATAACGGTAACACTATGTTAGACAAGGTTATGCTTGAACTTTAGTCATATTTTTAATCCCTTAACCGTTCATTTTCTGAGTCTGATTCAGTTCAAATTCAGTGGAGAATTTAGTAGTGACATTAGTGGATAGATCACTTTCCAATTTATCAGTTTTTACTTCAGAATTAACACACACTACGGATTGAAAATCAAGCCCCTTCCTCACAGACACTATATTTGTGGCTTGTGATTATGTGTCAGGAAAAATATGAAGCACAGAGTGAACGAGAAAACAACACCTCCTTATATTTCTCAATACGTCTACCGGATTGCAGCAAATTATGCAGTTTTGAGACATGTATAGGCCTAGGTAGAGACTAGGATTATAGCAAAATATTGATTTCCATCGAAGTGCGGCTTGTGACTATCTCTGACGCAACGCCTCAAATAGTATATAAGCTAATTTATGAATAGCAAAGTAAATTGAATGATTTAACAAACATATATATATATATATATATATATATATATATATATATATATAAGAATAGATGTCACCAAATGAACAAAAATATAAGTTACATCGATGAATAAGAAACTTATTGAACGAATAAAACATATTACAGAATATTATAGAATAAATAATTGAATGAATTAATTAATAAGCAGTGAACGAATGAAGTATTTATATATACAGTATATATATAATGTATATATATATGTGTGTGTGTGTGTTAATAAGTAATGAAGGACCTCTAGTATTAATGACTATCGAAAAATTTATTCACTATTCTCAATGACTATGTGAAGTTCGAAAATTTCCTATCTTAAAACATGTTTTTTAGTGAATGAATGAATGAATGAATGAATAAATGAATGAATTGATTAACGAATTGAAGGAAGAATGAGTGGATGGATTAAAAAAGACATTAAAAATAATATATTGAAATAACTACTTCATTTCCTTTCACAATATTTTCTAGATGTCAATCTTCACAAAACTGCACTATCAGCTGATAAATCTTCTCCAAAGAACAAAAAAGATAAGTAATTTCCGTAACATACTGTGGGAGCAGAATACCACTATTTAGACACACCCGGTTGCAGCGTCTAACGCTCGGGAATATGGAAAAGTTATGACCCCGAAAACTGGAACTATATTTGATTAACACTGCGCAATCAAGCGGGCCGGAAATAACGCGCGCCGGCTCATGATTAGCCTTCGAACCCCGCGGGGAGCTGACCCCTGCAACCCCCTCCCCTCTACCCCTGTGCGTTCACTAATCTTCATATTCCAATCTGCGCTTTCCAGTGTTCGCTACAAATTATATCGTTTTGTGTTTTTCCACGTTTGCTACGAATTTGTCTGTTCTGACAGCAGAATGACACGTTTCCAGGGTTACGAGTGGTTTTCTTCTTTTCAAACGGTGGCTACAGGATGTCACGATAAGCGGTTACGCTCCAATATTAAATTTTATCACGTCCGATTCTGATGCTATTAGGATAAAAATCCTGCTTCTAATTTAACTTGACAATTATTTTGGTTGTATGAAACAGAAAAGTGTGTGTTGAATTACATCACTCATTTATCAATAACATCTCTGGAAGTCGATTTACATAAATAAAAGTGTTTGGAATAAAAGTTCAGATGAATGAAAGCTCAATAAATTTACATAATCAATCATCACGATCATTTCTTACTAATTTAAAGATAACAAATATACTTAAATAAATTTACATCATTTTAAAATTATCTACACATTATTTAAAATCTTCATAAAATTACCCGAAAATTAATTACTGTATTTAATTACACAACGATGATACAATTTTGAATTTGTAATTTAAAATTGAAAAAAATATTTAAATAAGTAATTTATGCAGTAAGCAATTATAATCAACTGATAACATCACAAATATAAATAGATAAAAATTTGATTAAGGCTTGATATGTCTAGGGAGGAATTACACAGACAAGTGATAACAGAAATGGATAGATAGAAATTTGACTTCTTCTTTAATTATCTACACAAAAATTAAATAATCAAATGATGACGTCAGAAATATAAATATAAAAAAACTGGGCTGTGTTTTGATTTATATAGACTGGACTATACAATGAACTGATAACATTAGAAGCAGAAACAGATAAAAAATGGGTTATGTCTTAGTTTAGCTAGGTAAAAACTATGCAGTCAACTGGTAACTTCAGAAATGGAAATTAATAAAAATCGGATTCCTTCTTGATTTGTCTAGCCAAGAAACATACAGTGAACTAATAGCGTCACAAACAGAAATAAATAAAAATTGGATTACGTCTTAATTTAGCTAGGCGAGAACTATACAATTAACTGGTAGCATGAGAAACGTAAATAGATAAAAACTAGGATCTCTCTTGCCTTACTCATACAATAACCACACAATGAAGTGAGAACGTCAGAAATAGAATTTGAAAATTTGCCTGTCGGTTTATCTAGACAAGAATTACAATCAACCAATAAAGTTAAAAGTAGATTAAAATTAATGATAAAATACACGTTTTTGATCAATTTTATAACATTAAAATGTCACGCGGTAGTAGAGATCAAACATCTGGAACAGCTCTGTCTTGACATCACTGATGATGGGGATGCAATCCCTGAAACATGTATGATAAATAAAGAAGCTCAATAGACATAGTGTTCATACAACTGTTGTATATTTTCTTCAATTTTATTGTATCTCATAGATTCACCTTTACATTTTAACTTTTCTTTAGAATATGCCATTAGGAAAGTCCAGGATAACAGAGAGGGTTTGGAATTGAACGGGTTACATCAGCTGCTTGTCTATGCGGATGACGTGACTATGTTAGGAGAAAATCCACAAACGATTAGGGAAAACACGGAAATTTTACTGGAAGCAAGTAAAGAAATAGGTTTGGAAGTAAATCCCGAAAAGACAAAGTATATAATTATGTCTCGTGATGAGAATATTATACGAAATGGAAATATAAAAATTGGAAATTTATCTTTTGAAGAGGTGGAGAAGTTCAAATATCTTGGAACAACATAACAAATATAAATGATACTCGGGAGGAAATTAAACACAGAATAAATATGGGAAATGCCTACTATTATTCGGTTGAGGAGCTTCTATCATCCAGTCTGTTGTCAAAAAATCTGAAAGTTGAATTTATAAAACAGTTATATTACCGGTTGTTCTTTATGGTTGTGAAACTTGGACTCTCACTTTGAGAGAGGAATATAGGTTAAGGGTATATTTGAGATTAAGGTGCTTAGGAAAATATTTGGGGCTAAGAGAGCTGAAGTTACAAGAGAATGGAGAAAATTACACAACACAGAACTGCACGCATTGTATTCTTCACCTGACGTTTCTGGGCATGTAGCACGTATGGGCGAATCCAGAAATGCATATAGAGTGTTAGTTGGGAGGCCGGAGGAAAAAAAGACCTTTGGGGAGGCCGAGACGTGGATGGAAGGTAATATTAAAATGGATTTTAGAGAGGTGGGATATGATTTTAGAGAATGGATTAATCTTGCTCAGAATAGGGACCAATGGCGGGCTTATGTGAGGGCGGCAATGAACCTCCAGGTTCCTTAAAAGCCAGTAAGTAAGTATAGTCAATTGATAACATTAGATACAGATAAAAATTTGGTTTGTTATTGGCATTAAATACGTCATATTTAATTGATAATGTCAGAAATAGGTCAAAATGTCAAGAACTATATAATAAACCCATAAAGTAAAAATACTTAAACATTGAGTTACTTCTTGATATATCTACACAAGATATTGTTTGTTTTAGATTTATCTCGACAAGGACTATAGAAACAACTGATAACTACACGGATACACAAAAACTGGATTAGTTATTGATTTATATCAATTAGATATGATCAGAAAGACCTTGGACCGACTTTGAAGAAGAAGAAGAAGAAGAAGAAGAAGATGATGATGACGAAGAAAAAAATAAATTTGAAACAAAAATTCTGTAATTCTTCTTGATAGATTACACGCATAAATATTGTGAACTGAATACCACATAATGTGATATACTGTACGTAGTTTTCCGTTATATGACAACATTGACAACTGACTCGAGATATTTTGTTCTATAGATAGGGAGAGAGATGAAGAGTTGAGTGAAGTGTTCTGTGCAACTGATGTTTATTGACCTAAAAGAGTAGTTACATCGTAACAAAGAAGAGAACAACTGTATGGTTGTATAATTGAATTTTCGGATACTAACAAAAAATGCTAGGTTATTTAAAATGTGAAACGTGCTCTAAATCGCGTATGGGTAGAATTTCTCGGGTGCTAGTCCAATTTAGATGTATGAAACAAAAGGATGGAACGTTCTATGGGACCACAGTGGTTTTGTTCTTTATCCGCCAGGGTGTTCTACAAACTGTGTATACCACAATCGAAGTAGCAAATGTTGACTTCCTATTTCCATTAATCACCATTATCACTTCAAAGTATCAGTTGATTGCATTAATAAGCTGATATTTGAAGTGCGTATGGTCCCCGTCCTCTCTTTTGTATCCAAACCGCCATTTTCTTAGCTCAAAATGGTGCTCAAATTTGTCTTGTTTTTGAAGTTTTCGATGTCACTTCCATCTGCAAATATATAACACCCTTTCTAAATAAAAGCTTATAACACTGGAACACATTCATTCATGTATTTAGTGTTAGCCTATGTCCAAGGGCAGGTCTTTCACTGCAAATTCAGCTTTCTCCATATGAATGAATGAATGTTTAAAATGAATGAATTGAATAAAGTGAATGAATGAATGGAGTAGAATAGAATGAATGAATGAATTGAATAGAATGAATGAATGAATTGAATAAAATGACTGAATGAATGAATTGAATAAAATGAATGAATGGATGAATAGGTGAATTGAATAAAATTTATGAATGAATAGATGAATGAGTGAATTGAATAAAATGAATGAATGGATGAATGTAATGAATTTGAATAAAATGAATGAATTCATTAATTGAATAAAATTAATGAATGAATTGAATAAAATGAATAAAAGAATGAATGAATGAATTTAATAAAATTAATGAATTAATTAATTGAATAAAATTAATGAATTAATGAATTGAATAAAATGAATAAATGAATGAATTAATGAATGAATTGAATAAAATGAATGAATGGATGAATAATGAATGAATTGAATAAAATGAATGAATGGATGAATGAATGAATTAAATAAAATAAATGAATGAATGAATTGAAAAAAAATTAATGAATGAATTGAATGAATGAATGAATTGTTTACATAAATAAATACAGACATGAATACATAAATAATTAAATAAATACATAAATAATTAAATAAATGTTGAAATAATTAAATAATAAACAAATAATTAAATAAATAACTAAATAATTAAACAGACAGACAAAAATAAACAAGTAACATATAAACAAGTAACAAACAAACAAATAAACAAGTAACCAAAAAATAAATAAACAAGTAACAAATAAATAAATAAATAAATAAATAAATAAATAAATAAATAAATAAATAAATAAATAAATAAATAAATAAATAAATGTGAAGGCGGGTAGCAAAATCTTCCACTTGAAACTAGAGCTTCATTGCGTATACCTGGAATTAAGTGTTCCCTTGGTTGCTATATGGTTTTAATCAGTAGCTAATCAGTAGATCTATCTGAAAGGCAGATGAATACTTCGTGAAACCACATTGTAGTGCTAAGAGAAACCAGCATCTTAAATATCCCACTAGTAACGGGCACAGTTTATTTTCTCTAGCATTAGCCTTACATTCTCATAGTCCTTCTTCTACTGGCTGGTGTAACGTACAGAAAGTGAAGGATACTGATTTCCATTGTGAATTAAAACAGCCTTAAGGCTTCTGGCTGAACTGTCTATGAAGAGACGCCAATTTTCTGGATAATGAGAAACATCTATAGCTTCAAACAGATCATTGACGTTAATCAAGATTAGAATTTTTCTTCCGTATGGAAAAAGGATGAGAACTTTGTATGTCGAGGTCTGTATTTTGTTATTTTACATTAAGGAAAGAGGAATAGGCCTATCCATTTTTGAGCTGCTGATAACAAAACTAAGTAGA